>NW_026600250.1:0-600000 GCF_029448725.1 Salvelinus fontinalis
AGCTTGGAGTGATCGGATGACAGAAGTCACATTTAGGTGCCAGGTGTAACTGAGGCCATAGATGCTCCATATCCACTACTTTGAGTGTTTTATATAATATGACTGAATGTATTTCTTTCTGTGTTGCAGGGGCAGTCAAGAAATGGAACGACAAGGCCAAAGAACATGACATAAGCAGAGCTGTGGGAAACCACCTCAAGCCCCCGGTAGAGCCGGGGGTGGTGTTTACCACTCCACCAGCAGAGCTGTGGGAGACCACCTCAAGCCCCTGGTAGAGCCTGGGGGGGTGTTTACCACTCCACCAGCAGAGCTGTGGGAGACCACCTCAAGCCCCTGGTAGAGCCGGGGGTGGTGTTTACCACTCCACCACGCCTTCAGCAGGCTTGAAAAGTGGGATTGATACTGATTTTCATACTAAGATGGACCAACAGTCTGTTGATTGGTCAGTCACTGGGTTCAATTGTTGACATCAAATCAAGCTTTATTTATACAGCACATTTCACACATGGATGCAACACAATGGCTTCACAGGAGAAAACAATGAAAATAAACTGAAATACTTAGTACACAAAAATAACAGGATAAAAAAACAGAAAATTATCAACTGAAAGACCAATGAGCATTCTAAGGAAATGCCATTGATTAAAACACTAATTGGATGAAATATCCAACCCAAAATATTAGCTTGTTTTTTAGGAGGGGTTCTCAAAGACACTATGGGGGTGTCGACTGAAAGTTGACTCGTAACAACTGGGACCTAAAAGACACCAACTATGAGACCCACTAAATCTG
Source organism: Salvelinus fontinalis (assembly GCF_029448725.1). Taxonomy (NCBI): domain Eukaryota; kingdom Metazoa; phylum Chordata; class Actinopteri; order Salmoniformes; family Salmonidae; genus Salvelinus; species Salvelinus fontinalis. The sequence goes on from NW_026600250.1 coordinate 793, forward strand.
TCCAAGAAGAAGCAAACAAAATAAAAAAAGAGGGAAACAAAATAAAAAAAAACAATAAACTTAAAGACAGGAAGCAAACCAAAAAAGTGGAGCAACTAAAGGTGTTGACTCTCCACATCTATCAAGACAACTGGAGCACTGGGCCAGACACTCTTAAATAGAACCTGGACCAGCTCAGGTGAAACACCTTCCCACTAACGAGATGGACAAGCCAGCACAGGTGTAACACATACTGACTAACGAGATAGCACGTAGGGCGCATTGATTGGTGCTAACGAGCTAGACGTGCTAAAGTCCAACCTCAAAACATAAATGAAAAAAATATAATTACTTTCTATAGAATCCTAAAACTCACCAGCTTCTAGAACTCTCGTCCTTCTAAAACTCTCATCGCCTTGGACAAAACTCAAATCAAATTGTATTAGTCATGTCTGATTTCAAGAGCTCCTGCAATATCCCGAGCTTCTCGCTCTTTTCAGGGTTCACTCGATAGGCATGTTGTTGGATCGGGGCCCAGTCCCCAATGTCATGCTCTAGTACATGTGGGTTGGTACATCTGAGAATGATCCCTGATATTCTAAAAGCAGGATAACAATTTCAATATAATAGTACCCAAAAATTGTCAGCTGGTTGCATAAATAACTATGACTAAATGTTACATAAATTGTAAATATGAAAATCAAAACCAAATGTACACCCCTTTGTTAATATATATTGGCAATACTTCACTTAAGGGTGAGGCATGGAATAATAAAACATGTATCTTTTGTCAGGCTGAATGTTTGAAGTATGAGGTGATTTGAGTCATGCTTCTTCAGTAGTGGAATAAAGACAATTAGCACTTGAATGTTTTCAATAAATACTGGAGTGATGTAGGATTGTTCATAAAACTGATTATAGACCAATTTATTATATAACATGTATTTTCTGATGTTGAATCCGAGATCTTTTATCAGATTATCTCTGGTCACAGCTATATCTTCCCACATTTATTACTGCTATAAGGTTTCTGTCCTGTGTGTTTTCTCTGGTGTATAGTTAGATATCTAAATCTGGTAAATCTCATCCCACATTGACCACAGCTAAAAGGTTTCTCTCCTGTGTGTGTTCTCTGGTGTGAAGTCAGAGAGCTAGATGTAGTAAATCTCTTCCCACATTGATCACAGCTATAAGATTTCTCTCCTGTGTGTGTTCTCTGGTGTTTAGTCAGAGAGCTAGATTCAGTAAAACTCTTCCCACATTGATCACAGCTATAAGATTTCTCTCCTGTGTGTGTTCTCTGGTGTTTAGTCAGAGAGCTAGATTCAGTAAAACTCTTCCCACATTGATTACAGCAATAAGGTTTCTCTCCTGTGTGTGTTCTCTTGTGTGATGTCAGCTGGCCAGATCTACCAAAACTCTTCCCACATTGATCACAGCTATAAGGTTTCTCTCCTGTGTGTGTTCTCTGGTGTAAAGTCAGATGGCCAGATGTAGTAAAACTCTTCCCACATTGATCACAGCTATAAGGTTTCTCTCCTGTGTGTGTTCTCTGGTGTAATGTCAGCTGGTCAGATCTACCAAAACTCTTCCCACATTGACCACAGCTATAAGGTTTCTCTCCTGTGTGTGTTCTCTTGTGTGATGTCAGCTGGCCAGATCTACCAAAACTCTTCCCACATTGATCACAGCTATAAGGTTTCTCTCCTGTGTGTGTTCTCTGGTGTAAAGTCAGATGGCCAGATGCAGTAAAACTCTTCCCACATTGATCACAGCTATAAGGTTTCTCTCCTGTGTGTGTTCTCTGGTGTAAAGTCAGATGGCCAGCTGTAGTAAAACTCTTCCCACATTGATCACAGCTATAAGGTTTCTCTCCTGTGTGTGTTCTCTGGTGTAATGTCAGCTGGATAGATGTAGTAAAACTCTTCCCACATTGACCACAGCTATAAGGTTTCTCTCCTGTGTGTGTTCTCTGGTGTTTAGTCAGCGAGCTAGATTCAGTAAAACTCTTCCCACATTGATTACAGCAATAAGGTTTCTCTCCTGTGTGTATTCTCTGGTGTGAAGTAAGAGCGCTAGATGTAGTAAATCTCTTCCCACATTGATTACAGCAATAAGGTTTCTCTCCTGTGTGTATTCTCTGGTGTGAAGTAAGAGCGCTAGATGTAGTAAATCTCTTCCCACATTGACCACAGCTAAAAGATTTCTCTCCTGTGTGTGTCCGCTGGTGTACTATCAGGCTTTGTAGGTGAGTAAAACTCTTTCCACATTGATTACAGGTATAAGGTTTCTCTCCTGTGTGTATTCTCTGGTGTTTAGTCAGAGAGCTAGATTCAGTAAAACTTTTCCCACATTGATCACAGCTATAAGATTTCTCTCCTGTGTGTGTTCTCTGGTGTTTAGTCAGCGAGCTAGATTCAGTAAAACTCTTCCCACATTGATTACAGCAATAAGGTTTCTCTCCTGTGTGTATTCTCTGGTGTGAAGTAAGAGCGCTAGATGTAGTAAATCTCTTCCCACATAGATCACAGCTAAAAGGTTTCTCTCCTGTGTGTGTCCGCTGGTGTACTATCAGGCTGTTCAGCTGAGTAAAACTCTTCCCACATTGATTACAGCAATAAGGTTTCTCTCCTGTGTGTATCCTCTGGTGTAATGTCAGCTGGCTAGATGTAGTAAATCTCTTCCCACATTGATCACAGCTATAAGGTTTCTCTCCTGTGTGTGTTCTCTGGTGTAATGTCAGCTGGCCAGATGTAGTACATCTCTTTCCACATTGATCACAGCTGTAAGGTTTCTCTCCTGTGTGTGTTCTCTGGTGTAATGTCAGCTGGTCAGATCTACCAAAACTCTTCCCACATTGACCACAGCTATAAGGTTTCTCTCCCATGTGTGTTCTCTTGTGTGATGTCAGCTGGCCAGATCTACCAAAACTCTTCCCACATTGATCACAGCTATAAGGTTTCTCTCCTGTGTGTGTTCTCTGGTGTAAAGTCAGATGGCCAGATGTAGTAAAACTCTTCCCACATTGATCACAGCTATAAGGTTTCTCTCCTGTGTGTGTTCTCTGGTGTAAAGTCAGATGACCAGCTGTAGTAAAACTCTTCCCACATTGATCACAGCTATAAGGTTTCTCTCCTGTGTGTGTTCTCTGGTGTAATGTCAGCTGGATAGATGTAGTAAAACTCTTCCCACATTGACCACAGCTATAAGGTTTCTCTCCTGTGTGTGTTCTCTGGTGTACAGTCAGATTGCTAGATGTAGTAAAACTCTTCCCACATTGATCACAGCTATAAGGTTTCTCTCCTGTGTGTGTTCTCTGATGAATTTTAATGCCTGAGGAGGTGAATCTCTTCCCACAGTCAGAGCAGCAGTGAGTTATCTTCCCTGTGGATCTCTGCAGGTGTTTCTTGAGGAGTTCTGATCTGGAGAGACTCTTCTCTGCCTCGTCAGCATCATGAGGTTGTTGAGGCTCCCCAGAGGATCCACGATAGTCCCTTATCTCTCCTGTGTGAACAACAAAGTCAGATGATTAAAGGCCCACAAAAGCGGTAATCCACTGTAAAAGGTGATGCCAACAGAGTAGCCATGATGTTGTACAACAATTGATGTCTGTAATGAATGTTAATTATTTAACAATAATCTTAAAATGAGCAAGAATAGTCATAGTTTGTCTTGTTTTCACATTAGTAGTAAAATCAATGATTGTAGGCTAGAAATAAGTTATTCAAGTTGTTGAAACTCTAAGCAGTGTGCCAGACGACTTTTGGTCTCCAATATAGGCCCCTTTCTGTGTTTAATAAAATTGCGGCACGAGGTCGATGCGCACACAACTTGATTGTAGAAACTCCTCCCTGCTAATGAGGAAACCACTAGTTATGGATGTAGTATATCTGGTAATGAGGAAACCACTAGTTATGGATGTAGTATATCTGGTAATGAGGAAACCGCTAGTTATGGATGTAGTATATCTGGTAATAAGGAAACCACTAGTTATGGATGTAGTATATCTGGTAATGAGGAAACCACTAGTTATGGATGTAGTATATCTGGTAATGAGGAAACCACTAGTTATGGATGTAGTATATCTTCTAATGAGGAAACCGCTAGTTATGGATGTAGTATATCTGGTAATGAGGAAACCACTAGTTATGGATGTAGAACTATCTGCTAATGAGGAAACCACTAGTTATGGCTGTAGTATATCTGGTAATGAGGAAACCACTAGTTATGGATGTAGTATATCTGGTAATGAGGAAACCACTAGTTATGGATGTAGTATATCTGGTAATGAGGAAACCACTAGTTATGGATGTAGTATATCTGGTAATGAGGAAACCACTAGTTATGGATGTAGTATATCTGGTAATGAGGAAACCACTAGTTATGGATGTAGTATATCTGGTAATGAGGAAACCACTAGTTATGGATGTAGTATATCTGGTAATGAGGAAACCACTAGTTATGGATGTAGTATATCTGGTAATGAGGAAACCACTAGTTATGGATGTAGTATATCTGGTAATGAGGAAACCACTAGTTATGGATGTAGTATATCTGGTAATGAGGAAACCACTAGTTATGGATGTAGTATATCTGGTAATGAGGAAACCACTAGTTATGGCTGTAGTATATCTGGTAATGAGGAAACCACTAGTTATGGATGTAGTATATCTGGTAATGAGGAAACCACTAGTTATGGATGTAGTATATCTGGTAATGAGGAAACCACTAGTTATGGATGTAGTATATCTGGTAATGAGGAAACCACTAGTTATGGATGTAGTATATCTGGTAATGAGGAAACCACTAGTTATGGATGTAGTATATCTGGTAATGAGGAAACCACTAGTTATGGATGTAGAACTATCTGCTAATGAGGAAACCACTAGTTATGGATGTAGTATATCTGCCTGGAGCAAAAATGGTGAACAAAGATTTTAGTTTTTCACAATGTCATTTACAGGTGCTTATTAGTGCATTTCACACTACTTTGGATTATAATTGTAAGGCTAATTTGAATGTCCTGTTTAATATAATGTTTGAATGAACAACAGATTCATTAACTACAATTTAGCAAATTAACACTGGAGTGATAGATGATGTGCAAGTAGAAATACTGGTGTGCAAAAGAGCAAAAAAAGTAAATAAAAATATGGGGATGAGGTAGGCAGTTGGATGGGCTATTTACAGATGGGCTGTGTAAGCTGCTCAGATAGCTGATGCTTAAAGTTAGTGAGGGAGATATAAGTCTCCAACTTCAGCGATTTTTGAAATTCGTTCCAGTCATTGGCAGCAGAGAACTGGAAGGAAAAGGCAGCCAAAGGAGGTGTTGGCTTTGGGGATGACCAGTGAGATATACCTGCTGGAGCGCGTGCTACGGGTGGGTGTTGCTATGGTGACCAGTGATCTGAGTGAAGGCGGCCTAGCAAAGACTTATAGATGACCTGGAGCCAGTGGGTTTGGCGATGAATATGTAGCGAGGGCCAGCCGACTAGAGCATACAGGTCTCAGTGGTGGGTGGTATATGGGGCTTTGGTGACAAAACGGATGGCACTGTGATTTACTGGATGCAGTCTAAGGTAGTTTAACTTGCGTTTAAGAGCAGTTGGAGGCCACAGAAGGAGTGTTATATGGCATTGAAGCTCGTTTGGAGGTTTGTTAACACAGTGTCCAAAGAAGGGTCAGATGTATACGGAATAGCCCGAGAATTGAACCCTGTGGCACCCCCATAGAGACTGCCAAAGGTCCGGACAACAGGCCCTCCGATTTGACACACTGAATTCTATCAGAGAAGTAGTTGGTGAACCAGGTGAGGCAGTCATTTGAGAAACCAACCATTAATCAGGTCTTAGTGGTGGGTGGTATATGGGGCTTTGGTGCATCCAGTTTGCTGAGTAGAGTGTTGGAGGCTATTTTAAAAATAACATCGCTAAAGTCAAGGATCGGTAGGATAGTCAGTTTTATGAGGGTATGTTTGACAGCGTGAGTGAAGGAGGTTTTGACGCGAAATAGGAAGTCGATTCTAGATTTAATTTGGGATTGGAAATGCTTAATATAAGTCTGGAAGGAGAGTTTACAGTCTATCCAGACACCTAGGTATTTGTAGTTGTCCACATATTCTAAGTCAGAACCGTCCAGAGTAGAGGTCGACCGATTATTGTTTATTATTATTGTCCGGTTTCCTTTGAGCCTGTGGATTACTGAACAAAACTGAGGTTTTTGGATATAAAGAGAGACTTTATCGAACAAAACTAACATTTATTTAGTAAATGGGAGTTTTGTGAGTGCAACAATATGAAGATCATCAAAGGTAAGTAATTAATTTTATTGCTATTTCTGACTTGTGTAACTCTACTTGGCTGGTAACTGTTTGTAATGATTCGTCTGCTGGGCGCTGTTCTCAGATAATCGCACGGTATGCTTTCGCCGTAAAGCCTATTTGAAATCTGACACCGTGGTTGGATGAACAAATGTATAACACTGTGTGTTTTATGAATTTTTATAAGCTGAGCTAAAAAGGTAAATGACTAAATAGCTAGTAGCTAATTAGCTGGTTAGCTTCTGACGGCTAGGTTCTGATGGAGGTTCTAGCTATAAGGTCTAAAAAATAGCAGATCCGTATCACATTGGGTGAGGCGGGTTGCCGGAAGGTATATTTAATTTAAACATGGAAAAAGATTGAAATATATTGCAATATATACAACAACAACAAAAACATAATATTTACAACAAACATGTCTTAACCTGTTGAGGCTGGGGGCGCTGTTGTCACTATTTATGCTAATCGTGTAATTTTTGAAACGGCTTCCCACAAAATTCTTGATCGTACAATATGCATATTATTATTATTATTGGATAGAAAACTGTCTATAGTTTCTATAGGAGTTGAAATTTTGTCTCTAAGTGGAACAGAACCCATTCTACAGCAATTTCGCTGACATGGAGTCAGATTTCAGAAATGTTGGCCCCTGATCTGGAGTCAGTTAAAAGGGCACTGTTATTGCTATGAGTATACGGACACTGCTTACCTCTTCCCCTGGATGCCTTTACGTGATGACGATTTGAATGGGGTCGATTGCGCGTTCACAGGCACTATAAATTAAAAAACCCTGTAGCTAGCAAGTCTTTTTCTTGGTGCGTCATGCGCGTGGAGGACACCGACCCGCACCTGTTCCAAGCATTAGTGTTGGGAGTAATCTTTCTCCGGTCATGTTAAGACTCGTTATAGGAGTTAAAAACATCATAAGGTAGTTAATTTAAAGCGTTTTATAGCAATTTATATCCGTTTAGTGCGATTTTGGGACATTTATTTCTGAAACGCTGTGAATAGCTGGGCACGCTTCCAGTTCATCCCGAACGCAGTTGGCATTTCCACATGGCAAGAGGACAGCTTTCCACCAAAAGACGATTAGACCCAAGAAAGGATCCTTTGCCCAAGATACTGATGGAAGAACAGCTCAAAGTAGGAACAATTTATTATGATAAATCGTGTTTCTGTCGAAAAATGTTAGTGGCTTAGGACGCCATGTTTTTTGACGTAGCTTCGCTTGGCGCAAACTGTATTGAAAAGTAAGGATAATTTAAAAAATGTAATTCCGCGATTGTATTAAGAATTAAATTGTCTATCAATCCCTGTCCACCCTATATTTTTTAGTCACGTTTATGAGTATTTATGTATAAGAGTAGATCACTGTCTAATATGGCGCACGGACATTTTCTCACCAGCTGGGCTACATTTCACATTGTCTAACCATGATTTTGGTGGCTAAATATGCACATTTACGAACAAACTGTATATGCATGTTGTAATGTGATGTTACAGGGGTGTCATCTGAAGAATTCTGAGAAGGTTAGTGAAAAAATTAATATATTTTGGCGATGTTGACGTTATCGCTCACTTTGGCTAGAATCAATGCTGGGCTGCTATGTGCTATGTGCTATGCTAATATAACGATTTATTGTGTTTTCGCTGTAAGACACTTAGAAAATCTGAAATATTGTCTCTATTCACAGGATCTGTGTCTTTCGATTAGTGTATGCTGTGTATTTTTACGAAATGTTTGATGATTAGTAAGTAGGTAAACACGTTGCTCTATGTAGTTATTCTAGTCCATTTGTGACGGTGGGTGCAATTGTAACCTATGCCATCTACCTGAAATATGCACATTTTTCTAACAAAACCTATCCCATACCATAAATATGTTATCAGACTGTCATCTGATGAGTTTTTTTCTTGGTTAGGGGCTATAAATATCTTAGTTTAGGCGAATTGGTGATAGCTACTGGTGTTGGTGGACAAATAAAAGATGGTGGATTATGCTAATGTGTTTTTAGGTAATAGATGTACATCTTTACATATTGTGTCTTCCCTGTAAAACATTTTAAAAATCGGACATGTTGGCTGGATTCACAAGATCTGTGTCTTTCATTAGCTGTATTGGACTTTAATGTGTGAAAGTTAAATATTTTAAAAAAATATATTTTTTTAATTTCGCGGCTCTGCCTTTTCAGTGGGGGTGGGGGGGGAGTGCCGCTAGCGGCACCCTCATCCTAGACAGGTTAATGCTACGCCATCTTGGATTACAAGTTCATCATATGACAAGCGTAATGTTATGACTATAACTACTGTTCCCTGAAGGAGGGAAACTAGGTACAACATACTATTAAATCCACGCCTCACTGGAAGCACCACCGTCCACAGGTGATGAGAGTGAGGCTTGGATTTATTCCTTAAAATGTAATGCCGCTCTTCACCAACCCAGGAAAGGGCATTTTATTGCATGACATAAGTATTTGATCACCTACCAACCAGTAAGAATTCCAGCTCTCACAGACCTGTTAGTTTTTCTTTAAGAAGCCCTCCTGTTCTCCACTCATTACCTGTATTAACTGCACCTGTTTGAACTCGTTACCTGTATAAAAGACACCTGTCTACACACTCAATCAAACAGACCCCAACCTCTCCACAATGGCCAAGACCAGAGATAAAATTGTAGACCTGCACAAGGCTGGGATGGGCTACAGGACAATAGGCAAGCAGTTTGGTGAGAAGGCAACAACTGTTGGCGCAATTATTAGAAAATGGAAGAAGTTCAAGATGACGGTCAATCACCCTTGGTCTGGGGCTCCATGCAAAATCTCACCTCGTGAGGCATCAATGATCATGAGGAAGGTGAGGTATCAGCCCAAAACTACACGGCAGGACCTGGTCAATGACCTGAAGAGAGCTGGGACCACAGTCTCAAAGAAAACCATTAGTAACACACTACGCCGTCATGGATTAAAATCCTGCAGCGCACGCAAGGTCCCCCTGCTCAAGCCAGCACATGTCCAGGCCTGTCTGAAGTTTGCCAATGACCATCTGGATGATCCAGAGGAGGAATGGGAGAAGGTCATGTGGTCTGATGAGACAAAAATAAATCTTTTTGGTCTAAACTTCACTCGCCGTGTTTGGAGGAAGAAGAAGGATGAGTACAACCCCAAGAACACCATCCCAACCGTGAAGCATGGAGGTGGAAACATCATTCTTTGGCGATGCTTTTCTGCAAAGGGGACAGGACGACTGCACCGTATTGAGGGGAGGATGGATGGGGCCACGTATCGCGAGATCTTGGCCAACAACCTCCTTCCCTCAGTAAGAGCATTGAAGATGGGTCGTGGCTGGGTCTTCCAGCATGACAACGACCCGAAACACACAGTCAGGGCAACTAAGGAGTGGCTCCGTAAGAAGCATCTCAAGGTCCTGGAGTGGCCTAGCCAGTCTCCAGACCTGAACCCAATAGAAAATCTTTGGAGGGAGCTGAAAGTCCGTATTGCCCAGCGACAGCCCTGAAACCTGAAGGATCTGGAGACGGTCTGTATGGAGGAGTGGGCCAAAATCCCTGCTGCAGTGTGTGCAAACCTGGTCAAGAACTACAGGAAACACATGATCTCTGTAATTGCAAACAAAGGTTTCTGTACCAAGAATTAAGTTCTGCTTTTCTGATGTACCAAATACTTATGTCATGCAATAAAATGCAAATTAATTACTTAAAAATCATACAATGTGATTTATGGATTTTTGTTTTTGATTCCGTCTCTCACAGTTGAAGTGTACCTATGATAAAAATTACAGACCTCTACATGCTTTGTAAGTAGGATAACCTGCAAAATCGGCAGTGTATCAAATACTTGTTCTCCCCACTGTAAAAGTAGGACTAGTCTACCTGACTACACATAGAGAAGTAGGACTAGTCTACCTGGTTACACATATAGAGGTAGGACTAGTCTACCTGACTACACATATAGAAGTAGGACTAGTCTACCTGACTACACATAGAGAAGTAGGACTAGTCTACCTGGTTACACATATAGAAGTAGGACTAGTCTACCTGGTTACACATATAGAAGTAGAACTAGTCTACCCGACAACACATATAGAGGTAGGACTAGTCTACCTGGTTACACATATAGAGGTAGGTCTAGTCTACCTGGTTACACATATAGAAGTAGTACTAGTCTACCTGGTTACACATATAGAAGTAGAACTAGTCTACCCGACAACACATATAGAGGTAGGACTAGTCTACCTGACTACACATATAGAAGTAGGACTAGTCTACCTGGTTACACATATAGAGGTAGGACTAGTCTACCTGGTTACACATATAGAGGTAGGACTAGTCTACCTGACTACACATATAGAAGTAGGACTAGTCTACCTGGTTACACATATAGAAGTAGGACTAGTCTACCTGGTTACACATATAGAAGTAGAACTAGTCTACCCGACAACACATATAGAGGTAGGACTAGTCTACCTGGTTACATATATAGAAGTAGGACTAGTCTACCTGGTTACACATATAGAGGTAGGACTAGTCTACCTGGTTACACATATAGAGGTAGGACTAGTCTACCTGGTTACACATATAGAGGTAGGACTAGTCTACCTGACTACACATATAGAAGTAGGACTAGTCTACCTGGTTACACATATAGAAGTAGGACTAGTCTACCTGGTTACACATATAGAAGTAGGACTAGTCTACCTGGTTACACATATAGAAGTAGGACTAGGCTACATGCTTACACATATAGAAGTAAGACTAGTCTACCTGCTTACACATATAGAAGTAGAACTAGTCTACCCGACAACACATAGAGAGGTAGAACTAGTCTACCTGGTTACATATATAGAGGTAGGACTAGTCTACCTGGTTACACATATAGGTAGGACTAGTCTACCTGGTTAGACATAGAGGTAGGACTAGTCTACCTGGTTAGACATAGAGGTAGGACTAGTCTACCTGGTTAGACATATAGAAGTAGGACTAGTCTACCTGGTTAGACATATAGAAGTAGGACTAGTCTACCTGGTTAGACATATAGAAGTAGGACTAGTCTACCTGGTTAGACATAGAGGTAGGACTAGTCTACCTGGTTACACATATAGAAGTAGAACTAGTCTAAATAACAAAAAATATAGAAGTAGGACTAGTCTACCTAGTTACACATATAGAAGTAGGACTAGTCTACCTGGTTACATATATAGAAGTAGGACTAGTCTACCTGGTTACACATATAGAAGTAGGACTAGTCTACCTGGTTAGACATATAGAAGTAGGACTAGTCTACCTGGTCACACATATAGAAGTAGAACTAGTCTAAATAACAAAAAATATAGAAGTAGGACTAGTCTACCTGGTTACATATATAGAAGTAGGACTAGTCTACCTGGTTACACATATAGAAGTAGGACTAGTCTACCTGGTTACACATATAGAAGTAGGACTAGTCTACCTGGTTACACATATGGAAGTAGGACTAGTCTACCTGGTTACACATATAGAAGTAGGACTAGTCTACCTGGTTACACATATAGAAGTAGGACTAGTCTACCTGGTTACACATATAGAAGTAGGACTAGTCTACCTGGTTACACATATAGAAGTAGGACTAGTCTACCTGGTTACACATTAAGAAGTAGGACTGGTCTACCTAGTTACACATTAAGAAGTAGGACTGGTCTACCTGGTTACACATTGAGAAGTAGGACTGGTCTACCTGGTTACACATTAAGAGGTAGGACTGGTCTACCTGGTTACACATATAGAAGTAGGACTAGTCTACCTGGTTACACATTTAGAAGTAGAACTAGGCTACCCGACAACACATATAGAAGTAGGACTAGTCTACCTGGTTAAACATATAGAAATAGAACTAGTCTACCTTGTTACACATATAGAAGTAGGACTAGTCTACCTGGTTACACATATTGAAGTAGGACTAGTCTACCTGGTGACACATATAGAAGTAGGACTAGTCTACCCGACAACACATATAGAAGTAGGACTAGTCTACCTGGTTAAACATATAGAAATAGAACTAGTCTACCTTGTTACACATATAGAAGTAGGACTAGTCTACCTGGTTAAACATATAGAAATAGAACTAGTCTACCTGGTTACACATATAGAAGTAGGACTAGTCTACCTGGTAACACATATAGAAGTAGGACTAGTCTACCTGGTTAAACATATAGAAATAGGACTAGTCTACCTGGTTACACATATTGAAGTAGGACTAGTCTACCTGGTTACACATATTGAAGTAGGACTAGTCTACCTGGTGACACATATAGAAGAAGTAGGACTAGTCTACCTGGTTACACATATTGAAGTAGGACTAGTCTACCTAGTTACACATATAGAAGTAGGACTAGTCTACCTGGTTACACATATAGAAGTAGGACTAGTCTACCTAGTTACACATATAGAAGTAGGGCTAGTCTACCTGGTTACACATATAGAAGTAGGACTAGTCTACATGCTTAAACATATAGAAGTAAGACTAGTCTACCTGCTTACACATATAGAAGTAGAACTAGTCTACCCGACAACACATATAGAAGTAGGACTAGTCTACCCGGTTACATATATAGAAGTAGGACTAGTCTACCTGGGTACACATAGAGGTAGGACTAGTCTACCTGGTTAGACATAGAGGTAGGACTAGTCTACCTGGTTAGACATAGAGGTAGGACTAGTCTACCTGGTTACACATATAGAAGTAGGACTAGTCTACCTGGTTACACATATAGAAGTAGGACTAGTCTACCTGACTACACATATAGTAGTAGGACTAGTCTACCTGACTACACATATAGAAGTAGGACTAGTCTACCTGGTTACACATATAGAAGTAGGACTAGTCTACCTGGTTACACATATAGAAGTAGGACTAGTCTACCTGACTACACATATAGTAGTAGGACTAGTCTACCTGGTTACACATATAGAAGTAGGACTAGGCTACCCGACAACACATAGAGAGGTAGAACTAGTCTACCTGGTTACATATATAGAGGTAGGACTAGTCTACCTGGTTACACATATAGGTAGGACTAGTCTACCTGGTTAGACATAGAGGTAGGACTAGTCTACCTGGTTAGACATATAGAAGTAGGACTAGTCTACCTGTTTAGACATATAGAAGTAGGACTAGTCTACCTGGTTAGACATATAGAAGTAGGACTAGTCTACCTGGTTAGACATATAGAAGTAGGACTAGTCTACCTGGTTAGACATAGAGGTAGGACTAGTCTACCTGGTTACACATATAGAAGTAGAACTAGTCTAAATAACAAAAAATATAGAAGTAGGACTAGTCTACCTGGTTACACATATAGAAGTAGGACTAGTCTACCTGGTTACATATATAGAAGTAGGACTAGTCTACCTGGTTACACATATAGAAGTAGGACTAGTCTACCTGGTTAGACATATAGAAGTAGGACTAGTCTACCTGGTCACACATATAGAAGTAGAAGTCTAAATAACAAAAAATATAGAAGTAGGACTAGTCTACCTGGTTACATATATAGAAGTAGGACTAGTCTACCTGGTTACACATATAGAAGTAGGACTAGTCTACCTGGTTACACATATAGAAGTAGGACTAGTCTACCTGGTTACACATATGGAAGTAGGACTAGTCTACCTGGTTACACATATAGAAGTAGGACTAGTCTACCTGGTTACACATATAGAAGTAGGACTAGTCTACCTGGTTACACATATAGAAGTAGGACTAGTCTACCTGGTTACACATATAGAAGTAGGACTAGTCTACCTGGTTACACATTAAGAAGTAGGACTGGTCTACCTGGTTACACATTGAGAAGTAGGACTGGTCTACCTGGTTACACATTAAGAGGTAGGACTGGTCTACCTGGTTACACATATAGAAGTAGGACTAGTCTACCTGGTTACACATATAGAAGTAGAACTAGGCTACCCGACAACACATATAGAAGTAGGACTAGTCTACCTGGTTAAACATATAGAAATAGAACTAGTCTACCTTGTTACACATATAGAAGTAGGACTAGTCTACCTGGTTACACATATTGAAGTAGGACTAGTCTACCTGGTGACACATATAGAAGTAGGACTAGTCTACCCGACAACACATATAGAAGTAGGACTAGTCTACCTGGTTAAACATATAGAAATAGAACTAGTCTACCTTGTTACACATATAGAAGTAGGACTAGTCTACCTGGTTAAACATATAGAAATAGAACTAGTCTACCTGGTTACACATATAGAAGTAGGACTAGTCTACCTGGTAACACATATAGAAGTAGGACTAGTCTACCTGGTTAAACATATAGAAATAGGACTAGTCTACCTGGTTACACATATTGAAGTAGGACTAGTCTACCTGGTTACACATATTGAAGTAGGACTAGTCTACCTGGTGACACATATAGAAGAAGTAGGACTAGTCTACCTGGTGACACATATTGAAGTAGGACTAGTCTACCTAGTTACACATATAGAAGTAGGACTAGTCTACCTGGTTACACATATAGAAGTAGGACTAGTCTACCTAGTTACACATATAGAAGTAGGGCTAGTCTACCTGGTTACACATATAGAAGTAGGACTAGTCTACATGCTTAAACATATAGAAGTAAGACTAGTCTACCTGCTTACACATATAGAAGTAGAACTAGTCTACCCGACAACACATATAGAAGTAGAACTAGTCTACCCGGTTACATATATAGAGGTAGGACTAGTCTACCCGGTTACATATATAGAAGTAGGACTAGTCTACCTGGGTACACATAGAGGTAGGACTAGTCTACCTGGTTAGACATAGAGGTAGGACTAGTCTACCTGGTTAGACATAGAGGTAGGACTAGTCTACCTGGTTACACATATAGAAGTAGGACTAGTCTACCTGGTTACACATATAGAAGTAGGACTAGTCTACCTGACTACACATATAGTAGTAGGACTAGTCTACCTGACTACACATATAGAAGTAGGACTAGTCTACCTGGTTACACATATAGAAGTAGGACTAGTCTACCTGGTTACACATATAGAAGTAGGACTAGTCTACCTGACTACACATATAGTAGTAGGACTAGTCTACCTGGTTACACATATAGAAGTAGGACTAGGCTACCCGACAACACATATAGAAGTAGGACTAGTCTACCTGACTACACATATAGAAGTAGGACTAGTCTACCTGGTTACACATATAGAAGTAGGACTAGTCTACCTGGTTACACATATAGGAAGTAGGACTCGTCTACCTGGTTACACATATAGAAGTAGGACTAGTCTACCAGGTTACACATATAGAAGTAGGACTAGTCTACCTGGTTCCACATATAGAAGTAGGATTAATCTATCTGGCCTGCAAACAACTGAAGGCCTATAAATGTGCCCATTTGGGGATGTCTGGTAGTATTTCTGATTGTCTTAACGCACCACCACTAATGAGTTGTGGAGCTTCTCAAAGCACATTTTTCCCCCACCTCAAACAGCAAGTAAACAAAGTCTAATCAAAATCAATTACAAATGAGAATAACTCCTCAAAGTATTTGTAAAATATTTCCAGCTCTCCCCCTTTCGATAACCACTCGGCACGAAAGGGAAAAACGTAATGCTCTGATCCAGTGGAAATGTCAAAACACCTGATTCCTTCTTATCCCTTTCACAAATAGCCTACAGCTGTGTCGGTCGAGAACTCACAGGCACGGGAAGCTGAGGGCCCAGAATATTTTATACAATGTTTCAAGTTCGTTTTAGACAGGCCATGCGATTTATAGGACATTTATTTGCAATGTTTTTATTTGTTGGCTTTATGTAGGCTATTTTTTTATATAGTTGGCAATGGCAATAAAAGTTACTTTTAGATTTGTATATCTTTCATTTAGATAGAATGTAGATTAATCACAGACAATGATTTTGAGATACTATTATAAATTAAATTAAACTGTTCCAGTAAAATGAACATATGAAAATCATAACTGTCACCAGATCAGTAGAAATGGTAAGATACATTTGCACTCCAAATGTAGGTTGCTGACTGCTTGTGTAGCCGATTACCAGCAACGTCAAATTTTATGAATGCCAGCAGGAAGAGTTTATTCTCTTCTGGTTGGGCGATATTGATGTAATGCCATGAAAATAAATGCTGAATATTATACAATGACTTATCAACAGCTCTAACAATTTGACCCCCACAGATTTCCTGTGGGGGTCAAATTGGTAATTCTAGAATATACTATATATCCTAGAAACCTGGTTAAACTATCATTATGACATCATGGATGAATTCTAGAATATACTATATATCCTAGAAACCTGGTTAAACTATCATTATGACATCATGGATGGCCAGTCCTTGTATTCATAGTGTAGTGAATTCAGGGGAAAGCCCTGAGCTGGACTCAAACCTGGGTCCAGCGACTGTCAAGCCAACACCTTAAAACTGTTACACCAAGATGTCAGAACTTCTTGACGAGGTCCCTAGGTTTTGGGTTAAGGTTGATACAATAGCTTTCTCTATGAATTTGAGAGTGGTTACATTTCTCCAACCCCCATCCCTCAGCTGTTTACCAAACCAAGTCTCTTGACAGCCATTTTGTTGCTGTTTAAATACTTGGTTGTCCCTTTAAAAAAGCCACACATCAATCAACCAATCTGAAGTTGAAACAATAACAAAGCAGTCATTCCACAACTGTTTTGGTAATAAGATGATGATGGGCCTGGAGACATTTTACTACTCTCAAATTCATAGACATACCTATGGATGCAAGGACTGACCATCCATGATATCAACATTATAGTTTTAACCATGTTGAGGCTATACAGTGTTGATTTACATTGTTTCTAAACATTGGAGTAAAAAAAGCTTATTTTGGGTTCTGATGGGGTACAACAGTTGAACTAAGCTCATGAGGCAAGTGTTATATTCTTCAAGAATCAATGGCTATAAAATAAATAATTTAAAAGTCAAAATATGGATGTAGCAATTGCAGATTTCCCTTTTAACACCAAACATCAGTTCAACAAATGCAGAGTTTGTACCTCTGTATTTAAGACAGTACTTACCAGTGGTAATCACGGCCCGGTTTCTCAAAACCATCTTATGGCTAAGTTCATCTTTAGAACCACTGGATGCCTTAAATTGCGTTTGGGAAATCGGGCCCAGATATCCAGTTTCCTCCTCTTCTTCCGATGAGACCGTATTCTCCCCCTCCTCCGCTTTCACTTCAAAAACTGAATCCTCCTCATCTTTAACTGTAACACCCTCCTCCTCTTTCACTCTGAACGCCTCTTCTTTCACTGTAACGTCTTCCTCTTCTTTCACTGTAACGTCTTTCTCTTCTTCTTTCAGGGTAACAGCCTCACCCTCTACTTGTTTTTGTATTGTAACATCCTTCTCTTCCTCCTCCTCTTTGATGAGAGCTTCTTTCTCCGTCCAACAGACCGTCTCTTCTTCAGCAGGAAGAGAGTAATTTAGTGAACTCATGGTCTGAGATGTTAGCTAGCTAGGCTAATGCTAACTTAACCAGCCCGCTAGCTGAATAATAACAACAGCACCGTAAATATGAAATTAAATAGGATAACTAACCAACTAGACGACAGACAATGGTTTAAAATACAGTGGCTAATATACACTAAAGCGTCTAAAGAGCTTTATTGGTTCGGCTATTTTGGCTAGCAAGCTACCGAGGTGGCGGACTAACTGTTGCTGCTGCTGAAAGAAGCGTTCCGTCCACTAGATTATACGTCACACTAACAGCATTGCGTTCCGTCCCCTAGATTATACGTCACACTAACAGCATTGCCTTAAAATCGCACACCGCCATCGGCTGACTGGAGTGTAAGTAACGCTCAGTCTGAACCTGGAGATGTGCGACTTTAAGACAATGACGCTAGTGTGACGTAAAATATATATTATAATGTTCAGACAAAAAGTTAGTGTAGGAAGCATGAGTTTTTACTCACCAGTGTAACAATACAGTGTGGCTAAAGACTTAGTAACTTAGTTGTGTTCACGATCTGGTTCCCTATAAGCACAACCAGTTATGTTTTTGAATTATCACATATGTATTAATTTATTTCGGGATTCTGGGTAATCCACAGCAGATTTATGGAGAATTGCTGTGGGTGAGTTCAAAATTGAATAGTCCCGGGATAGAAATATATAAAGTTGACATTACATCATAAAATCCACCTTTTAAATCATACATTAGCCATTTATGTTTTAGTAACTATTGCTGTTGGTTTGGCGTCAAATAAGCCTCTCTTTATATGTTATTTGCCAAATCTCCGTTTTCCATGTGGGTTTTTTGCTAAAGTTCCCTCTTTCAAGTTGGTATCTAACTAGAAAACGCATCTTCTTTAGGAGTGCTATTTTTACCCTGTCGACTACTGATCATTCATCCACACTGTGTGTCTCATCATTGCAGGTCATTTATGACAAATGTATAAAGTACATGTTTTATAAATTCATGAACACCAGCCAGTTGATCAGCCCGGTTTTGTTAGTTTAGGTGTATTATACTTATTCGCCACCAGAGGGGGACATTTAGTCATTTCCAGGTTAATTTGATATATTTTGATAGTAAAATGGATGACAGTTTATTCTGATGTAGTGAATATGAGACACATGGAAACAATTGATTAATTTATTATAGTAAATTAGGAATTAGTAGGAATTGTTAAATCCACTATACGATCACAATAACTTTGGTAGACACTTCAATAGTTTTTTTGTTAGTATATTATAGGGCAGATTTATGGAGAATTGCTGTGGGAGTGCTATTTATATCCCGTCACTACTGATCATTCATCCATACTGTGTGTGTCCCATCATTGCATCTTTGGAAATAAATGAACTATCCATCCATTGCTCCTTCCTGTGTTGACTCACTGACTTGAGAGACCAGGAAGGTCACACTAGCTCGATAGGTTGATATCTAGCTCAAGCGTCACCTCATGCTTTTCATTAACTGTGTGGTTGTGTTATCTAGTGGGAACCCGTTAGCACGGTAGGCTCTGGTGCCTTCTTGCCGTGGGCTCAAAATGACAGAGGAAATCAACCTGCTTGTTCCTTTTTGTATTGTAAACTTTTCGATGGGGATGTTATGTTTGATACCGGAGGTACGAGGCTTTGAAAGCATTAAACTTCAAAGCAGTGTGCTGATGCCTGTCTCACTTTATCAGCAGCATGTGATCAACGACGTCTGAAGATTCATTTAATCGAACGACCACCTGATTGGTTTGGTTTGGTTCGACACTGCAGGCGACTGCCAACTGACTGCTCTACAAATCACTTTACATCATAAATAACTACTCATTATTATTGAAGCAGTGTGTCACTTTATCAGCATTGATCAATGACTTCTGAAGGTTAATTTTCTCCCATCATTCTGTTTGTCTCGGATCTTTTGATCTGCAAACACGTTTAGGTTTTGTTAGTTTGGTTCTAAATGGTCTCGGTGCTGGTTGGCTACGCTGGTTAGGCTAATAGCTAGTTGGCTAAATAGCTAACGTTAGCTGGTTGGCTACGCTGGTTAGGCTAATAGCTAGTTGGCTAAATAGCTAACGTTAGCTGGTTGGCTACGCGGGTTAGGCTAATAGCTAGTTAGCTAAATAGCTAACGTTAGCTGGTTGGCTACGCTGGTTAGGCTAATAGCTAGTCGGCTAAATAGCTAACGTTAGCTGGTTGGCTACGCTGGTTAGGCTAATAGCTAGTTGGCTAAATAGCTAACGTTAGCTGGCCGGCTAAGATTACTGCATATAGCTAACGTTAGCTGGCCGGCTAAGATAACTGCATATAGCTAATGTTAGCTGGCCGGCTAAGATAACTGTATATAGCTCATGTTAGCTGGCTGGCTAAGATAACTGCATATAGTTAACGTTAGCTGGCTGGCTAAGATAACTGCATTTAGCTAATGTTAGCTGGCTGGCTAAGATAACATACTTTGATATTTGGTTAGATGGCGTTTTGTATTTCCAAAACGTTGGTTTACTTTAAATCACTCAAGTCATGAGTGCAAACGATTGGCTTAATTTGAAGTTCTACATTTTGTTAGGATTTATGTTTATGCACTATAGCCTGTTGGCATATTGAATCAAGGGGAGACACAAGACGGAGCTACTCTACCCAGCAACCAGATGTGGACAAAGAAAAGCGCCAAGGGGCTTGGACAAGTTCGGGTGCCCCCAAAAGCGGAGCAAGAGTATTAACCATGCTAAGCCTCTACTGTGATAGGCCAACCTCACAAAGGAGGAGCAAGAGTATTAACCATGCTAAGCCTCTACTGTGATAGGCCAACCTCACAAAGGAGGAGCAAGAGTATTAACCATGCTAAGCCTCTACTGTGATAGGCCAACCTCACAAAAGCGGAGCAAGAGTATTAACCATGCTAAGCCTCTACTATGATAGGCCAACGGGAAGAGTTGGAACTAAAACTGTCATAGTATAAAAACTACTATTTGAGTACATTCCACAGTTCTCTGATCTACCCTGCGTGGTGATACAGTGAACCCGTATATACGAGAATTGCATTTACCGTTTGAGTTTAATTAAAATACTTAAAATATTTTCGGTGACTCTGAATCACATTTTTGTCCTGATGCCAGAAATCTCTTTACATTTGAAGTTATTTCTGTTGTAGTTTACATCATAGGGAATAGGCTGGTCCTCCATATTACATCACACCTGACTTTGGCATTCTTCTGAATTCTGATTGGTTTAATGTAATAACTCCAAAAATAGAACAGTGGGGTGTAACTTTGCATTGGAAATGTTTTAATATTTTATTTTAAATTGTGTAAACAATACAAAACATACACATACAAACAATAACTACATTAACTAGAACACATCTCCATTAACTACATCACACCTGCCCAGACCCACTAGAACACACCTCCATCTCCATTAACTACATCACACCTGCCCAGACCCACTAGAACACACCTCCATCTCCATTAACTACATCACACCTGCCCAGACCCACTAGAACACACCTCCATCTCCATTAACTACATCACACCTGCCCAGACCCACTAGAACACACCTCCATCTCCATTAACTACATCACACCTGCCCAGACCCACTAGAACACTCCTCCATCTCCATTAACTACATCACACCTGTCCAGACCCACTAGAACACACCTCCATCTCCATTAACTACATCACACCTGCCCAGACCCACTAGAACACACCTCCATCTCCATTAATTACATCACACCTGCCCAGACCCACTAGAACACACCTCCATCTCCATTAACTACATCACACCTGCCCAGACCCACTAGAACACACCTCCATCTCCATTAACTACATCACACCTGCCCAGACCCACTAGAACACACCTCCATCTCCATTAACTACGTCACACCTGCCCAGACCCACTAGAACACACCCCGATCTCAAGCGCCCGCATCAGCACCTTTTTATTTCTCTCCGTCACTTTAAACTTTTGGATAATAAAGCATTTGACCTTTCTTTTGAATTTACAACGGAGGATTGGTTGATTGGTTGATTTCCAGGTTTAATTATGTATAATATTTAAGATGATTTATGAGAAAAGTATCGTCCAACTCTGGGGTTTCTCACTGCACCCTCAAATGTCATGTTTTGAAATATACAGACAGACACATTAAAAGTAATTTAACATTGTATAACTGTGCTTCTGACAGCCAACTTTCTAACTCCTCCCATAACTTTATGACATCATAACATTCCCAGAAGGATTATTGAGTCATTGTTAGTTTTACACTGAAGACATGACTCTGCCGTTGTGCTGTAGAATTTGTGAATTTTGTCTCTTGTATAATAAGGGACTATCATTTGTCCCAACATCACAGGCCACAGACTTTGATGCAGTTAAAGACTTCCAAAAGTGTTTCCGCAGTTTAAGATCAACTGAGCTTTTTTAATGGGGTTTCTCCCTGTGCACCTGCCAATGTAAATCCTTTGAACGAGACAAGTTACCAGACAGAACATATTGCTAATGTTCTTCCCATTAATAACCTGAATGACAATTAACTTGTGGGCGGTTGTGGTGATGACGTCCTATTCGATGACGTCTTCCATCGGGATTGGCCAAAAAAAGAAGACGCTCTGGATTGATCACTGGAGTCAGATGTGAAGGAGGAGGTTGATCACCAGGAGTCAGATGCGAAGGAGGAGGTTGATCATCAGGAGTCAGATGTGAAGGAGGAGGTTGATCATCAGGAGTCAGATGTGAAGGAGGAGGTTGATCATCAGGAGTCACCTCTAGGATTGTGGCTGGGCTGGCGTTTCCACTTCCAGCTTGGTCATATATTTTGATACATTGAATGTTGATATTGTGAATCTATGTTATATATTTGTACCTCCTGTTTCATGAAGTGATGTCACTAAGTACTGCCCCTATATATACAGTGCATTCGGAAAGCATTCAGACTTCACTTTTTCTACATTTTGATACGTTACAGCCTTATTCTAAAATTGATTCAATCATTTTTTTTCAATTTTTCCCCCTCATCAATCTACACAATACCCAATAATGACATCACAATACCCCATAATGAAATCACAATACCCCACAATGACAAAGCAAAAACAGGTAAATAAATGAAAAAATTAGATTTTCTTTCAAAAACAAGGACATTTCTAAGTGACCCCAAACTTTTGAATGGTAGTGTACATCTATTGTTACACCATATAGGAGCAGTATAGACCTAGTCTGTTCATTATATACATCTACATGATGTATTGTTACACCATGTAGGAGCAGTATAGACCTAGTCTGTTCATTATATACATCTACATGATGTATTGTTACACCATGTAGGAGCAGTATGGACCTAGTCTGTTCATTATATGCATCTACATGATGTATTGTTACACCATGTAGGAGCAGTATAGACCTAGTCTGTTCATTATATGCATCTACATGATGTAATGTTACACCATGTAGGAGCAGTATAGACCTAGTCTGTTCATTATATACATCTACATGATGTATTGTTACACCATGTAGGAGCAGTATAGACCTAGTCTGTTCATTATATACATCTACATGATGTATTGTTACACCATGTAGGAGCAGTATAGACCTAGTCTGTTCATTATATGCATCTACATGATGTATTGTTACACCATGTAGGAGCAGTATAGACCTAGTCTGTTCATTATATACATCTACATGATGTATTGTTACACCATGTAGGAGCAGTATAGACCTACAGTAGCTTGCTAATTATTTAGATTTAGTTTGACTCAAATGTGCCTTAAATGTGCTGTAGTAAAAAAAAAATTAAAAAAATTATTCGCACTAATCAATCAACACATTCAGGTCTTTGTATGTGTCAATATAATAGTATTATTTAATTAAATCCATGTAAAATAATCTTTGTCTGAAAATAAAATATGATCCTCAACTGCGTTTCCCCTCCAGTCAGCAGACGGCGATGTGCGTCTTTCAGGCGACGCTGCCAGCGTGACGTATAATCTAGTGGACGGTTCTTCATAAACAGCTCGTCAACCACCTCGGTAGCTTGCTAGCCAACATAGCCGAAAGATTCAAGCTATTTCTACGCTTTCGGTGTATATTAGCTACTGTGTTTTCGACACACTTAGGTCGTATCTACTTGTTAACCTATTTAATTTAATATTACGTTATTTTGTATTAGTCAGCTATAGTAGCTGGCTGGTTAAGTTAGCACTAGCGTAGTCGCTAAGGATAGCTAGCTAGCTAACATCCCTGGACATGAGCTCCCTAAACTACTCCCCTCTTGTTAAAGAAGAGGTTATCTGGACGGAGAATGAAGCTCTGGGGCTGAACATTGTCGTTAAAGAGGAGAAGGAAGAAGAGGATGTCACAGTGAAACAAGAAGAGAAAGACGTTTCAGTGAAAGAGGAGGAAGACGCGTTCAGAGTGAAAGAGGAGGAGGATGTGAAAGAGGAGGATGTAGTTTTTGGTGTGAAAGAGGAGGAGGGGGAGATTACTGTCACATTGGAGGAAGAAGACGAGGTTGGAGATCTGTTTAACACCAGTAAGTACCGTCTCTGCAGTCGTTGAACCAATATGCAGTAAAGGGGTTCTACACTTTAATGTTGTTCTGTAGAAATGTCTGAAGCTACACTGTAACGTGTAGAACATCAAGAGTGGACCATCAACAAAACGTTAACAATTCATCAAATGCATCCAATGACAATGCCTGAAATACTGTAGTCCTCAATATCTCCTATTAGATTAGCCCAATATGTCGTCTTAAAGGGGCAATCAGCAGTTGTTACATCCATTTTGGGACTTATACATTAATGATATGTACCCATTGTTTCTTGAAGAATTCACTTATAAATGCCTCATGAGCTTAGTTCAACTGTTGTACCCCATCAGAACCCAAACTATGAGCTTTTTTTACTCCAATGTTTATAAGTAAATGTAAACAAACTCTGTATATCCGGAAACCATGATTAATCGATTTATTTGAGTCTCAAGCATTTCTAAAACATTTTAACATTTTCATTTAATTCTTAAAAAAAAATCTAATTTCGAATAAGTAACGTAACAAAATGTGTAAAAAGGGAAGCGGCCTGAACTTAATGAATGCACTAGGGCCCCAACTAAAAACAATCTTGGGTCAACCAAGAGTCTTTTCTTTCTACCAACCAATTGGTAGAAATGTTATGTGTATTTTTCCATATATAGACACACCCCATGTGTTTTAATTAAATCAACTATATGTACTGAACTGGTCTGATGCTTTAAGCACGCTGTTTGATTAAATAATTAACACACACAAATGACTCGGGAGCCAGAGATCAAGATAGCCTAACCATCAGAAAAAAACTCTTCCTCCTCCCGCTGCTGCTGGCCTTTGTGAATTCTGACGTTATGCTCCTATAGTTTCTGTCAAACTCCAAGCAGGCTGTCATGTGTTTTTTACTGAGGAGTGGCTTCCGTCTGGCCACTCTACCATAAAGGCCTGATTGTTGGAGTGCTGCAGAGATGGTTGTCCTTCTGAAAAGTTCTCCCATCTCCACAGAGGAACTCTGGAGTGCTGTCAGAGTGACCATCAGGTTTTTGGTCACCTCCCTGACCAAGGCCCTTCTCCCCCAATCGCCCGGTTTGGCCAGGTGACTAGGAAGAGTATTACATTTTAAAATGATGGAGGCCGCTGTGTTCTTGGGGACCTTCAATGCTGCAGAATTGTTTTGGTACCCTTCCCCAGATCTGTGCCTCGACATAATCCTGTCTTGGAGCTCTACGGACAATTCCTTCGACCTCATTGCTTGTTTTTTTCTCTGACATGCACTGTCAACTGTGGGACCTTATATAGACAGGTGTGTGTCTTTCCAAATCATATCCAATCAATTGAATTTACCACAGGTGGACTCTGAACAAGTTGTAGATACATCTCAAGGATGATTAATGGAAACAAGATGCACCTGAAAGCAATTTCGAGTCTCATAGCAAAGGGTCTGAATACTTATGTAAATAAGTTATTTCTGTTTATTATCTGTTGTCATTCTGGGCTATTGATGACACCCCTCTGAAACAAGATAGCCTAACCATCAGAAAAACTTCTTCTTTAGCCTACTCCTCCCGCTGCTGCTGGCCTTCGTAAATTCTGATGTTATGCTCCTATAGTTTCTGGTAATAGGCTACACCTGCAGTCGTTATGCTCCTATAGTTTCTGGTAATAGACTACACCAGCAGTGGTTATGCTCCTATAGTTTCTGGTAATAGATTACACCAGCAGTCGTTATGCTCCTATAGTTTCTGGTAATAGGTTACACCTGCAGTCGTTATGCTCCTATAGTTTCTGGTAATAGACTACACCTGCAGTCGTTATGCTCCTATAGTTTCTGGTAATAGATTACACTAGCAGTCGTTATGCTCCTATAGTTTCTGGTAATGGGCTACACCAGCAGTCGTTATGCTCCTATAGTTTCTGGTAATAGGCTACACCAGCAGTCGTTATGCTCCTATAGTTTCTGGTAATACGCTACACCAGCAGTCGTTATGCTCTTATAGTTTCTGGTAATACGCTACACCAGCGGTCGTTATACTCCTATAGTTTCTGGTAATAGGCTACACCAACAGTCGTTATGCTCCTATAGTTTCTGGTAATAGGCTACACCAGCAGTCGTTATGCTCCTATAGTTTCTGGTAATAGGCTACACCAACAGTCGTTATGCTCCTATAGTTTCTGGTAATTGGCTACACCAGCAGTTATTATGCTCCTATAGTTTCTGGTAATAGACCACACCAGCAGTCGTTATGGTCCTATAGTTTCTGGTAATAGGTTACACCTGCAGTCGTTATGCTCCTATAGTTTCTGGTAATAGACTACACCAGCGGTCGTTATGCTCCTATAGTTTCTGGTAATAGATTACACTAGCAGTCGTTATGCTCCTATAGTTTCTGGTAATAGGCTACACCTGCAGTCGTTATGCTCCTATAGTTTCTGGTAATAGATTACACCAGCAGTCGTTATGCTCCTATAGTTTCTGGTAATAGACTACACCTGCAGTCGTTATGCTCCTATGGTTTCTGGTAATAGACTACACCAGCAGTCAGCAACTTTTTCCATTTCTTGCCAATTTCTCTGACCATTTCTACTAATCTGGTGCCAGTTAGGATTTTCATATTCACATTTTACTGGAACAGTTTCATTTAATTTATAATAGTAATAATAATTATAATAGTCTTTATCTCAACATCATTATCTGTGATTAATCTACATTCTATCTAAATGAAAATTATACAAATCTAAAAGTAACTTTTATTGCCATTGCCAACTATGTAAAAATAGCCTACATGAAACCAACAAACAAAAACATTTGCAGCCTGCAAGTAGAAAATATCCTGATTAAAAATAAATATCCTATAAATCCCATTGGCTGCACATGGCCTGTCAACAACGAACTTGAAACATTCTATCAGCTATCAACTGGGTCCTCTCAAACTTGCAACATTGTATAAAATATTCTGGGCCCTCAGTTGCCAGTGAGTTCTGGACAGACACATCTGTCGTTGTCTATTTGTGCAAAGGATAAGAAGTAATCAGGTATTTTATAACATTTCCACTGGATCAGAGCATTACATTTTTCCCTTTAATGCTGAGTGGTTATCGAAAGGGCGAGAGCTGGAAATAATTTACAAATACTTTGAGCAACTATTGTCGTAATGGATTCTAATAATAGTTTCTTTACCTGCTGTTTGTGGTGAAGAAAAAATTAGTTGGAGAAGCTGAATAATTTTTTTGTTGAGAAGCTCCACAACTCATTAGTGGTGGTGCGTTAAGACAATTTGAAATACTATCAGACATCCCCAAATAGGCACGTTTCATTTAGTATTCGTTTGGGTCGGTTGGGGAATGATTGTATTTCCCCATAGTATGTTCTACCGAAGTTGACCAACTGAAAGGGAGTGTAACTTTGATTATAATTACACTTCCCTGAAGGAGGGAAACGAGGTATAACACCTAATTGGCCCCACCCCTTCCTGGGTCGGTGAAGAGCGGTATTAAATTGAAGGAATAAATCCAAACCTCACGCTCATCACCTGTGGAAGGCGGGGATTCCAGCGAGGCGTGGATATGATAGTATGTTGTACCTAGTTTCCCTCCTTCAGGGAACAGTAGTTATAGTCATAACGTTACGCTTGTCATATGATGAACTTCAACTTAAATACGGGATCTTGCTGTCGGACAGTTTTGTTATATTCTGAAATGCACTCGAACTATGTATCATTTAGTGGCTCCTTGTGTTACTCTGGGAAAACAGTTTTCATGGGCACAGAAACACTAAATCATTTCAGAGTTTGCTAAATCCAATGGTTTTTAACAGAGTCATCTTGTAATCCAAGACGGCAACCCGCCTCACCCATTATGATGCGGATCTGCTATTTATTTTTTTATAGACCTTATAGCTAGAACCTCCATCAGTAGCTAGCCATCAGAAGCTAACCGGCTAATTAGCTACTAGCTATTTAGTCATTGTTAGCCACTGCTAAAGGCCTTTACCTTTTTAGCTCAGACACCAGCCGCTTTTAGCCTGGATAATATCTGTCAGTCTGCACAGCGCAATATCAACCCTGAGCATATCGGACTGTTTGTCTCCACTACATCACCGTATTCCTGCCGTAAGCTCTGGACCATTACACCGGATAATCGCAGCTAGCTAGCTGCCACTGAGTGGCCCAGCCCCTAAGCTAGCCTTGAGCCAGGCCCATCTCCCGGCCTGCTTAGTGGACCCTATGATCACTCGGCTACACAGCTGATGTCTCCCAGACTCTTCACTAACACGACTAGAAGCCACTACATCACCGGATTCCTGCCGTAAGCTCTGGACCTTTGCACCGGACGCACTGGAGTGGCTATAGTGGCTAATGCCCTTGTCCCGACGCTAGCACCAGTTAGCCTCGAGCCAGGCGCATCTCCCGGCTAGCATAGTAATGATTACCTAACGGCTTCCCTAGTTCATATATTGCTGTTCACTGGACCCTATGATCACTTGGCTACATAGCTGATGCCTGCTGGACTGTTCATTAATCACGGTTCTCCATTTTGTTTATTTTGTTCAGCCACGCTCAAGGTACTAAACGATATCATAACCGCCATTGATAAAAGACAATACTGTGTCGCTGTCTTCATCAACCTGGCCAAGGATTTCGACACTGTCAATCACCGTATTCTTATCGGCAGACTCAACAGCCTTAGTTTCTCAAATGACTGACTCGCCTGGTTCACCAACTACTTCTTAGACAGAGTTCAGTGTGTCAAATCGGAGGGCCTGTTGTATGGACTTCTGGCAGTCTCTATGGGGGTACCACAGGGTTCAATTCTCGGGCCAACTCTTTTCTCTGTATATATCAACGATGTTGCTCTTGCTGCGGGGTATTCCTTGATCCACCTTTATGCAGACGACACCATTCTGTATACATCTGGCCCTTCTTTGGACACTTTGGACACAACTTCTTGGTGACAGGAGGGCAGTATTGAGTAGCTTGGATGAATAAGGTGCCCAGAGTAAACTGCCTGCTACTCTGTCCCAGATGCTAATAAATGCATATTATTACTAGTATTGGATATAAAACACTCTGAAGTTTCTAAAACTGTTTGAATGATGTCTGTGAGTATAACAGAACTCATATGGCAGGCGAAAACCTGAGACAAATCCAACCAGGAAGTGGGAAATCTGAGGTTTGTAGTTTTTTAAAGCTTGGCTTACCGAATACACATTGAGATATGGATAAAGTTGCACCTCCTACGGTTTCCACTAGATGTCAACCGTCTTTAGAAACTTGAATGAGGCTTCTACTATAAAGGAGGGGCTCATGAGACCTCTTTGAGTCAGTGGTCTGGCAGAGTGCCTTGGTCTCATGACGCGCGCTCCCGACAGAGTTACCTCTAGTTCCAGTGCTTTTCTTCAGACAAAGGAATTCTCCGGTTGGAACATTATTGATGTTTTATGTTAAAAACATCCTAAAGATTGATTCCATATATCGTTTGACATGTTTCTAAAGGAGTGTAAAGGAACTTCTCGAGTTTTTGTCTGGACGAAGTGCCTGCGCCTCATGAAGATGGATTACTGGGCTGAACACGCTAACAACAAGTGGCTATTTGGACATATGAGTGTTTTCTATCCAATACTAACAATAATATGCATATATTATTGGGGGGTGCACCCCCTTGGTTTGTACTGTGGTGGAGATCTTTGTGGGCTATACTTGGCCTTGTCTCAGGATTGTAAGTTGGTGGTTGAAGATATCCCTCTAGTGGTGCGGGGGCTGGGCTTTGGCAAAGTGGGTGGGGTTATATCCTTACTGTTTGGCCCTGTCCGGGGGTATCCACCTGGCCTTGCTGCTATTCCAGTTTCAACTGTTCTGCCTGCGGTTATGGAACCCCTACCTTTCCCAGACCTGCTGTTTTCAACTCTTAATGATCGGCTATGAAAAGCCAACTGACATTTATTCCTGATTATTATTTGACCATGCTTGTCACTTATGAACATTTTGAACATCTTGGCCATGTTCTGTTATAATCTCCACCCGGCACAGCCAGAAGAGGACTGGCCACCCCTCATAGCCTGGTTCCTCTCTAGGTTTCTTCCTAGGTTTTGGCCTTTCTAGGGAGTTTTTCCTAGCCACCGTGCTTCTACACCTGCATTGCTTGCTGTTTGGGGTTTTAGGCTGGGTTTCTGTACAGCACTTCGAGATATTAGCTGATGTACGAAGGGCTATATAAAATAAACTTGATTGATTGATTGATTAGCATCTGGGACAGAGTAGGAGGCAGTTCATCCAAAAGTGAAAATGCTGCGCCCTATCCCATAAAGGTTAACAAACCTCCAAATGAGCTTCAATGCCATACAACACTCCTTCCGTGGCCTCCAACTGCTCTTAAACGCTAGTAAAACTAAATGTATGCCCTTCAACCGATCGCTGCCCGTACCCGCCCGTCCAGCATGACTACTCTGGGCGGTTCTGACTTTAGAATATGTGGACAACTATAAATACCTAGGTGTCTTGCTAGACTGTAAACTCTCCTTCCAGACTAATATTAAGCATTTCCAATCCAAAATTAAATCTAGATTTGGCTTCCTATTTTGCAACAAAGCCTCCTTCACTCACGCTGCCGAACATACCCTCGTAAAACTGACTATCCTACCGATCCTTGACTTCAGTGATGTCATTTTCAAAATAGCCTCCAACATTCTACACAGCAAACTGGATGCAGTCTATCACAGTGCCATCCGTTTTGTCACCATATCCCCATATACCACTGCTCTCGTCGGCTGGCCCTCGCTACATATTCGTCTCCAAACCCACTGGCTCCAGGTCATCTATAAGTCTTTGCTAGGTAAAGCTCCGCCTTAACTCAGCTCACTGGTCACCATAGCAACACCCACCCGTAGCACGCGCTCCAGGAAGTATATCTCACTGGTCATCCCCAAAGCCAACACCTATTTTGGCCGCCTTTCCTTCCAGTTCTCTGCTGCCAATGACTGGAACGATTTTCAAAATCACTGAAGCTGGAGACTCTCCCTCACTAACTTTAAGCATCAGCTATCTGAACAGCTTACCGATCGCTGCAGCTGTACACAGCCCATCTGTAAATAGCCCATCCAATTGCCTACCTCATCCCCATGTTTTTTTTACTTTTTTTGCTCTTTTGCACACCAGTATTTCTACTTGCACATCATCATCTGCACATCTATCACTCCAGTGTTCATTTGTAATTACTTCGCTACTAAGGCCTATTTATTGCCTTACCTCCTTACTCCATTTGCACACACTGTATATAGACTTTCTATTGTGTTATTGACTGTACGTTTGTTTATCCTAAGTGTATGTAACTGTTGTTTTTTTGTCGCACTGCTTTGCTTTATCTTGGCCAGGTCGCAGTTGTAAATGTGAACTTGTTCTCGACTGGCCTACCTGGTTAAATAAAGGTGAAATACAAAGAAATCTTAACTTTATTAGCAACACCCAAATGTATACTGTCATTAATGCAGTTCTTCAATAATTACACATAATTCTTAATACTGTAGCACACATTTATATTAAGCAGGACATTCAAACGAGCCTTACAATTATAATCCAAAGTAGTGTGAAATGTACTCATAATCAACCTGGAAATAGAGGTTACTACCCTGAGTTTTCCCCTATTCACATTCAGAATACATTGTGAAAAACTAAAATCTTTGCTCACCATTTTTGCTCCAGGCAGATATACTACATCCATAACTTGTGGTTTCCTCATTAGCAGATATACTACATCCATTACTATCGGTTTCCTCATTAGCAGGGAGGTGTTTCTGCAATCAAATTGTGTGCGCATCGCCCTTGTGCCGCAATTTTATTAAACACAGAAAGGGGCCTATATTGGAGACCAAAAGTCGTCTGGCACACTGCTTAGAGTTTCAACAACATGAATAACTTATTTCTAGTCTACAATCATTGATGTTACTACTAAAATAAGACTATTCTTGCTCATTTTAAGACAATTGTCAAATAATTTGAACATTCATTACAGACGTCAATTGTTGTACAACATCATGGCTACGCTGTTGGCATCACCTTTTACAGTGGATTTCCACTGTTGTGGGCCTTTAATCATCTGACTTTGTTGTTCACACAGGAGAGATACGGGACCATCGTGGGTCCTCTGGGGAGCATCAACAACCTCATGATGCTGACGAGGCAGAGAAGAGTCTCTCCAGATCAGAACGCCTCAATAAACACCTGCAGAGATCCACAGGGAAGAGAACTCACTGCTGCTCTGACTGTGGGAAGAGATTCACCTCATCAGGCATTAAAATTCATCAAAGGATCCACACAGGAGAGAAACATTATAGCTGTGATCAATGTGGGAAGAGTTTTGGTAGATCTTGCCATCTAACTCAACATCTGAGAATACACACAGGAGAGAAACCTTATAGCTGTGGTCAATGTGGGAAGTGTTTTACTACATCTAACAATCTGACTCGACACCAGAGAACCCACACAGGAGAGAAACCATATAGCTGTGATCAATGTGGGAAGAGTTTTGCTGCATATAGCATTCTGACTCTACACCAGAGAATACACACAGGAGAGAAACCTTATAGCTGTGGTCAATGTGGGAAGAGTTTTGCTGCATATAGCATTCTGACTCTACACCAGAGAATACACACAGGAGAGAAACCTTATAGCTGTGGTCAATGTGGGAAGAGTTTTACTACATCTGGGTCTTTGACTCAACACCAGAGAATACACACAGGAGAGAAATCTTACAGCTGTAATCAATGTGGGAAGTGTTTTACTACATCTAATCATCTGACTCGACACCAGAGAATGCACACAGGAGAGAAACCTTACACCTGTGATAAATGTGGGAAGTGTTTTACTACATCTAACCATCTGACTCAACACCAGAGAATACACACAGGAGAGAAACCTTACACCTGTGATAAATGTGGGAAGTGTTTTACTACATCTAACCATCTGACTCGACACCAGAGAACACACACAGGAGATAAACCTCATAGCTGTGATCAATGTGGGAAGAGTTTTACTACATCTAGCTATCTGACTATACACCAGAGAACACACACAGGAGATAAACCTCATAGCTGTGATCAATGTGGGAAGAGTTTTACTCATTCTAGTCAACTGATTAGGCACCAGAGAACACACACAGGAGAGAAGCCTTACAGCTGTGATCAGTGTGGGAAGAGTTTTACTACATCTAGCTATCTGACTATACACCAGAGAATACACACAGGAGAGAAACCTCATAGCTGTGATCAATGTGACAAGAGATACTCTGATAAAAGATCTCTGATCAGACATCAGAAAATACATACATGAAGAAGTTGTTTCATGATATCAATGAAGTGTTAATCAATGGCACAATGTAGAATGTTTTAACATTGTAGTAGTAGTATTTTAATGATGTCACAATGTAGAACCCTAAACGTTTGTCCCCTGTTCTATTGATTTCAACATGATATGGATATTAGCCTCAGGGGGAAAATCCAGGCTCTGAATTGAAAGAGTATTATTTATGAGATTTATCAAAAAGTGACTAACAAAAAAGAGCTGTGTTACACTTACCATGTTGGTGACCCACTTGAATCAAAATGCAACACTTCAAAATGTTTCTGCATATTGGTTATTGATTTGGACACGTTAAAACTGTGTTTTGACATTGCACTATTCCCATTTATCAAAATGTCATTCAAAAGACGTTGAAAATAAGACTATGCCTGAAGTCCAGTATATGTTCTGTCCAGTATATGTTCTGTCCAGTATATGTTCTGTTGTAGTTGAAAGTGAAAGTTGAAAAGATGTCTTTTCGGGTTGATTTTTTTCAATGACTTAAACTGCTTAATTTCAACGTACTTGCAGCCGATACACCTATAATCAATTTTATTAACAATCTGACATCACTCCAGTATTTCTTTACAACATTCAAATGCTAATTGTCTTTATTCCACTACTGAAGAAGCATGACTTAAATCACCTCATATATTCAAACATTCAGCCTGACAAAAGATACATGTTTTATTATTCCATGCCTCACCATTAAGTGAAGTATTGCCAATACATATTAACAAAGGGGTGAACATTTGGTTTTGATATTTCATATTATGTAACATTTACTAATCATAGTTATTCATGCAACCAACTTGACATTTTTGGGTACAATTATATTGACATTGTTACCCTGCTTTTACATCCAACAACATGCCTATCTAGTGAACCCTGAAAAGAGAGAGAAGCTCTGCAGTGGAAAGTTACTACGGATATCGCAGGAGTTTCCTCTTGAAATCAGACATGTCCGTGGTAAGGACAACCTGGTTGCTGATTATCTCAAGGGGGGGCAGTCAAATAGATTTGTGTTTTGCATTTAGCCAGTGAGTTACCATGATCACAATTTATTTTGACACGTTTTTCCCGTGTTGGAGATTAGTTTTATCTCTTATTCTTTTCTGTGTTTTTTTGAAACGGCACTGTTAAGGGCTCGTAAGTAAGAGTTCCAGTGTTGTATCCGGCGCATGTGACTAATACAATTTGATTTGAGTTTTGTTTGGGCTCGTTCCAAGGGGACGAGAGTTCTAGAAGCTAGTGGGTTTTAGGGAGACGAGAGTTCTAGAAGCTAGTGGGTTTTAGGGAGACGAGAGTTCTAGAAGCTAGTGGGTTTTAGGATTCTATGGAAAGAAAAGGGATTTAAAAAATTATACGATTGCATATTATTATTTAGAAATGCGTGTTTTTAATTGTTGACAGCCAGTAGACACCATGTTTATATTGTAGAAGGTGAAGCATTGTAGATGATTATGTGAAATGGAAGTTGTAGAGATACTCTGAATGATTGGCTATGAAAAGCTAACTGACATTTACTACTGAGGTGCTGACCTGTTACACCCTCAACAACCACTGTGTTTATTAATATTTGACCCTGCTGGTCATCTATGAACATTTGAACATCTTGGCCATGTTCTGTTATAATCTCCACCCGGCACAGCCAGAAGAGGACTGGCCACCCCTCAGAGCCTGATTCCTCTCTAGGTTTCTTCCTAGGTTCTGGTCTTTCTAGGGAGTTTTTCCTAGCCACCGTGCTTCTACACCTGCATTGCTTGCTGTTTGGGGTTTTAGGCTGGGTTTCTGTACAGCACTCTGTGACATCAGCTGATGTGAGAAGGGCTTTATAAATACATTTGATTGATTGTACAACTGAATGCATTCAACTGAAATGTGTCTTGGGAGCACTGATTGGTGTCACCTCGTTAGTCAGTATGTGTTACACCTGTGCTGGCTTGTCCATCTCGTTAGTGGGAAGGTGTTTCACCTGAGCTGGTCCAGGTTCTATTTAAGAGTGTCTGGCCCAGTGCTCCAGTTGTCTTGATAGATGTGGAGAGTCAACACCTTTAGTTGCTCCACCTTTTTGGTTTGCTTCCTGTCTTTAAGTTTATTGTGGGTTTTTCTTTTGTTTTCCTCTTCTTGGGCAGATTTAGTGGGTCTCATGGGTGGTGTCTTTTAGGTCCCAGTTGTTGTTACTAGTCAACTTTCAGTGGACACCCCCATAGTGTCTTTCAGAACCCCTCCTAAAACCCCACCTGTTTAGTTGTCAGTGACTCTGTTAGTTCTAAAAAAACAAGCTTATATTTTGGGTTGGGTTGGATATAGCAACATATTGTTAATATTTTAATCAATGGCATTTCCTTTCTTTCTTGCTCATTAGTCTTTCAGTTGTTTTTCTTCTGTTTTTATCCTCTTATGTTTGTGTATGTAACCGATGTGAAATGGCTAGCTAGTTAGCGGTGGTGCGCGCTAATAGCGTTTCAATTGGTGACGTCACTCGCTTTGAGACCTTGAAGTAGTGGTTCCCCTTGCTCTGCAAGGGCCGCGGCTTTTGTGGAGTGATGGGTAACGATGCTTCATGGGTGACTGTTGATGTGTGCAGAGGGTCCCTGGTTCGCGCCCGGGGCGATGGGACGGACTAAAGTTATACTGTTACATGTACTAAATATATCTGTTTAATTTTCATAGTTTTTTCCTGTGAAACCATTGTGTTGCATCCATGTCTGACACGTGCTGTATAAATAAAGCTTGATTTGATTTGAACATATTGCAAAACAAGTACATTTAACAAATGACCATAATATCAAAAAACAAATGTGTGTGTCTGAGGAGAAATTAACTTTCATACAGCCAAAGGGGGTGAGAAATTACACCAATATCAGTGAACAATTTATTTACAATGTAAATAAACATGGATGATGGAACATATTCCCTTTTGCTTACGTGATGAACCACTAAGGGGACATAAATATTTACCATCTAAACCATGTGTGACCTCTCACCTCTCTGGCTGTAGAAGTGTTTTCCTAACCAGTCCCTCAACAGCTCTCTGACTGAGCTCCACCCTCACTGGGTCTTCAGAGGAGAGGAAGGCTGAGGAGGGATGGAAGGATGAATGGATCAGTCAGTCAATAAAGTGTAGAGCTGCTGTCTATGCTGTCTGACAAAATCACTATTTTCGTAGTTCATTAAAGTAAATATGTCTTTATGACTGCTGAATACAAACTATCAAACACTTAGATCATGTATTTTCAGGTAGAGATACATCCTTGGGATGTCTCTAGCCAATTGAAGTTGACATTTAAAATGGTTAAGGTAGGGTTTAGGGTAGGGATGTCCCAAGGATCCCGGATAGCATTGACCACCATACATTCTTCTGTCTCTTTTACATAGCAGGTGTAAAATAAACAGACAAGACAAGTAGGCACGCAGTGCATTATGGTCATTGTAGTTTAAAAATATACTCTAATTATGCCAATCTGTGTGTGGGGTTGTTAGAGAAGAATGTGATTGTCAGCCCTAACAATCCATTCTAGCACCTCATCAGGCTCTGTAAAAGTCTTCATTGATGACGTGTTCCTTCTATTCCAGGGGACAGCAGAGGAACTTCATCGATTCCATTCCTTCATCAATACAAGTAGTGAACATCTGAAAATCACCCTCACCTTTGATGCGCATGAAACAAGTTATCTGGACATTTTGATTAAGAGGGAGAAGAGTGGCTTTAGCACAGACCTATACAGGAAGCCGACGGACAGGAATTCCCTGTTACACAGAGACAGCTTCCACCCTACACCCCTAGAAAAACAGTTGTAATACTTGAGTGAAGGAAACATTTGAAATGTAAATTAGTAATTTTAATTTTGTAAATTTAAAACAAAAACATAACTGTTTGTACTTACAACTCAGTTACTAAGTCTTTAACCACACTGTGTTGTTACACTGAGTAAAAACTAATGCTTCCTACACTTTAACTTGTTGTCTGAAAATAAAATGTACATTTTCCTCACCTTTCCTCACCTGCGTCCAGTCAGCAGATGGACTAGATGCCGCTTAGGCCGCCCGTTGTGACTCCGTCAAGAATTCAGACGAGAGCAAGTTTGTATGAAGGTCTGGTTATTAAAGGGGTTCATAGTTCAATAGTAATATCCTCTAAAACGCTCTGGAGACAAACTTTGCTGCCCTGTTTCCAGTTGACAATTTTGTTAAATCACATAAATAGTACTCTTCCAATTCAGAGCCTGGATTTTCCCCCTGAGGCTAATATCCATATCATGTTGAAATCAATAGAACAGGGAACAAACGTTTAGTGTTCTACATTGTGACATCATTAAAATACTCCTACTACAATGTTGAAACATTCTACATTGTGACATCATTAAAATACTCCTACTACAATATTCTACATTGTGACATTTATTCATTGATATCATGAAACAACTCCATGTATTTTCTGATGTTTGATCAGAGATATTTTACTAGAGTATCTCTTCCCACATTGATCACAGCTATGAGATTTCTCTCCTGTGTGTGTTCTCTTGTGTAGAGTCAGATGGCTAGATTGCCCATAACTCTTCCCACATTGATCACAGCTGTAAGGTTTCTCTCCTGTGTGTATTCTCTGGTGTTGAGTCAGAGAGGCAGAATGACCAAAACTCTTCCCACATTGAACACAGCTATACAATTTCTCTCCTGTGTGTGTTCTCTGGTGCACTGTCAGAGAGCTAGATTGACAAAAACTTTTCCCACATTGACCACAGCCATAAGGTTTATCTCCTGTGTGTCTTCTCTGGTGCATTGTCAGAGAGCTAGATTGACAAAAACTCTTCCCACATTGATCACAGCTATATGGTTTCTCTCCTGTGTGTGTTCTCTGGTGCACTGTCAGAGAGCTAGATTGACTAAAACTCTTCCCACATTGATCACAGCTATAAGGTTTATCTCCTGTGTGTATTCTCTGGTGTAAAGTCAGATGGCCAGATCTAATAAAACTCTTCCCACATTGATCACAGCTATAAGGTTTCTCTCCTGTGTGGATCATTTGATGAGTTTTAATGCCTGATAAGGAGGAGAATCTCTTCCCACAGTCAGAGCAGCAGTGAGATTTCTTCCCTGTGGATCTCTGCAGGTGTTTATTGAGGTGTTCTGATCTGGAGAGACTCTTCTCTGCCTCTTCAGCATCATGAGGTTGTTGAGGCTCCCCAGAGGATCCACGATAGTCCCATATCTCTCCTGTGTGAACAACAAAGTCAGATGATTAAAGGCCAACAACAGTGGAAATCCACTGTAAAAGGTGATGCCAACAGTGTAGCCATGATGTTGTACAATAATTGACGTCTGTAATGAATGTTAAAATTATTTGACAATTGTCTTAAATTGAGCAAGAATAGTCATATAATGTCTTGTTTTCACATTAGTAGTAACATCGATGATTGTAGGCTAGAAATAAGTTATTCATGTTGTTGAAACTCTAAGCAGTGAGCCAGACGACTTTTGGTCTCCAATATAGGGCCCTTTCTGTGTTTAATACAATTGAGGAACGAGGGCGATGAACATACAATTTGGTTGTAGAAACTCCTCCCCGCTAATGAGGAAACCGATAGTTATGGATGTAGTATATCTGGTAATGAGGAAACCACTAGTTATGGATGTAGTATATCTGGTAATGAGGAAACCGCTAGTTATGGATGTACTATATCTGATTAGAGCAAAAATGTTGAGCAAAGATTTTAGTTTTTCAGTTTTTTCTGAATGTGAATGGGGGAAAACTCAGGGGAGTAACCTCCATTTACAGGTTGCTTATGAGTGCATTTCACACTACTTTGGATTATAATTGTAAGGCTCGTTTGAATGTCCTGTGTAATATAATGTTTGCTACAGTATTAAGAAATATGTTTAATTATTGAAGAATCGCATTAATGACAGTATCTATTTGGGTGTTGTCAATAAAGTTATGATTTTTTAAATGTATTTTTAATTACATTTTTCCCCCACCTTTATTTAACCAGGTGTCCAGATGAGAACAAGTTCTCATTCACAACTGCGACCTGACCAAGAAAAATCAAAGCAGTGCGACAAAAAAACAACACAGAGTTACACATGGGATAAACAAAAGTACAGTCAATAACACAATATAAAAATCTATATACAGTGTGATGGAGTAAGGAGGTAAGGCAATAAACAGGCCATGCTATGGGTGGGTGTTGCTATGGTGACCAGTGAGCTGAGTTAAGGCGGAGCTTTACCTAGCAAAGACTTATAGATGACCTGGAGCCAGTGGGTTTAGCGATGAATATGTAGCGAGGACCAGCCAACGAGAGCATACAGGTCACAGTGGTGGGTGGTATATGGGGCTTTGGTGACAAAATGGATGACACTGTGATGGACTGCATCCAGTTCGCTGAGTAGAGTGTTGGAGGCTATTTTGTAAATGACATCACCGAAGTCAAGGATCGGTAGGATAGTCAGTTTTACAAGGGTATGTTTGGCAGCGTGAGTGTAGGAGTTTTTGTTGTGAAATAGGAAGCATATTCTAGATTTAATTTGGGATTGGAGATGTTTAATGTGAGTCTGGAAGGAGACTTTAGACTTTAGAGTGAAATGCTTTACTTACAAGCCCTTAACCAACAGTGCAGTTCAAGAAGAAGAAAACGTTTACCAAGTAGACTAAAATAAAAAGTAATAATAAAAAGTAACACAATGAGAATAACAATAACGAGGTTATATACAGGGGGCACCGGTACCGAGTCAGTGTGGAGGCTATATACAGGGGGGCACCGGTACCGAGTCAGTTTGGAGGCTATATACAGGGGGGCACCGGTACCGAGTCAGTGTGGAGGCTATATACAGGGGGCACCGGTACTGAGTCAGTGTGGAGGCTATATACAGGGGGGCACCGGTACCGAGTCAGTGTGGAGGTTATATACAGGGGGCACCGGTACCGAGTCAGTGTGGAGGTTATATACAGGGGGGCACCGGTACCGAGTCAGTGTGGAGGTTATATACAGGGGGCACCGGTACTGAGTCAGTGTGGAGGCTATATACAGAGGGCACCGGTACAGAGTCAGTGTGGAGGTTATATACAGGGGGCACCGGTACTGAGTCAGGGTGGAGGCTATATACAGGGGGCACCGGTACTGAGTCAGTGTGGAGGCTATATACAGGGGGCACCGGTACCGAGTCAGTGTGGAGGCTATATACAGGGGGCACCGGTACCGAGTCAGTGTGGAGGCTATACACAGGGGGCACCGGTACTGAGTCAGTGTGGAGGCTATATACAGGGGGCACCGCTACCGAGTCAGTGTGGAGGCTATATACAGGGGGCACCGGTACTGAGTCAGTGTGGAGGCTATATACAGGGGGCACCGGTACCGAGTCAGTGTGGAGGCTATATACAGGGGGCACCGGTACCGAGTCAGTGTGGAGGCTATATACAGGGGGGCACCGGTACTGAGTCAGTGTGGAGGTTATATACAGGGGGCACCGGTACAGAGTCAGTGTGGAGGCTATATACAGGGGGCACCGGTACCGAGTCAGTGTGGAGGCTATATACAGAGGGCACCGGTACAGAGTCAGTGTGGAGGCTATATACAGGGGGCACCGGTACTGAGTCAGTGTGGAGGCTATATACAGGGGGCACCGGTAGCGAGTCAGTATGGAGGCTATATACAGGGGGGACCAGTACTGAGTCAGTGTGGAGGTTATATACAGGGGGCACCGGTACTGAGTCAGTGTGGAGGCTATATACAGAGGGCACCGGTACTGAGTCAGTGTGGAGGCTATATACAGGGGGAACCGGTAGCGAGTCAGTGTGGAGGCTATATACAGGGGGCATCGGTACTGAGTCAGTGTGGAGGTTATATACAGGGGGCACCGGTACTGAGTCAGTGTGGAGGCTATATACAGGGGGAACCGGTAGCGAGTCAGTGTGGAGGCTATATACAGGGGGCACCGGTACTGAGTCAGTGTGGAGGTTATATACAGGGGGCACCGGTACTGAGTCAGTGTGGAGGCTATATACAGGGTGTTACGGTACAGAGTCAGTGTGGAGGCTATATACAGGGGGCACCGGTACCGAGTCAGTGTGGAGGCTATATACAGGGGGCACCGGTACCGAGTCAGTGTGCGGGGTTACAGGCTAGTTGAGGTAATCTGTACATGAAGGTAGGGGAGTGTAGTGACTATGCATAGGTAACAAACAACCAGTGAGTAGCAGCAGTGCACAAAATGGAGGGTGGTGGAGGGGTCAATGTAAATTGTCCGGTGGCGATTTTATGAATTGTGCGGCAGCAGAGAGAACAGTCTATACTCCAGTCACGTGGGCTTTCCTCTGACACGCCTATTAAATAGGTCCTGGATGGCAAATTATTCTGAATTGATATGAAAGTACAGCGTTTTATGTTTCTAGAAATGTATCGCAATTGAGAATGGATTCACATTTAGATGGAATATTTGACTATTTTACCTGCCAGGGCCAGTCTACCTCTGAAAATAACATACAGTCATTGGACCTTGAGGAGTAACGGGGGCAGCAATCAGCAGTAGAAACAATAACAAAGCGTACTCCCTGCCTGTTTCAGTAAAAAGCTGAGGGATGGGGCTGGAGAAATGCAACCATCCATGATATCAACATTATAGTTTTAACCATGTTTTGAGGATATACAGTGTTTGTTTATATTTACTGACAAACATTGGAGATAATATAAGCTTATATTTTGGGTTCTGATGGGGTACGACAGTTGAACTAAGCTCATGAGGCATTTACTGTATAAGTGAATTCTTAAAGAAACAGATGGGTACATATCATTAATGTATAAGTCCCAAAATGCTGATTTCCCCTTTAAGACTACATATTGGGCTAATCTAATAGGAGATATTGAGGACTACAGTATTTCAGGCATTGTCATTGGATGCATTTGATCAATTGTTAACCTTTTGTTGATGGTCCACTCTTGATGTTCTACACGTTACAGTGTAGCTTCAGCCATTCCTACAGAACAACATTAAAGTGTAGAAACCCTTTACTGCATATTGGTTCAACGACTGCAGAGACGGTACTTACTGGTGTTAAACAGATCTCCAACCTCCTCTTCTTCCTCCAATGTGACAGTAATCTCCTCCTCCTCCTCTTTCACACCAAAAACTGCGTCCTCCTCTTTCACATCCTTCTCGTCTTCTTTTACTGTAACATCCTCCTCCTCTTTCACTCTGAACGCGTCTTCCTCTTCTTTCACTGAAACGTCTTTCTCTTCTTCTTTCACTGTAACAACCTCATCCTCTACTTCTTGTTTTACTGTGATATCGTCTTCTTCCTTCTCCTCTTTCACGACAATGTTCTGCCCCAGAGCTTCTTTCTCCGTCCAGCAGACTTCCTCTTCTTTAGCAGGAGGGGAGAAGCTTACTGAGCTCATGGTCGGGGATGTTAGCTAGCTAGCTATCATTAGCGACTAGGCTAGTGCTAACTTAACCAGTCAGCTACTATAGCTGACTAATACAAAATAACGTAATATTAAATAGATTAACAAGTAGATACGACATAAGTGTGTCTACAACACAGTAGGTAATATACACCGAAAGCGTATAAATAGCTTGAATCTTTCGGCTATGTTGGCTAGCAAGCTACCGAGGTGGTTGACGAGCTGTTTATGAAGAACCGTCCACTAGAATACACGTCACGCTGGCAGCGTCGCCTGAAAGACGCACATCGCCGTCTGCTGACTGGAGGGGAAACGCAGTTGAGGATCATATTTTATTTTCAGACAAAGATTATTTTAGATGGATTTAATTAAATAATACCATTATATTGAGACATACAAAGACAGGAATGTGTTGATTGATTAGTGCGAATAAAAAATGTTTACCACATATTTAAGGCAGTTTCATTAAGTTATACTACATCTAAATTAGCAGCTAGCTACTGTAGGTCTATACTGCCCCTACATGGTGTAACAATACATCATATAGATGTATATAATGAACAGACTAGGTCTATACTGCCCCTACATGGTGTAACAATACATCATATAGATGTATATAATGAACAGACTCGGTCTATACTGCTCCTACATGGTGTAACAATACATCATATAGATGTATATAATGAACAGACTAGGTCTATACTGCTCCTACATGGTGTAACAATACATCATGTAGATGTATATAATGAACAGACTTGGTCTATACTGCTCCTACATGGTGTAACAATACATCATGTAGATGTATATAATGAACAGACTAGGTCTATACTGCTCCTACGTGGTGTAACAATACATCATGTAGATGTATATAATGAACAGACTAGGTCTATACTGCTCCTACATGGTGTAACAATACATCATGTAGATGTATATAATGAACAGACAAGGTCTATACTGCTCCTACATGGTGTAACAATACATCATGTAGATGTATATAATGAACAGACTAGGTCTATACTGCTCCTACATGGTGTAACAATACATCATATAGATGTATATAATGAACAGACTATGTCTATACTGCTGCTACAT
Organism: Salvelinus fontinalis; assembly: GCF_029448725.1. Lineage (NCBI taxonomy): Eukaryota > Metazoa > Chordata > Actinopteri > Salmoniformes > Salmonidae > Salvelinus > Salvelinus fontinalis. The sequence continues at coordinate 44,943 of NW_026600250.1, forward strand.
TTTTGTATTATTATGTGTTATTTATTTCTCGTTTATTTAACCAGGTCGGCCAGTTGAGAACAAGTTCTCATTTACAACTGCAACCTGGCCAAGATAAAACAAAGCAGTTTGACACACACAACAAAACAGAGTTACACATGGAGTAAAACAAACATACAGTCAATAATACAGTAGAAAAATAAGTCTATATACAATGTGAGCAAGTGAGGTGAGATAAGGGAGTTAAAGGCAAAAAAAGGCCATGGTGGCGAAGTAAATACAATATAGCAAGTAAAACACTGGAATGGTAGATTTGCAGTGGAAGAATGTGCAAAGTAGAGATATAAATAATGGGGTGCAAAGGAGCTAAATAAATAAATAAATACAGTAGGGAAAGAGGTAGTTGTTTGGGCTAAATTATAGTTGGGCTATGTACAGGTGCAGTAATCTGTGAGCTGCTCTGACAGTTGGTGCTTAAAGCTAGTGAGGGAGATAAGTGTTTCCAGTTTCAGAGATTTTTGTAGCTCGTTCGTATTAATGCAGATATTATGGACATTTTATTTAAAACATGTAATTAAACTATAATTGTAGCTACTTTAATTTAGACCCAAAATGTATTTGCTATGTGTGCTATTGCCCGGCTATTAAAAGGAACAGGCGACTATTTGAGACTCAGCCTCAGAAATGTTTGGTCACATGGAATCAAGTGGTCACTAGATGTCTACGGTGCCAAAGAGAATTATAGTTGGGGGTGTTGGGAGTGTTAAGTGTGTTGATATAACGGTAATAATGTCACATGGAATCAAGTGGTCACTAGATGTCTACGGCGCCAAAGAGAATTATAGTTGGGGGTGTTGGGAGTGTTAAGTGTGTTGATATAACGGTAATAATGTCACATGGAATCAAGTGGTCACTAGATGTCTACGGCGCCAAAGAGAATTATAGTTGGGAGTGTTAAGTGTGTTGATATAACGGTAATAATGTCAAAATTCCACTTTTAGTCTAAGGTACTAGATCACAGTGTTAGAGTTGTCACTATAGACCCGAGTGGTGCAGTAGTCTAAGGTACTAGATCACAGTGTTAGAGGTGTCACTATAGACCAGAGTGGTGCAGCAGTCTAAGGTACTAGATCACAGTGTTAGAGGCGTTACTATAGACCTGAGTGGTGCAGCGGTCTAAGGTACTAGATCACAGTGTTAGAGGTGTCACTATAGACCAGAGTGGTGCAGCGGTCTAAGGTACTAGATCACAGTGTTAGAGGCGTCACTATAAACCCGAGTGGTGTAGCAGTCTAAGGTACTGTATCACAGTGTTAGAGGTGTCACTATAGACCAGAGTGGCACAGCGATCTAAGGTACTGTATCGCAGTGTTAGAGGCGTCACTATAGACCCGAGTGGTGCAGCGATCTAAGGTACTGCATCGCAGTGTTACGAGGCGTCACTATAGACCCGAGTGGTGCAGCGATCTAAGGTACTGCATCGCAGTGTTAGAGGCGTCACTATAGACCCGAGTGGTGCAGCGGTCTAAGGTACTAGATCACAGTGTTAGAGGTGTCACTATAGACCCGAGTGGTGCAGCAGTCTAAGGTACTAGATCACAGTGTTAGAGGTGTCACTATAGACCTGAGTGGTGCAGCGATCTAAGGTACTGCATCGCAGTGTTAGAGGCGTCACTATAGACCCGAGTGGTGCAGCGGTCTAAGGTACTAGATCACAGTGTTAGAGGTGTCACTATAGACCCGAGTGGTGCAGCAGTCTAAGGTACTAGATCACAGTGTTAGAGGTGTCACTATAGACCCGAGTGGTGCAGCGGTCTAAGGTACTGCATGGCAGTGCTAGAGGCGTCACTAGAGGCGTCACCCGGGTTCGATCCCGGGCTGTACCACAACCTGCCGTGATCGGGAGTTCCATAGGGCGGCACACAATTGGCCAAGCGTCGCCCGGTGTTTCCTCCTACACATTGGTGCAGCTGGCTTCCGGGTTAAGCGGGAGGGTGTTAAGAAGCGCGGTTTGACGGGTCATGTTTCAGAGGACGCATGACTCGACCTTCGCCTCCTGAGCCCATTGGGGAGTTGCAGCGATGAGACAAGATCCACATTGGGGAGAAAAAACGGGGGTAAAATGATAAAAAATGTTTAAAAAATGACAACCAACATAGGTTGCATCCCAACGTGGCAATAAACAGTAGGCAAAGTGACCAGGACAAAATGAACTCAAACGTTTTACCATTGGAACACTTGATGTAATGATGTAATAATGGACAGAATGAACTCAAACGTTTTACCATTGGAACACTTGATGTAATGATGTAATAATGGACAGAATGAACTCAAACGTTTTACCATTGGAACACTTGATGTAATGATGTAATAATGGACAAAATGAACTCAAACGTTTTACCATTTTACCCTCCATTTGCAACAACGTCACTGAGCACCATCACTGTCTTTCCATCATGGATCTCCTGCATGTTTACATATCTGGCATTACTCATCTCATATGTATATACTGTATTCTATCCTATTCTACTGTATCTTAGTCTATGTATTACTCATCTCATATGTATATACTGTATTCTATTCATTAACAAATACTAAGAGGGACCAAGAGTCTTTTGATTGGTCAGTCATTGGGTTCATTTGTTGAAATCAAATCAAGCTTTATTTATACAGCACATTTCAGACATGGATGCAACACAATGGCTTCACAAGAAAAAACAAATAAAAAAATGAAATATTTAGTACACAACAAACAGAAGACTAACAACTGAAAGACTAATGAGCAGCCTAAGGAAATGCCATTGATTAAAATATTAATTGGATGCAATGCAAAGTTGAAGGTATTTTTTTTTTAGGAGGGGTTCATCTCTCCCTGGTACCATATAGAACAGAAACAGTAACTCATGCCCTGGAATGTGGTCTCTTTAGGTTTTAATCACCCAAAAGACATTGTAAATCTCCTGTCAGTGTTTTCTCCCAGAGGCCCATCCTCAGTAGAACACACAGACACAATAGTTCTAAGAACCCTCTATTCTGTTGCATAAAACAACCATTTGATGCAATAAAAGTATTATAACATAATGTTGCAGTTTTGCTCTCAGTGTCAACTGAAAGTTGACTAGTAACAACAACTGGGACCTAAAAGACACCCACCATGAGACCCACTAAATCTGCCAAGAAGAGGCAAACTAAATAAAAACCCACACCAAACTTAAAGACAGGAAGCAAACCAAAAAGGTGGAGCAACTAAAGGTGTTGCCTCTCCACATCTATCAAGACAATTGGAGCACTGGGCCAGACACTCTTAAATAGAACCTGGACCAGCTCAGGTGAAACACCTTCCCACTAACGAGATGGACAAGCCAGCACAGGTGTAACACATACTGACTAACGAGGTGACACCAATCAGTTTAGCTAGACGTGCTAACGAGCTATATGTGCTACTTCCAATCTCAAAACATAAATGGAAAAACCAAAGCCTGTAACACCTTCCCCCTTAAGACAACAAATATGTCCTATATTTGTGTTGGACGAGTTTGCTCACCCCCAACAGAAAACCACTTTCATTTCACATAATCAACTACAATATAAACATAGTGTCTACTGGCTGTCAACAATTAAAAACAAGAAAAAACACGTATTTCTAAATAATAATATACAATAGTATTATTTTTTAAATCCTTATTCTTTCTATAGAATCCTAAAACTAACTAGCTTCTAGAACTCTCATCCCCTTGGAACGAGCCCCAAAAAAACTAATCTCCAATACGGAAAAACGTGCAGTCAAAATAAATTGTGATCCATGGCAATGCACTGGCTAAACGCAAAACTTGTTGACTGCCCACCCTTGAGACAATCAGCAACCAACTCCTGCAATATCCGTAGTAACTTTCCACCTTACTTCTCGCTCTCTTTTCAGGGTTCACTCGATAGGCATGTTGTTGGGTCGGGCCAAGTCCAAAATGTCATGCATTTGGGTTGGCACATCTGAGAATGAACGCTGATATTCTAAAAGCAGGGCAACACTGTCAATATAATTGTACCCAAAAAATGGTCAGCTGGTTGCATAAATAATTATGAATACTAAATGTTACATGAATTGTAAATATGAAAATCAAAACCAAAAGTACACCCCTTTGTTAATATGTATTGGCAATAATTCACTTAAGGGTGAGGCATGGAATAATAAAACATGTATCTTTTGTCAGGCTGAATGTTTGCAGTATGAGTAGATGATTTGAGTCATGCTTCTTCAGTAGTGGAATAAAGACAGTTAGCATTTGATTGTTGTCAAGAAATACTGGAGTGATGTCAGATTGTTAATAAAATTGATTATAGACCAATTTATTATTATTCATGTGTGTATATACACAAACATCTGCAACAATTATCATATTACATGTATTTTTTTAAACAAGCAGCTTTTTCAACTTGTAGAAAACAGCTGGCTACATTTTGAAGTGCTGCATTTTGATTAAAGTGGGTCACCAACGCAGTAAGTGTAACACAGCTCTTTTTTTGTTAGTCACTTTTTGTTAAATAATACTCTTTCAATTCAGAGCCTGGATTTTCCCCTGAGACAAATATCCATATCATGCTGCAATCAATTGAACAGGGCAAAGGATAAGGTAGAACATCATTAAAATACTCCTACTACAATGTTAAAACATTCTACATTGTGACATCATTAAAATACTCAAACTACAATGTTAAAACATTCTACATTGTGACATCATTAAAATACTCCTACTACAATGTTAAAACATTCTACATTGTAACATCATTAAAATACTCCTACTACAATGTTAAAACATTCTACATTGTGACATCATTAAAATACTCCTACTACAATGTTAAAACATTCTACATTGTGACATCATTAAAATACTCCTACTACAATGTTAAAACATTCTACATTGTGACATTATTTCATTGATATCATGAAACAACTTCTTCATGTATTTTCTGATGTTTGATCAGATATCTTTTATCAGAGTATCTCTTGTCACATTGATCACAGCTATGAGGTTTCTCTCCTGTGTGTGTTCTCTGGTGTGAAGTCAGCTGGCTAGATGTAGGAAACCTCATCCCACATTGATCACAGCTATAAGATTTCTCTCCTGTGTGTGTTCTCTGGTGTCGAATCAGATGGCTTGATGTAGTAAAACTCATCCCACATTGATCACAGCTATAAGATTTCTCTCCTGTGTGTGTTCTCTGGTGTATTTTAAGTTCTGATGAAGATGTGCAACCTTTCCCACAGTCAGAGCAGCAATGAGATTTCTTCCCTGTGGTTCTCTGCTGGTGTTTCAACTTGGAGAGACTCTTCTCTGCCTCCTCAGCATCATGAGGTTGTTGAGGCTCCCCAGAGGATCCACGATAGTCACGTCTCTCTCCTGTGTGAACAACAAGTCAGACAGATGGTTTAAGGCCCACAACAGCAGAAATCCACTGTAAAAGGTGATGTGTAGCCATGATGTTGTACAAACAATGACTTCTGTAATGAATGTTCATTATTTAACATTTGTCTTTTAAGATTGTCAAGTGAACAACAATAGTCATATAACGTGTAAGGTAACTTATTTGAAAAGTCATTACTGCATTACATTGCTCAACATTTGTCATGATTATTTAAAGCAGGTCATTTGTATCCGCTCTCTCGTTGGACTTCGGCCGCATATTTTCCCCCATTTTCTTCAAATCTGAAAACGTTAAAGCCACGCCCATTTCCCGAAGAATTGCAAAAAGTCACAATAAGGATGTAGCAATTGCATATGTCCCCTATAAAGCCAAATAAAACCAAACATCAGTTCAACAACTGCAGAGTTTGTGCCTCTGTTTTTAAGACAGTACTTACTAGTGTTAGTCAGGGCCCGTTCATCGTTAGAACCATTGGATGCCTTAACATGCCTTTGGGAAACCGAGCCCAGATATCCAGTTTCCTCATCTTCATCCTCCCCTTCCTCCAATGTGACAGTCATCTCCCCCTCCTCCTCTTTCACTCCAAAAACAGAATCTTCCTCTTTCTCCTCTTCTTTCACTGTAACATCCTCCTCCTCTTTCACTCTGAACGCATCTTCCTCTTCTTTCACTCTGAACGCATCTTCCTCTTCTATCACTGAAACGTCTTTCTCTTCTTCTTTCACTGTAACATCCTCCTCCTCTTCTTTCACTGAAACGTCTTTCTCTTCTTCTTTCACTGTAACAGCCTCACCGTCTACCTGTTTTTGTATTTTGACATCCTCTTCCTCCTCTTCCACGACAATGTTTAGCCACATAACCTCTTTCTTCGTCCAGCAGATCTCCTCTTCTTTAGGAGAGTAGCTTAGTGACCGCATGGTCGGGGATGTTAGCTAGCTAGGCTAATGCTAACTTAACCAGCCCGCTAACTGACTAATAACTACAACACCGTAAATATGAAATTAAATCGACAACTAACTAGACGACAGACGAGGGTTTAAAACACAGTGGCTATGTTTTAGTGGATAATATACACTAAAGCGTCTAAAGAGCTTTATTGGTTCGGCTATTTTGGCTAGCAAGCTACCGAGTTGGCTGACTGTCTGTTGCTGCTGTTGATAGAAGCGTTCCGTCCACTAGATTATACGTCACGGTAGCAGCATTGCCTTAAAGTCCCAGACCGCCATCTGCTGACTGGAGTGGGTAACGCAGTTAAGAAAAACGCATATTTTATTTACAGACAAAAAGTTAAAGGATAGGAGTCAGGGACGTCACTAGAACTAAAATGTTAATTAGCCCCCCCCCCCCCTAAATAAATCAATATCAGTCAATATATTTTTTCTGTGATTTCTTATTTTTGTCAACCGTTTCATCGCATCTTAAACTTCTTACCGGGCCGGCACTAGGGCCGGGGGAGGCTGCTGCTTCATATCTAGTCTGCCTATGTGAACGTATTGATGTTAGGTATTGCACAAAACAGCCCTGGAGTATTCCTACCTTAGTGGACTTTGTCTACGTTTGTCCTCAACACTAGTTTTTGAAATTTAAAACTCAAATAGAAATATACAAAAACTGCACGTTTTTTGACTGTTAGACTTTCTTCAGCAAAGATCCCTGAAAGAAATACTTCGAGAGAGGGGTACCACTACACAGAACTGAACTGAATCAAAGATGGTGGACAGAAATACTAGGAGAGAGGGGTAACCCTACACAGAACTGTACTGAATCAAAGATGGTGGACAGAAATACTAGGAGAGAGGGGTAACCCTACACAGAACTGAACTGAATCAAAGATGGCGGACAGAAATACTAGGAGAGAGGGGTAACCCTACACAGAACTGAACTGAATCAAAGATGGTGGACAGAAATACTAGGAGAGAGGGGTAACCCTACACAGAACTGTACTGAATCAAAGATGGTGGACAGAAATACTAGGAGAGAGGGGTAACCCTACACAGAACTGTAGGATGGAAGCAAATGTAAGGGATTATAAAGTCATAACTAATCATGCAAAAACATGTACAGTTGACAGGAATGTTAGTTCATGTAGAGACAAACGATTATGCATTTTTTTAATCATAGTTCATTTACGAAAATCGTGATTTAGCCAGCTAGCTGACTAGCTAACATTAGCCAGCTAGATGGCTAGCTTTATGGGTGTTGTGACATGAGTATGAAATTGTAATTCTGGTTGTTTAAGGGACTCCTGAAACAACCAGCAAACCAGGCTGTCGTTTTGGGAAACAGTGGATGTATAGAATCTAGCTAGCTGAAGAATTTACTGCAAATTGAATGTACAATTTTGTAAGCTTTCCTTGCTGATATTTACCATGCAGATAGATGAAATCACGTAGCTGGCTATGTTCTTGCTTATTGTGCAGTGGATTATTAAAATCCCTGTATACCCATGGATGTGTAGCTAGCTATCTAGCCGATCTGTGTATGGACCCAAACGTTTGGTATACATATTAGTTCAGAACCTAGCTATGAACCTCAGCTATCATAGCCAGTTGTATCAACTTCAAAACAGCCTGAATGACATTAATGAAGCCTATGAATTGAGTAGAATATAATATCATGTTGTACCAAGGATGCAAGTCATATATACATGTAGTTATTACCATGCATGAGATCCCCACATTGTAGCCTGTACATTTAATATATTCACTGATCATGGACTCTACCTTGGCAAATAAAGGTGCAGTTTAGGTATGAATGTCTTTGAGAGAATTTTTCAGTCATATCCAATACCAGGAGTATCAAATTCCAGTATTTGAATGACGCTGTGTCTGCATGTATGTATTACAATTATACACTTCAACAGTGTTTACCAATCTTGGTCCTGGGACATCAATGGTTAGACATTGTAACTAATAGACTAGAAACAGGATTTAACTTGTTAATTCATATATACAGAAATAGAATTTAAAAAAAACTTAACACTACACTTCCTATGCATCATGTAAACACTCTAACACCGGTTCATCCCAACATCTAATGCCCTTCATCTGCATTGATCTGATAAACACAAGATAGGTGGAGTATTTCATCACATTACACTTCATTTCAACCAGTAGAGAATGTGAAACGCTTTATTGAAAAGCTCATTATCCAAGTGTTATAAATACATGTTCAATCTGTACTTCAATGCACATCTGTTGTGCATTATGAAAACAGAGGAAGAAAGAGGAGATGGAGAGAGAGGTGTAAAAGACAGAAAGGGAAAGAGGTAAGCACATAGGAGCAGGGAAGGCAGCACATGATTAATGAATCACAGTGCTACATAAATATTCTCTCAGTTCATCACAATTACATAGCAGTGTCTCTAGTCGGCCTAAAGGTTATCTTAAAAGCAGGTGAGGTGGCGATGATGGGACTAGGGGTTGGCATCCTCTCACATCAAAACATATCTGCAGACGATAGACAGATGGAGAGAGAGAGCATGTTTAAGCCTTGTGTCTTTATTTTTTATTCTAACATTGTTAGTCATCAATCAGGAGGTGAAATGCAAAACTGACCTTGGATCATTAACTCTGGGACTACTGCATCTATCTGTATTTCAATGTAGAGCATCTCTTTAATAATACTTCCTGTGTAATATAAACTGACCTGGGATCATTAACCCTGGGACTACTGCATCTATCTGTATTTCAATGTAAAGCATCTCTTTAATAATACTTCCTGTATAATATAAACTGACCTGGGATCATTAACTCTGGGACTAGATTGCATCTATCTGTATTTCAATGTAAAGTATCTCTTTAATAATACTTCCTGTATAATATAAACTGACCTGGGATCATTAACTCTGGGACAACTGCATCTCTGTCTGTATTTCAATGTAAAGCATCTCTTTATAATAGTTCCTGTTGTCCTGACCAAGTGACCTCTCACCTCTGATCATGCTGTGCCCTCTATGTAGCCATTTCAGATGCAGGAGGGGTTCACCGACACAGCTGATAAAACCTAGAGGATTTAGGGAGAAGGGGAGAGAGGGATGAAGTGAAGGAGAGAGACTGTTATTGAGAAAATAAGGTAGTTAAAGAGACAGTGTTCAACAGGAATCTGTGTGTGGCCTCACCTGGTGTCCACACCACACTAAGTGGCTGCAGAGTACTTTATGCTGAAAAACATGAATGGACACACGAGGACAAACAATATAGCGTAGTTATAGAAATAATGAAGTGTCTTACTATTCTCCATGGTTGGCCCTCTTGCCTATTCCTTGAAGGTGGAAGGAGCCACAGTTATACACCTGAGCCTGCTTACTGCACAACACAATCCATCAATCAGATTGATACATGAGTGTGTAGGTGTGGGTTATAGAGTGTCTAATTGTTCTACATTTTTTCAATATTAGTGATATAAAATAGCCTGTTTTGTTTTTGCACAGACATCACACCCTTACCTAAACAGCACCCTCACCTGAGAAGTAGAAATCAAAGGGAGAGAAACTATGAATTGAATATCTGAAGTTGACATAGCTAAGTAAATTGAAGAATAATCTTATTGCAATGTGAATGGCTCTTAAAAGAGCCTTTGGTTGTGCATAGTGTAGTCTATGGTGTTGCTAGGGAACAGCACCCTCTTAAAAGAGCCTTTGGTTGTGCATAGTGTAGTCTATGGTGTTGCCAGGGAACAGCACCCTCTTTGAAGAGCCTTTGGTTGTGCATAGTGTAGTCTATGGTGTTACCAGGGAACAGCACCCTCTTTGAAGAAGTAGGAGGTGAAGATCTCCTGCACACGGATTGCCTCTCTTGCTGCGTTGTTGGACCCCATCCTTGAAACATCCTGCAGAGCAGCAGACTCCTCCTCTGGGACACGGCGGCGATCTGCAGATCCCCTCCTGGTCCTCGTGTCCATCCTCATGAAGTTACGCAGGACACAGGTAGCCTTCACACATCTGAATTCCTCCAGGAGGCAGTCCCAGATGACCCTGGTCACCCAACCTTGCAGTGCCCTACACGGTAACTGTAGGCAATCGTTTTGAAGGAATCTCCAGTTACAAGATATCTGTAGGAATATGGAAGACAATGTAATTATTAGACTGTTACATCATCAGGTCATTGTGGATTACTAAAGTATAATATCCCTGATAACAAATCATGATAACATTGGATTGATAGATCCATGGGCACACATATGTACATGTGTAGCATGTGACAATAACAGGATCATATCAAGGATGGCATCACAAATGAATACATAAATACCTCTTGAAGCTTGATGATGAGTTGATCATTTGAATCAGCTGTGCAGTGCTGAGGCAAAAACAACAATGTGCCTCTTTGAGTCCCCAGGACTGAGAACCACTGCTCTTCATTGGGACCTCTTCATATGTAGACTGGCTTTCATAGAGCTCTTTATCTGAGGACAGAAAACCTCACAAGAAACTCACTTCATTATAGTCAAATTACACCACACTAAATATTATGTTACTATTATCTCCGTCCTCACTTCTAGGGACAGGAACTACACAAAAGTACCTGCCCTATCCAGAATAGCCTCCTCTCTCACTGACAGTTGGGGCTGCTATCCTTTCACCCTCCATGGCTGTTAGCTAGCTACCTACAAATGCATTTGGAGTTTGTTTTTTACAGTGATAAATAGATAGCTAGCTAATATGAAGTTAAGTAGCTGGTGATATTTAATTCACTTAGCTGGCTATCTATCTATACAGATTGTGAAGTTGGCTAGATAGCTAGCTATCTATCTATACAGAATGTGAAGTTGGCTAGATAGCTAGCTATCTATCTATACAGTATTTGCTAGCCAACTAGATAGCTCATTTAGCAGCTCATTTGAGTTAGCCTGCACTGTAGCTAGTTAGCTAATTTTACATCGTTGTTTTTTTTTTACACTTTTAAAATCTATTTACTTACTTGAATAGGTTCTCCCATTCATGTGGACAACTGGAAACAGGGCAGCAAAGTTTGTCCCCAGAGCGTTTTAGAGGATATTACTATTGAACTATGTACCCATTTAATAACCAGACCTTCATACAAACTTGCTCTGCTGAATTCTTGACGGAGTCACAACGGGCGGCCTAAGCGGCATCTAGTCCATCTGCTGACTGGACGCAGGTGAGGAAAATGTACATTTTATTTTCAGACAACCCTAAACCCTAACCTTAAGCCCTAACTTAACCATTTTAAATGTCAACTTCAACGGGCTACGGACGTCCCAAAGATGTATCGCTACCTGAAAATACATGATCTAAGTGATTGATAGTTAGTATACATCAGTCATAAAGCCTTATTTACTTTAATGAACTACTAAAATAGTGATTTTGTCAGACAGCATAGACAGCAGCTCTACACTTTATTTATTTTACACTTTATTATTTATTTATTATTATAATTTATTTATTATTATAATTATTTACACTTTATTTCTCACCCCTTTTGGCTGTATGAAAGTTAATTTCTCCTCAGACACACACATTTGTTCTTTGATATTATGAAGGTAATTTGTGTAATATGTAGTAAGTGTAGAATGTACTTTCCCCCACATCTCTTTACATTGCTTATGCATATTTGGTGGCCTGACTGCGTCAAAGGCTCATCCTGTTAGATCTGAACCTAATGGAGCTTAGAGTGATCGGATGACGGGAAATCACTTTTAGGTGCCTGGTGTAACTGAGGCCATAGATGCTCCATATCTATTACTTTGAGTGTTTTATGTAATATGACTAAATGTGTTTCTGTGTTGCAGGGGCAGTCAAGAAATGTAACAGAAAGGCCACAGAACATGACATAAGCAGAGCAGTGGGAGACCACCTCAAGCCCCTGGTAGAGCCAGGGGTGGTGTTTACCACTCCACCAGCAGAGCTGTGGGAGACCACCTCAAGCCCCCGGTAGAGCCGGGGGTGGTGTTTACCACTCCACCAGCAGAGCTGTGGGAGACCACCTCAAGCCCCCGGTAGAGCCGGGGGTGGTGTTTACCAGTCCACCAGCAGAGCTGTGGGAGACCACCTCAAGCCCCCGGTAGAGCCGGGGGTGGTGTTTACCACTCCATCAGAGCTGTGGGAGACCACCTCAAGCCACTGGTAGAGCCGGGGGTGGTGTTAACCACTCCACCACGCCTTCAGCAGGCTGGAAAAGTGATACTGTTTTCCATACTAAGAGGGACCAAGAGTCTGTTGATTGGTCATTGGGTTCATTTGTTGAAATCAAATCAAGCTTTATTTATACAGCACATTTCAGACATGATGCAACACAATGGCTTCACAGGAAAAATGAAAATAAACAGAAATATTTGGTACACAACAAACAGAAGACTAACAACTGAAAAACTAATGAGTATCCTAAGGAAATGCCATTGATTAAAATATTAATTGGATGCAATATCCAACCCAAAATACAAGCGTGATTTTTTTAGGAGGTGCTCTGAAAGACTATGGGAGTGTCCACTGAAAGTTGACTAGTAACAAATGGGACCTAAAAGACACCCACTAAATCTGCCCAAGAAGAGGCAAACAAAAGAAAAACCCACACCAAACTTAAAGACAGGAAGCAAACCAAAAAGGTGGAGCAACTAAAGGTGTTGACTCTCCACATCTATCAAGACAACTGGAGCACTGGGCCAGACACTCTTAAATAGAACCTGGACCAGCTCAGGTGAAACACCTTCCCACTAACGAGATGGACAAGCCAGCACAGGTGTAACACATACTGACTAACGAGGTGACACCAATCAGTGCGTCCTACGTGTTAACAAGCTATACGTGCTAAAGTCCAACCGCAAATCATAAATCAAAACATATTTTCCCCCCACTAGAACTCTCTTCTTCCTAAAACTCACTTAGTTCTAGAACTCTCCTCCCCTTAGAACAAAATAAATTGTGATCCATGGCAAAGCACTGGCTAAACGCAAAACTTGCTGACTGCCCACCCTTGAGACAATCAGCAACCAACACCTGCAATATCTGTAGTAACTTTCCACCTCACTGCGGAGCATCTCTCTCTTTTCAGGGTTCACTCGATAGGCATGTTGTTGGATCGGGCCCAGTCCCCAATGTCATGCATTTGGGTTAGCACATCTGAGAATGAATCCTGATATTCTAAAAGCAGGGCAACATTGTCAATATAATTGTACCCAAAAATGGTCAGCTGGTTGCATAAATAATTATGAATACTAAATGTTACATAATTGTAAATATGAAATATCAAAACCAAATGTACACCCCTTTGTTAATATGTATTGGCAATAATTAACTTAATGGTGAGGCATGGAATAATAAAACATGTATCTTTTGTCAGGCTGGATGCTTGAAATATGAGGTGATTTGAGTCATGCTTCTTCAGTAGTGGAATAAAGACAATTAGCACTTGAATGTTGTCAAGAAATACTGGAGTGATGTCAGATTGTTAATAAAATTGATTGTAGACCAATTTTTACCAATTTATTATAATGCTTTTATGTGTGTATATACACAAACATCTGCAACAATTATCATCTTACATGTCTTTTTTTAAACAAGCAGCTTTTTCAACTTGTAGAAAACAGCTGGCTACATTTTGAAGTGCTGCATTTTGATTAAAGTGGGTCACCAACGCAGTAAGTGTAACACAGCTCTTTTTTTGTTAGTCACTTTTTGTTAAATAATACTCTTTCAATTCAGAGCCTGGATTTTCCCCTGAGGCTAATATCCATATCATGGTGCAATCAATTGAACAGGGCAAAGGATAAGGTAGAACATCATTAAAATACTCCTACTACAATGTTAAAACATTCTACATTGTGACATCATTAAAATACTCCTTCTACAATGTTAAAACATTCTACATTGTGACATTATTAAAATACTCCTTCTACAATGTTAAAACATTCTACATTGTGACATCATTAAAATACTCCTACTACAATGTTAAAACATTCTACATTGTGACATCATTAAAATACTCCTACTACAATGTTAAAACAATCTACATTGTGACATTATTTCATTGATATCATGAAACAACTTCATGTATGCATTTTTTTATGTTTGATCAGAGATCTTTTATCAGAGTATCTCTTATCACATTGATCACAGCTATGAGATTTATCTCCTGTGTGTGTTCTCTGGTGTGAAGTCAGCTGGCTAGATGTAGGAAAATTCATCCCACATTGATCACAGCTATAAGGTTTTTCTCCTTTGTGTGTTCTCTGGTGTCGAATCAGATGGCTTGATATAGTAAAACTCATCCCACATTGATCACAGATATAAGGCTTCTCTCCTGTGTGTGTTATCTGGTGTGTTATCAGATTGCCTTATGTAGTAAAACTCTTCCCACATTGATCACAGCTATAAGGTTTCTCTCCTGTGTGTGTCCTCTGGTGTGAAGTCAGCTGGCTTGATGTAGTAAAACTCTTCCCACATTGACCACAGCTATAAGGTTTCTCTCCTGTGTGTATTCTCTGGTGTTTGGTCAGCTCTACAGATTGACCAAAACTCTTCCCACATTGACCACAACTATAAGGTTTCTCTCCTGTGTGTATTCTCTGGTGTTTGGTCAGAGCTCCAGATTGACTAAAACTCTTCCCACATTGATTACAGCTATAAGATTTCTCTCCTGTATGTGTTCTCTGGTGTATCTTCAGATTGCTAGATGCTGTAAAACTCTTCCCACAGTGGCCACAGCTAAAAGGTTTCTCTCCTGTGTGTATTCTCCAGTGCACTGTCAGATCGCTAGATGTAGTAAAACTCTTCCCACATTGATCACAGCTAAAAGGTTTCTCTCCTGTGTGTGTTCTCTGGTGTACAATCAGCTGGCTATATCTAGTAAAACTCTTCCCACATTGGTCACAGCTAAAAGGTTTCTCTCCTGTGTGTATTCTCTGGTGATTGGTCAGAGCTCCAGATTGACTAAAACTCTTCCCACATAGATCACAGCTATAAGGTTTCTCTCCTGTGTGTATTCTCCAGTGCACTGTCAGATCGCTAGATGTAGTAAAACTCTTCCCACATTGATCACAGCTAAAAGGTTTCTCTCCTGTGTGTGTTCTCTGGTGTACAATCAGCTGGCTATATCTAGTAAAACTCTTCCCACATTGGTCACAGCTAAAAGGTTTCTCTCCTGTGTGTGTTCTCTGGTGTATTTTAAGTTCTGATGAAGATTTGCAACTTTTCCCACAGTCAGAGCAGAAGTGAGATTTCTTCCCTGTGGTTCTCTGCTGGTGTTTCTTGAGGTGTTTTGACGTGGAGAGACTCTTCTCTGCCTCATCAGCATCATGATGTTGTTGAGGCTCCCCAGAGGATCCACGATAGTCACGTCTCTCTCCTGTGTGAACAACAAGTCAGACAGATGGTTAAAAGCCCACAACAGCAGAAATCCACTGTAAAAGGTGATGCCAACAGCGTAGCCATGATGTTGTACAACAATTGACGTCTGCCCTTGGTTCACTCCAGACTTGACTGCCCTTGACAAGCACAAAAACACCCAGTTTTTTTAAGCATTTTTCTACGGCTGGCCATGCTTTCCACCTGGCTACCCCAACCCGCCTAACAGCTCTGCACACCACGCAGCAACTTGCCCAAGCTCCCCCCGCTTCTCCTTCACCCAAATCCAGACAGCTGATGTTCTGAAAGAGCTGCAAAATCTGGATGCCTAAAAATCAGCTGGGCTAGACAATCTGGACCCTCTCTTCCTAAAATTATCTGCCACCATTGTTGCAACCCCTATTACTGGTCTGTTCAACCTCTCTTTCGTATCATCTGAGATTCCTAAAGATCTGAAAGCTGCCGCGGTCATCCCCCTCTTCAAAGGGGGTGACACTCTAGACCCAAACTGTTCTAGACCTATATCCATCCTACCCTGCCTTTCTAAAGTCTTCGAAAGCCAAGTGAACAAACAGATCACTGACCATTTCGAATCCCACCGTACCTTCTCCGCTATGCAAGCTGGTTTCCGAGCTGGTCACGGCTGCACCTCATCCACGCTCAACGTCCTAAACGATATCAAAACCGCCATCGATAAAAGACAGTACTGTGCAGCCGTCTTCATCAACCTGGCCAAGGCTTTCGACTCTGTCAATCACCGTATTCTTATCGGCAGACTCAACAGCCTTGGTTTCTCAAATGACTGCCTCGCCTGGTTCACCAACTACTTCTCTGATGGAGTTCAGTGTGTCAAATCGGAGGGCCTGTTGTCCGGACCTCTGGCAGTCTCTATGGGGGTGCCACAGGGTTCAATTCTCAGTCTGACTCTCTGTATATATCAATGATGTAACTCTTGCTGTGGGTGTTTCTCTGATCCACCTCTACGCAGCCGACACCATTCTGTATACATCTGGCCCTTCTTTGGACACTGTGTTAACAAACCTCCATACGAGCTTCAACGCCATACAACACTCCTTCCGTGGCCTCCAACTGCTCTTATATGCTAGTAAAACTAAATGCTCTTCAACTGATCGCTGCCCGCATCCGCCCGCCCGACAAGCATCACTACTCTGGACTAGAGGTCGACCGATTATGATTTTTCAATGCCGATACCGATTATTGGAGGACAAATTTGTTGTTTTATGTATTATTATTATCGCAGGAGAGGTAGACTGAGCGGCCTTCTACTGGTCAGACTCAGAAGGCGAGCCTACCATCCACCGCTTCTGAGCATATTACTCGCCAATGTCCAATCTCTAGACAACAAGGTGGATGAAATTAGGGCACGAGTTGCCTTCCAGAGAGACATCAGAGATTGTAACATTCTCTGTTTCACAGAAACATGGCTCACTCAGGATACGTTGTCAGAGTTGGTACCCGGTTTCTTCATGCATTGACAGAAACAAAAATGTCTCTGGCAAGAAGAAGGGCGGAGGTGTATGCCTTATGATTAACAACTCGTGGTGTAATCATAACAACATACATAAACTCAAGTCCTTTTGTTCACCTGACCTAGAATTCCTTACAATCAAATGCCGACCGCATTATCTTCCAAGAGAATTCTCTTCGATTATAGTCACATATTATAGTATACCCCCCCCCCCTTCCCCAAGCAGATACCTCGTCAGCCCTGAAAGAACTTCACTGGACTCTATGTAAACTGGAAACCATACATCCCGAGGCTGCATTTATTGTAGCTGGGAAATTGAACAAAGCTAACCTGAGAACAAGCCTTCCTAAATTCTATCAGCATATCAACTGCACGACTCGAGCTGCTGGCATTCTGGATCACTCTAACTTCCGTGATGCATAGAAAGAAATTAAACAACTTCTTTGCTCGCTTTGAGGACAATACAGTGCCACCGACACGGCCCGCTACCATAGACTGTGGGCTCTCCTTCTCCGTGGCCGACGTGAGTAAAATATTTAAACGTGTTAACCCTCGCAGGACTACCCGCCCAGACAGCATCCCTCGCCGCGTCTTCAGAGCATTCATAGACCAGCTGGCTGGTGTGTTTACGGACATATTCAATCAATCCCTATCCCAGTCTGCTGTCCCCACATGCTTCAAGATGGACACCATTATTACTGTTCCAAGAAGGCTAAGAACTAAATGACTATCGCCCCGTTGAACTCACTTCTGTCATCATGAAGCGCTTTGAGAGACTAGTCAAGGAGCATATCACCTCCACCCTACCCGATACCCTAGACCCACTCCAATTTGCTTACCGCCCCAATAGGTTCAGTGACGATGCAATCGCCATCGCATTGTACAATCTCACCTGGACAAGAGGAATACCTATGAAAGAATGTTGTTCATTGACTACAGCTCAGAATTTAACCCCATAGTCCCCTTCAAACTCGTCATTAAGCTCGAGACCTTGGGTCTCGACCCCGCCCTGTGCCATTGGGTCCTGGACTTTGTGTTAAGCTGCCCCCAGGTGGCGAAGGTAGGAAACAATATCTCCACCCGCTGATCCTCAACACTGGGTCCCACAAGGGTGCGTTCTGACCCCTCTCCTGTACTCCCTGTTCACCCATGACTGCGTGGCCATGCACGCATCCAACTCAATCATCAAGTTGGCAGACAACACTACAGTGGTCGGCTTGATTACCAACAACGACGAGACAGCCTACAGGGAAGAGGTGAGGGCACTCGGAGTGTGGTGTCAGGAAAATAACCTCTCACTCAACATCAACAAAACAAAGGAGATGATCGTGGACTTCAGGAAACTGCAGAGGGAGCACCCCACATCCACATTGACGGGTCAGTAGTGGAGAAGGGGGAACGTGTTTAGTTCCTCGGCGTACACATCACAGACAAACTGAAATGGTCCACCCACACAGACAGTGTGGTGAAGAAGGCGCAACAGCAACTCTTCAACCTCAGGAGGCTGAAGAAATGTGTCTTGTCACCGAACACACTCACAAACTTTTATAATCGAGAGCATCCTGGCGGGCTGTATCATCGCCTGGTATGGCAACTGCACCGCCCACAACCGCAAGACTCTCCAGAGGGTGGTCCGGTCTGCACAAGGCATCACCGGGGCAAACTACCTGCCCTCCAGGACACCTACACCACTCGATGTCACAGGAAGGCCAAAAAAGATCATCAAGGACAACAACCACCCGAGCCACTGCCTGTTCACACCGCTATCATCCAGAAGGCGAGGTCAGTACAGATGCATCAAAGCTGGGACCGAGAGACTGAAAAACAGCTTCTATCTCAAGGCCATCAGACTGTTAAACAGCCATCACTAACATAGAGAGGCTGCTGACAACATACAGACTCAATCTCTGGCCACTTTAATAAATGGACTTATTTAAAGTGACTAGAGATACCTTTTATTAACGCAACTTTAATAATGTTCACATATGCTACATTACCCTCATATGTCTTTACAGTAAATGTATATACTCATATGTATATACAGTATTCTATACCATCTACTGGTATATTCTTATTCATCCCTGTATAAGGTATTTGTTGTGAATTTATATGTACATATTCTTATTCATCCCTTACATTTGTGTGTATACGGTAGTTGTTGTGAATTTGTTAGATTACTTGTTAGATATTACTGCATTGTCGGAACTAGAAGCACAAGCATTTCACTACAGTCGCATTAACATCTGCTAACCATGTGTATGTGACCATTAACATCTGCTAACCATGTGTATGTGACCATTAACATCTGCTAACCATGTGATCAATAACATCCGCTAACACTGTGTATGTGACCATTAACATCCGCTAACCATGTGTATGTGACCATTAACATCCGCTAACCATGTGTATGTGACCAATAACATCCGCTAACCATGTGTATGTGACCATTAACATCCGCTAACCATGTGACCATTAACATCCGCTAACCATGTGACCATTAACATCCGCTAACACTGTGTATGTGACCATTAACATCCGCTAACACTGTGTATGTGACCATTAACATCTGCTAACCATGTGTATGTGACCATTAACATCTGCTAACCATGTGTATGTGACCATTAACATCCGCTAACCATGTGTATGTGACCATTAACATCTGCTAACCATGTTAATGTGACCAATAACATCTGCTAACCATGTGTATGTGACCATTAACATCCACTAACCATGTGTATGTGACCATTAACATCCGCTAACCATGTGTATGTGACCATTAACATCTGCTAACCATGCGTATGTGACCATTAACATCCGCTAACCACGTGTATGTGGCCATTAACATCCGCTAACCATGTGTATGTGACCACTAACATCCGCTAACCATGTGTATGTGACCATTAACATCCGCTAACCATGTGTATGTGACCAATAACATCCGCTAACCATGTGTATGTGACCATTAACATCCGCTAACCATGTGACCAATAACATTTGATTTGGCAGACCACCCAGACCTGACCCCGCAAGATGCGTCAGTTTTGTCAATTTATTCATTGTCTTTTGCTTGAAACACTCTTGTCAATGTTGAGTAAGGACACACACCTGATTACACATATAGAGGTACGACTAGTCTACCTGGTTACACATATAGAAGTAGACCTAGTCTACCTGGTTACACATATAGAAGTAGGACTAGTCTACCTGGTTACACATATAGAAGTAGGACTAGTCTACCTGGTTACACATATAGAAGTAGGACTAGTCTACCTGGTTACACATATAGAAGTAGGACTAGTCTACCTGGTTACACATATAGAAGTAGGACTAGTCTACCTGGTTACACATATAGAAGTAGGACTAGTCTACCTGGTTACACATATAGAAGTAGGACTAGTCTACCTGGTTACACATAGAGAAGTAGGACTAGTCTACCCGACAACACATATAGAAGTAGGACTAGTCTACCTGGTTACACATATAGAAGTAGGACTAGTCTACCTAGTTACACATATAGATGTAAAACTAGTCTACCTGGTTACACATATAGAAGTAGGACTAGTCTACCTGGCCTGCACACAAATGTAGGCCTATAAATGTGCCCATTTGGGGATGTCTGATAGTATTTCTGATTGTCTTAACGCTGCACCACTAATGAGTTGTGGAGCTTCTCAAAGTGTTTTTTCTTCACCTCAAACAGCAAGTAAACAAAGTCTAATCAAAATTAATTGCAAATGAGAATAGTTCCTCAAAGTATTTGAAAAATATTTCCAGCTCTCGCCCTTTCGATAACCACTCGGCACAAAAGGGAAAATTTTAATGCGCTGATCCAGTGGAAATATCAAAACAACTGATTACTTCTTATCCCTTTCACAAATAGTCTACAGCTGTGTCGGGCGAGAACTCACTGGCACGGGAAACTGAGGGCCCAGAATATTTTATACAATGTTTCAAGTTCGTTATAGACAGGCCATGTGATTTATAGGACAGTTATTTGCAATGTTTTTATTTGTTGGCTTTATGTAGGCTATTTTTTACATAGTTGGCAATGGCAATAAAAGTTACTTTTAGATTTGTATAATTTTAATTTAGATAAAATGTAGATTAATCACAGACAATGATTTTGAGATACTATTATAAATGAAATTAAACTGTTCCAGTAAAATGAACATATGAAAATCATAACTGGCACCAGATCAGTAGAAATGGTAAGATACATTTGCACTCCAAATGTAGGTTGCCGACTGCTTGTGTAGCCGATTACCAGCAACATCAGAATTTATGAAGGCCAGCAGGAGGAGGTGGATCAGTAAGAGTTTCTTCTCTTCTGGTTGGGCTATATTGATGTAATGGCAAGAAAATAAATTGGCTGAAAATTATACAATGACTTATCAACAGCTCTAACAATTTGACCCAACAGGAAATCTACACTGGCAATTCTAGAATATACTATATAGCCTCGAAACCTGGTTAAACTATCATTATGACATCATGGATGACTTCTAGAATATACTATATATCCTAGAAACCTGGTTAAACTATAATTATGACATCATGGATGAATTCTAGAATATACAAAATAGCCTAGAAACCTGGTTAAACTATCATTATGACATCATGGATGAATTCTAGAATATCCTATATAGCCTAGAAACCTGGTTAACCTGTCTAGGATCAGCGTGGCGCTAGCGGCACACCCCCCCCCCCCCACTGAAAAACCAGTGCCGCGAAATTCAAAAAAAATATTTTTTTAAAATATTTAACTTTCACACATTAAAGTCCAATACAGCTAATGAAAGACACAGATCTTATGAATCCAGTCAACATTTCCGATTTTTAAAATGTTTTACAGGGAAGACACAATATGTAAAGATGTACATCTATTACCTAAAAACACATTAGCATAATCCACCATCTTTTATTTGTCCACCAACACCAGTAGCCATCACCAATTCGGCTAAACTAAGATATTTATAGCCCCTAACCAACAAAAAAACTCATTAGATGACAGTCTGATAACATATTTATGGTATGGGATAGGTTTTGTTAGAAAAAAGTGCATATTTCAGGTATATGGCATAGTTTACAATTGCACCCACCATCACAAATGGACTAGAATAATTACAATGAGCAACGTGTTTACCTAACTACTAATCATCAAACATTTCGTAAAAATACACAGCATACACGAATCGAAAGACACAGATCCTGTGAATACAGACAATATTTCAGATTTTCTAAGTGTCTTACAGCGAAAACACAATAAATCGTTATATTAGCTTAGCACATAGCAATTAGCAGCCCAGCATTGATTCTAGCCAAAGTGAGCGATAAAAGTCAACATCGCCAAAAGATATTAATTTTTTCACTAACCTTCTCAGAATTCTTCCGATGACACTCCTGTAACATCACATTACAACATGCATATACAGTTTGATCGAAAATGTTTATATTTAGCCACCAAAATCATGGTTAGACAATGTGAAATGTAGACAAGCTGGTAAAGAAAACGTCCTTGCGCCACTTAGACAGTGATCTACTCTTATACATAAATACTCATAAACGTGACTAAAAAATATAGGGTGGACAGGGATTGATAGACAATTTAATTCTTAATACAATTGCGTTATTACATTTTTTAATTTATCCTTACTTTTCAATACAGTTTGCGCCAAGCGAAGCTACGTCAAAAAACATGGCGTCCTAAGCCACTAAAATGTTTCGACAGAAACACGATTTATCATAATAAAAATGTCCTACCTTGAGCTGTTCTTCCATCAGTATCTTGGGCAAAGGATCCTTTCTTGGGAGAAATCGTCTTTTGGTGGAAAGCTGTCCTCTTGCCATGTGGAAATGTCAACTGAGTTCGGGATGAACTGAAAAGCATGCCCAACTTTTCACATCGTTGCAAAAATAAATGTCCCAAAATCGCACTAAACGGATATAAATTGCTATAAAACGCTTTAAATTAACTACCTTATGATGTTTTTAACTCCTATAACGAGTGAAAAGATGACCGGAGAAATATAACTGGCTAAACTAACGCTTGGAACAGGAGAGGGTCGGTGTCTTCCACGCGCGTTACGCAGCAAGAAAAGACTTGCTAGCTAAAGGTTTTTTTCATTTGTAGGGCCTGTGAACGAGCAATCGAGCCCGTTGGAATCGTCATCACGTAAAGGCATCCAGGGGAAGACGTAAGAAGTGTCCGTATAGTCATAGCAACGACAGTGCCCTTTTAAATGACTTCAGAAAAGTGGCCAACATTTCTCAAATCTGACTCCATGTCAGGGAAATTGCTGTAGAATGGGCTCTGTTCCACTTAGAGACAAAATTTCAACTCCTATAGAAACTATAGACTGTTTTCTATCCAATAATAATAATAATATGCATATTGTACGATCAAGGATTTTGTGGGAAGCCGTTTAAAAAATTAGCCACATTAGCATAAATAGTCTAAACAGCGCCCCCATCCCCAACAGGTTAAACTATCATTATGACATCATGCATGGCCAGTCCTTGTATTCATAGTCTAGTGAATTCAGGGGGTAGCCCTGAGCTGAACTCAAACCTGGGTCCAGCGACTGTCAAGCCAACACCTTATAACTGTTATGCCAAGATGTCTGAACTTCTTGACGAGGTCGCTAGGTGTTGGGTTACGGTTGATACAATAGCTTTCTCTATGAATGTGAGAGTGGTTACATTTCTCCAGCCCCCATCCCTCAGCTGTTTACCAAACCAAGTCTCTGGGCAGCCATTTTGTTGCTGTTTAAATACTAGGTTGTCCCTTTAAAAAAGCCACACATCAATCAATCAACCAATAACAAAGCTGTAATTCCACCACTGTTTTGCTAATAAGATGATGGATGGGGCTGGAGAAATGTAACTACTTTCAAATTCATAGACAGACCTATGGATGAAAGGACTGACCATCCATGATATCAACATTATAGTTTTAACCATGTTGAGGCTTTACAGTGTTGATTTACATTGTTTCTATACATTGGAGTACAAAAAATCTTATTATGGGTTCTGATGGGGTACAACAGATGAACTAAGCTCATGAGGCATGTGTTATATTCTTCAAGAATCAATGGCTAGAAATAAATAGTTTAAAAGTCAAAATATGGATGTAGCAATTGCAGATTTCCCCTTTAACACCATACATCCTTCCAGTTCTCTGCTGCCAACGACTGGGAAGAATTTCAAAATTCGCTGAAGCTGGAGACTTATATTTCCCTCACCAACTTTAAACATCAGCTATCTGAGCAGCTAACCGATCGCTGCAGCTGTACATAGTCCTCTGTAAATAGCCCACCCAATCTACCTACCTCATCCCCAAACTGTTTTTATTTACTTTTCTGCTCTTTTCCACACCAGTATCTCTACTTGCACATCACCATCTGCTCATTTATCCCTCCAGTGTTAATCTGCTAAATTGTAATTCTTCACTACTATGGCCTATTTATTGCCTACCTCCTCATGCCTTTTGCACACACTGTATATAGACTTTCTTTTTTTCTACTGTCATTGACTTGCTTATTGTGTTATTGGCTTGTTTATTGTATGTTATTCCATGTGTAACTCTGTGTTGTTGTCTGTGTCACACTGCTTTGCTTTATCTTGGCCAGGTCGCAGTTGTAAATGAGAACTTGTTCTCAACTGGCCTACCTGGTTAAACTATCATTATGACATCATGGCCACCTGGTTAAACTATCATTATGACATCATGGCCTACCTGGTTAAACTATCATTATGACATCATGGCCACCTGGTTAAACTATCATTATGACATCAAGGCCACCTGGTTAAACTATCATTATGACATCATAGCCACCTGGTTAAATAAAGGTGAAATAAAAAAAAATTAAACATCAGTTCAACAACTGCAGAGTTTGTGTCTCTGTTTTTAAGACAGTACTTACTTGTGTTAATCAGGGAACGGTCTCTCAAAACCATATTATGGCTAAGTTCATCCTTAGAACCATTGGATGCCTTAAGATGCGTTTGGGAAACCGGGCCCAGATATCCAGTTTCCTCCTCCTCCTTTTTCAATGTGACAGTCATCTCCCCCTCCTCCTCTTTCACCCCAAAAGCTGCATCCTCCTCCTCTTCTTTTACTGTAAAATCTTCTTCCTCTTTAACTCTGAACGCATCTTCCTCTTCTTTCACTGAAACGTCTTTCTCTTCTTTTTTCACGGTAACAGCCTCCCCCTCTAATTCTTGTTTTACTGTGATATCCTCCTCTTCCTTCTCCTCTTTGACGAGAGCTTCTTTCTCCGTCCAGCAGTCCTCCTCTTCATTAACAAGAGAGTAGCTTAGTGACCTCATGGTTGGAGATGTTAGCTAGCTAGGCTAATGCTAACTTAACCAGCCCGCTAGATGAATAAAAACAATACCGTAAATATGAAAATTATGAAATTAAAAGGGATAACTAACTAGACGACAGAAGTGGGTTTAAAATACAGTGGCTAATATACACTAAAGCGTCTAAAGAGCTTTATTTGTTCGTATATTTTGTCTAGCAAGCTACCGAGGTGTCTGACGAACTGTTGCTGCTGCTGAAAGAAGCGTTCCGTCCACTAGATTATACGTCACAGTAGCAGCATTCCCTTAAAGTCGCAGACCGCAATCTGCTGACTGGAGTGGGTAACGCAGTTGAGTAAAATGTAAATTTAATTTTCAGACAAAAGGTAGGTAGGAATCAGGAACATACCTAGTCCTAAAATATTAATTAGCCCCCCCCCCCCTAAATAATTCAATATCAGTCAATATATTTTTTCTCTGATTTCTTATTTTCGTCAACCGTTCCATCGCATCATAAACTTTTTACAGGGCCGGCACTAGGACCGGGGGAGGCTGCTGCAATAGTGACTGTTATACTTTCTTCAGCAAAGATGGCGGACAGAAATACTAGGAGAGAGGGGAACCCCTACACAGAACTGAACTGAATCAAAGATGGCGGACAGAAATACTAGGATGGAAGCAAAAACTGTAAGGGATTATAACGTCAGAAAAAAATCATGCAAAAACATGTACAGTTGACAGGAATGTTAGTTCATGTAGAGACAAACGATTATGTATTTTTTTAACATAAAATGTATTTACGAAAATCGCGATTTAGCCAGCTAGCTGACTAGCTAACATTAGCCAGCTAGCTGACTAGCTAACATTAGCCAGATAGCTGGCTAGCTTTATGGGTGTTGTGACATGAGTATGAAATTGTAATTCTGGTTGTTTTAGGGACTCATGAAACAACCAACAAACCAGGCTTTCGTTTTGTGTAACAGTGGATGTAAAGAATCTAGCTAGCTGAAGAATTTACTGCAAATTGAATGTACAATTTTGTAAGCTTGCCTTTTTGATATTTACCATGCAGATAGATGAAATAACGTAGCTAGCTATGTTCTTGCTTATTGTGCAGTGGATGATTAAAATACCTCTATGCCTATGGATGTGTAGCTAGCTATCTAGCCGATCTGTGTATGGACCCAAACGTTTGGTATACATATTAGTTCAGAACCTAGCTATGAACCTCAGCTATCATAGCCAGTTGTATCAACTTCAAAACAGCCTGAATGACATTAATGAAGCCTATGGATTGAGTAGAATATAATATCATGTTGTGCCAAGGATGCAAGTCGTATATACATGTAGTTATTACCATGCATGAGATCCCCACATTGTAGCCTGTACATTTAATATATTCACTGATCATGTACTCTACCTTGGCAAATAAAGGTGCAGTTTAGGTATGAATGTCTTTGAGATTATTTTTCAGTCATATCCAATACCAGGAGAATCAAATTCCAGTCTTTGAATGACGCTGTGTCTGCATGTATGTATTACAATTATACACTTCAACAGTGTTTACCAATCTTGGTCCTGGGACATCAATGGTTACACATTGTATATAATAGACTAGAAACAGGATTTAACTAGTTAATTCATATATACAGAAATATAATGTTAAAAACAGAACACTACACTTCCTATGCATCATGTAAATACTCCAACACCGGTTCATCTCAACATCTAATGCCCTTCATCTGCATTGATCTGATAAACACAGGATAGGTGGAGTATTTCATCACATTACACTTCATTTCAACCAGTAGAGAATGTGAAACGCTTTATTGAAAAGCTCATTATCCAAGTGTTATAAATACAAGTTCAATCTGTCCTTCAATGCACATCTGTTGTGCATTATAAAAACAGAGGAAGAAAGAGGAGGTGGAAAGAGAGGTGTAAAAGACAGAAAGGGAAAGAGGTAAGCACATAGGAGCAGGGAAGGCAGCACATGATTAATGAATCACAGTGCTACATAAATATTCTCTCAGTTCATCACAATTACATAACAGTGTCTCTAGTCGGCCCAAAGGTGATCTTAAAAGCAGGTGAGGTGGCGATGATGGGACTGGGGGTTGGCATCCTCTCACATCAAAACATCTCTGCAGACGAGAGACAGATGGAGAGAGAGAGAGCATGTTTAAGCCTTGTGTTTTTATTTTTTATTCTAACATTGTTAGTCATCAATCAGGAGGGGAAATGCAAAACTGACCTGGGATCATTAACTCTGGGACAACTGCATCTCTGTCTGTATTTCAATGTAAAGCATCTCTTTAATAATACTTCTTGTTGACCTGACCAAGTGACCTCTCACCTCTGATCATGCTGTGCACTCTATGTAGCCAGTTCAGATGCTGTAGGGGTTCACCGACACAGCTGATATAACCTAGAGGACTTAGGGAGAAGGGGAGAGAGGGATGAAGTGAAGGAGAGAGACTGTTATTGAGAAAATAAGGTAGTTAAAGCCACAGTGTTCAACAGGAATCTGTGTGTGGCCTCACCTGGTGTCCACACCACACTAAGTGGCTGCAGAGTACTTTATGCTGAAAAACATGAACGGACACACAAGGACAAACAATATAGCGTAGTTATAGAAATAATGAAGTGTCTTACTATTCTCCATGGTTGGCCCTCTTGCCTATTCTTTGAAGGTGGAAGGAGCCACAGTTATACACCTGAGCCTGCTTACTGCACAACCCAATCCATCAATCAGATTGATACATGAGTGTGTAGGTGTGGGTTATAGAGTGTCTAATTGCTCTACATTTTTTCAATATGGGTGATTTAAAACAGCCTGTTTTGTTTTTGCACAGACATCACACCCTTACCTAAACAGCACCCTCACCTGAGAAGTAGAAATCAAAGGGAGAGAAACTGTGAATTGAATAACTGCAGTTGACATAGCTAAGTAAATGGAAGAATACTCTTATTGCAATGTGAATGGCTCTTAAAAGGGCCTTTGGTTGTGCATAGTGTAGTCTATGGTGTTGCCAGGGAACAGCACCCTCTTAAAAGAGCCTTTGGTTGAGCATAGTGTAGTCTATGGTGTTGCTAGGCAACAGCACCCTCTTAAAAGAGCCTTTGGTTGTGCATAGTGTAGTCTATGGTGTTGCCAGGGAACAGCACCCTCTTAAAAGAGCCTTTGGTTGTGCATAGTGTAGTCTATGGTGTTGCCAGGGAACAGCACCCTCTTAAAAGAGCCTTTGGTTGTGCATAGTGTAGTCTATGGTGTTGCCAGGGAACAGCACCCTCTTAAAAGAGCCTTTGGTTGAGCATAGTGTAGTCTATGGTGTTGCCATGGAACAGCATCCTCTTTGAAGAAGGAGGAGGTGAAGATCTCCTGCACACGGATTGCCTCTCTTGCTGCGTTGTTGGACCCCATCCTTGAAACATCCTGCAGAGCAGCAGACTCCTCCTCTGGGACACGGCGGCGAGCTGCAGATCCCCTCCTGGTCCTCGTGTCCATCCTCATGAAGTTACGCAGGACACAGGTAGCCTTCACACATCTGAATTCCTCCAGGAGGCAGTCCCAGATGACCCTGGTCACCCAACCTTGCAGTGCCCTACACGGTAACTGTAGGCAATCGTTTTGAAGGAATCTCCAGTTACAAGGTATCTGTAGGAATATGGAAGACAATGTAATTATTAGACTTTTACATCAACAGGTCATTGTGGATTACTAAAGTATAATATCCCTGATAACAAATCATGATAACATTGGATTGATAGATGCATGGGCACACAAATGTACATGTGTAGCATGTGACAATAACAGGATCATATCAAGGATAGCATCACAAATGAATACATAAATACCACTTAAAGCTTGATAATGAGTTGATCATTTGAATCAGCTGTGCAGTGCTGAGGCAAAAACAACAATGTGCCTCTTTGAGTCCCCAGGACTGAGAACCACTGCTCTTCATTGGGACCTCTTCATATGTAGACTGGCTTTCATAGCGCTCTTTATCTGAGGACAGAAAGACTCACAAGAAACACACTTCATTATAGTCAAATTACACCACACTGAATATTATGTTACTATTATCTCCGTCCTCACTTCTAGGGACAGGAACTACACAAAAGTACCTTCCCTATCCAGAATAGCCTCCTCTCTCACTGACAGTTGGGGCTGCTATCCTTTCACCCTCCTCCATGGCTGGTAGCTAGCTACCTACAAATGCATTTGGAGTTAGTTTTTTACAGTGATAAATACATCAAGATAGCTAATATGAAGTTAGGTAGCTGGTGATATTTAATTCACTTAGCTATCTATCTATACAGACTGGTTACCTATTTTGATGTGATATGAAAGTATTGTGTGAAATTATTTTGATGTTAAAGTATTTTAAATTATTTTGATGTGATATGAAAGTATTGTGTGAAATAATTGTTATGTGATATGAAAGTATTATGTGAAATTATTTTGAGGAGTAACGGGGGCAGAGAATCAGCAGTAGAAACAATAACAAAGCGTACTCCCTGCCCGTTTCAGTAAAAAGCTGAGGGATGGGGTTGGAGAAATGCAACCATCCAGGATATCAACATTCTAGTTAACCATGTTTTGGGGATATACCGTGTTTGTTTATATTTACTGACAAACATTGGAGTAAAAAAAAGCTCATATTTTGGGTTCTGATGGGGTACAACAGTTGAACTAAGCTCATGAGGCATTTATAAGTGAATTCTTCAAGAAACAATGGGTACATATCATTAATGTATAAGTCCCAAAATGGATGTAACAACTGCTGATTGCCCCTTTAAGACTGCATATTGGGCTAATCTAATAGGAGATATTGAGGACTACATTATTTCAGGCATTGTCATTGGATGCATTTGATCAATTGTTAACGTTTTGTTGATGGTCCACTCTTGATGTTCTACACGTTACAGTGTAGCTTCAGCCATTCCTACAGAACAACATTAAAGTGTAGAACCCCTTTACTGCATATTGGTTCAACGAATGCAGAGACGGTACTTACTGGTGTTAAACGGATCTCCAACCTCTTCTTTAACACCAAAAACGACATCCTCCTCTTTCTCATCTTCCTCCTCTTTCACTCTGAACGCGTCTTCCTCTTCTTTCACTGAAACGTCTTTCTCTTCTTCTTTCACTGTAACAGCCTCACCCACTACTTCTTGTTTTACTGTGACATCCTCCTCTTCCTCCTCCTCTTTCACGACAACGTTCAGCCACAGACCTCCTTTCTCCGTCCAGCAGACCTCCTCTTCTTCAACGAGAGGGGATAAGTTTAGGGAGCTCATGTTCGGGGATGTTAGCTAGCTAGCTATCATTAGCGACTAGGCTAGTGCTAATTTAACCAGTCAGCTACTATAGCTGACTAATACAAAATAACGTAATATTAAATAGGTTAACAAGTAGATACGACCTAAGTGTGTCGAAAACACAGTAGGTAATATACACCGAAAGCGTATAAATAGCTTGAATCTTTCGGCTATGTTGGCTAGCAAGCTACCGAGGTGGTTGACGAGCTGTTTATGAAGAACCGTCCACTAGATTATACGTCACGCTGGCAGCGTCGCATGAAAGACGCACATCGCCGTCTGCTGACTGGAGGGGAAACGCAGTTGAGGATCATATTTTATTTTCAGACAAAGATTATTTTAAATGGATTGAATTAAATAATACCATTATATTGAGACATACAAAGACAGGAATGTGTTGATTGATTAGTGCGAATAAAAAATGTTTACCACAGCATATTTAAGGCAGTTTCATTAAGTTATACTACATCTAAATTAGCAGCTAGCTACTGTAGGTCTATACTGCCCCTACATGGTGTAACAATACATCATATAGATGTATATAATGAACAGAGGGGCGGCAGGTTAGCCCAGTGGTTAGAGCGTTGGGCTAGTAACCGAAAGGTTGCAAGTTCAAATCCCCGAGCTGACACAAGTCTGGTACAAGTCTGTCGTTCTGCCCCTGAGCAAGGCAGTTAACCCACTGTTCCTAGGCCGTCATTGAAAATAAGAATTTGTTCTTAACTGACTTGCCTAGTTAAATAAAGGTTAAATGTAAGATAAGAGCGTCTGCTAAATGACTTAAATGTAAACAGACTAGGTCTATACTGCTCCTACACGGTGTAACAATAAATCATATAGATGTATATAATGAACAGACTAGGTCTATACTGCTCCTACATGGTGTAACAATACATCATATAGATGTATATAATGAACAGACTAGATCCATACTGCTCCTACATGGTGTAACAATACATCATGTAGATGTATATAATGAACAGACTGGGTCCATACTGCTCCTACATGGTGTAACAATACATCATGTAGATGTATATAATGAACAGACTAGGTCCATACTGCTGCTACATTTTTGTATTATTATGTGTTATTTATTTCTCGTTTATTTAACCAGGTCGGCCAGTTGAGAACAAGTTCTCATTTACAACTGCAACCTGGCCAAGATAAAACAAAGCAGTTCGACACATACAACAACACAGAGTTACACATGGAGTAAAACAAACATACAGTCAATAATACAGTAGAAAAATATGTCTATATACAATGTGAGCAAGTGAGGTGCGATAAGGGAGGTGAAGGCAAAAAAAGGCCACGGTGGCAAAGTAAATACAATATAGCAAGTAAAACACTGGAATGGTAGCTTTGCAGTGGAAGAATGTGCAAAGTAGAGATAGAAATAATGGGGTGCAAAGTAGCTAAATAAATAAATAAATACAGTAGGGGAAGAGGTAGTTGTTTGGGCTAAATTATAGATGGGCTATGTACAGGTGCAGTAATCTGTGAGCTGCTCTGACAGCTGGTGCTGAAAGCTAGTGAGGGAGATAAGTGTTTCCAGTTTCAGAGATTTTTGTAGCTCGTTCGTATTAATGCAGATATTATGGTCATTTTATTTAAAACATGTAATTAAACTATAATTGTAGCTCCTTTAATTTAGACCCAAAATGTATTTGCTATGTGTGCTATTGCCCGGCTATTAAAAGTAACAGGCGACTATTTGAGACTCAGCCTCAGAAATGTTTGGTCACATGGAGTCAAGTGGTCACTAGATGTCTACGGTACCAAAGAGAATTATAGTTGAATTATAGTTAACACTGCATCACAGTGTTAGAGGTGTCACTATAGACCCGAGTGGTGCAGCAGTCTAAGGCACTAGATCACAGTGTTAGAGGTGTCACTATAGACCCGAGTGGTGCAGCAGTCTAAGGTACTAGATCGCAGTGTTAGAGGTGTCACTATAGACCCGAGTGGTGCAGCAGTCTAAGGTACTAGATCGCAGTGTTAGAGGTGTCACTATAGACCCGAGTGGTGCAGCAGTCTAAGGTACTAGATCGCAGTGTTAGAGGTGTCACTATAGACCCGAGTGGTGCAGCAGTCTAAGGTACTAGATCACAGTGTTAGAGGTGTCACTATAGACCCGAGTGGTGCAGCAGTCTAAGGTACTAGATCACAGTGTTAGAGGTGTCACTATAGACCCTAGTGGTGCAGCGGTCTAAGGTACTAGATCACAGTGTTAGAGGTGTCACTATAGACCCGAGTGGTGCAGCAGTCTAAGGTACTGCATCACAGTGTTAGAGGTGTCACTATAGACCCGAGTGGTGCAGCAGTCTAAGGTACTAGATCACAGTGTTAGAGGTGTCACTATAGACCCGAGTGGTGCAGCAGTCTAAGGTACTAGATCACAGTGTTAGAGGTGTCACTATAGACCCGAGTGGTGCAGCAGTCTAAGGTACTAGATCACAGTGCTAGAGGTGTCACTATAGACCAGAGTGGTGCAGCGGTCTAAGGTACTGTATCACAGTGCTAGAGGTGTCACTATAGACCAGAGTGGTGCAGCAGTCTAAGGTACTGTATCACAGTGCTAGAGGTGTCACTATAGACCAGAGTGGTGCAGCAGTCTAAGGTACTGTATCACAGTGCTAGAGGTGTCACTATAGACCCGAGTGGTGCAGCGGTCTAAGGTACTGCATGGCAGTGCTAGAGGCGTCACTAGAGGCGTCACCCGGGTTCGATCCCGGGCTGTACCACAACCTGCCGTGATCGGGAGTTCCATAGGGCGGCACACAATTGGCCAAGCGTCGCCCGGTGTTTCCTCCTACACATTGGTGCAGCTGGCTTCCGGGTTAAGCGGGCGGGTGTTAAGAAGCGCTGTTTGACGGGTCATGTTTCAGAGGACGCATAACTCGACCTTCGCCTCCTGAGCCCATTGGGGAGTTGCAGCGATGAGACAAGATCGAAATTGGGGAGAAAAAACGGGGGTAAAATGATAAAAAATAAAAAAAATGACAACAAAGGTTGCATCCCAACGTGACAGTAAACAGTAGGCAAAGTGACCAGGAGAAAATGAACTCAAACGTTTTACCATTGGAACACTTGATGTAATGATGTAATAATGGACAGAATGAACTCAAACGTTTTACCATTGGAACACTTGATGTAATGATGTAATAATGGACAGAATGAACTCAAACGTTTTACCATTGGAACACTTGATGTAATGATGTAATAATGGACAGAATGAACTCAAACGTTTTACCATTGGAACACTTGATGTAATGATGTAATAATGGACAGAATGAACTCAAACGTTTTACCATTGGAACACTTGATGTAATGATGTAATAATGGACAGAATGAACTCAAACGTTTTACCATTTTACCCTCCATTTACAACAACGTCACTGAGCACCATCACTGTCTTTCCTTCGTGGATCTCCTGCATGTTTACATATCTGGCATTACTCATCTCATATGTACATACTGTATTCTATCCTATTCTACTGTATCTTAGTCTATGTATTACTCATCTCATATGTATATACTGTATTCTATCCTATTCTACTGTATCTTAGTCTATGTATTACTCATCTCATATGTATATACTGTATTCTATCCTATTCTACTGTATCTTAGTCTATGCATTACTCATCTCATATGTATATACTGTATTCTATCCTATTCTACTGTATCTTAGTCTATGTATTACTCATCTCATATGTATATACTGTATTCTATCCTATTCTACTGTATCTTAGTCTATGTATTACTCATCTCATATGTATATACTGTATTCTATCCTATTCTATTGTATCTTAGTCTATGTATTACTCATCTCATATGTATATACTGTATTCTATCCTATTCTACTGTATCTTAGTCTATGTATTACTCATCTCATATGTATATACTGTATTCTATCCTATTCTACTGTATCTTAGTCTATGCATTACTCATCTCATATGTATATACTGTATTCTATCCTATTCTACTGTATCTTAGTCTATGTATTACTCATCTCATATGTATATACTGTATTCTATCCTATTCTACTGTATCTTAGTCTATGTATTACTCATCTCATATGTATATACTGTATTCTATCCTATTCTACTGTATCTTAGTCTATGTATTACTCATCTCATATGTATATACTGTATTCTATCCTATTCTACTGTATCTTAGTCTATGTATTACTCATCTCATATGTATATACTGTATTCTATCCTATTCTACTGTATCTTAGTCTATGTATTACTCATCTCATATGTATATACTGTATTCTATCCTATTCTACTGTATCTTAGTCTATGTATTACTCATCTCATATGTATATACTGTATTCTATTCTATTCTACTGTATCTTAGTCTATGTATTACTCATCTCATATGTATATACTGTATTCTATCCTATTCTACTGTATCTTAGTCTATGTATTACTCATCTCATATGTATATACTGTATTCTATCCTATTCTACTGTATCTTAGTCTATGTATTACTCATCTCATATGTATATACTGTATTCTATCCTATTCTACTGTATCTTAGTCTATGTATTACTCATCTCATATGTATATACTGTATTCTATCCTATTCTACTGTATCTTAGTCTATGCCCCTCTGACATCACTCGTCCATATTTTTATATATTCTTATTCGTTTACTTAGATTTGTGTGTATTAGGTATTTGTTGTGAGCTAGGAACACAAGCATTGAGTTAGATATTACTGCACTGTTGGAGCTAGAAACACAAGCATTAATTTAGATATTACTGCACTGTTGGAGCTAGGAACACAATCATTAATTTAGATATTACTGCACTGTTGGAGCTAGGAACACAAGCATTTAGTTAGATATTACTGTTGGAAACACCCCATCTCTTTACATTACTTATGCATATTCAGTGGCCTGACTGCATCCAGACTATGTCAAAGGCCCTGGTACTAGATCCTGGTAGGATCCTGGTAGATCTGAACCGAATGCAGCTTGGAGTGATCAGATGACAGAAGTCACATTTAGGTGCCAGGTGTAACTGGCTGTAGATGCTCCATATCCATTGCTTTGAGTGTTTTATATAATATGACTAAATATGTTAATTTCTGTGTTGCAGGGGCAGTCAAGAAATGGAACGGCAAGGCCACAGAACATGACCACTCCACCATCAGAGCTGTGGGAGACCACCTCCAGCCCCTGGTAGAGCCGGGGGTGGTGTTTACCACTCTACCAGCAGAGCTGTGGGAGACCACCTCAAGCCCCTGGTAGAGCCGGGGGTGGTGTTTACCACTCTACCAGCAGAGCTGTGGGAGACCACCTCAAGCCCCTGGTAGAGCCGGGGGTAGTGTTTACCACTCCACCAGCAGAGCTGTGGGAGACCACCTCAAGCCCCTGGTAGAGCCGGGGGTGGTGTTTACCACTCCACCAGCAGAGCTGTGGGAGACCACCTCAAGCCCCTGGTAGAGCCGGGGGTAGTGTTTACCACTCCACCACAGCTTCAGCAGGCTGGAAAAGTGATACTGTTTTTCATACTAAGATGGACCATCAGTCTGTTGATTGGTCAGTCATTGGGTTAATTCGTTTTGCAATATGTTCAAATCAAATCAAGCTTTATTTATACAGCACATTTCAGACATGCAACACAATGGCTTCTCAGGAAAAAACAA
Source organism: Salvelinus fontinalis (assembly GCF_029448725.1). NCBI lineage: Eukaryota > Metazoa > Chordata > Actinopteri > Salmoniformes > Salmonidae > Salvelinus > Salvelinus fontinalis. Next base: position 81,424 of record NW_026600250.1, read on the forward strand.
TGAAAATAAACAGGAATATTTAGTAAACAAACATAAGAGGATAAAAAACAATAATACCAACTTAAAGACTAATGAGCATCCTAAGGAAATGCCATTGATTAAAATATTAAAATATCCAATCCAAAAATATAAGCTTGTTTTTTAGGATGGGCTCTGAAAGTCACTATGGGGTGTCCACTGAAAGTTGACTAGTAACAACAACTGGGACCTCAAAGACACCCACCATGAGACCCACTAAATCTGCCCAAGAAGAGGCAAACAAAAGAAAAACTCACACCAAACTTAAAGACAGGAAGCAAACCAAAAAGGTGGAGCAACTAAAGGTGTTGACTCTCCACATCTATCAAGACAACTGGAGCACTGGGCCAGACACTCTTAAATAGAACCTGGACCAGCTCAGGTGAAACACCTTCCCACTAACGAGATGGACAAGCCAGCACAGGTGTAACACATACTGACTAACGAGGTGACACCAATCTGTGCGTCCTACGTGCTAACGAGCTAGACATGCTAAAATCCAACCTCAAAACATAAATGGAAAAACCAAAGCCTGGAACACCTTCCCCCTCAAGACAACAAATATATCCTATATTTTTGTTGGACAAGTTTGCTCACCACCAACAGAAAACAACTTCCATTTCACATAATCAACTACAATGCTTCACCTTCACCAATATAAACATGGTGTCTACTGGCTGTCAACAATTAAAAACAAGAAAAAACACCTATTTCTAAATAATAATATACAATCGTGTTATTTTTTTCTCCTTTTTCATTCTATAGAATCCTAAAACTCACCAGCTTCTAGAACTCTCCTCTTCCTAAAACTCACTAGCTTCTAGAACTCTCGTCTTCCTAAAACTCACTATCTTCTAGAACTCTCGTCCCCTTGGAACGAGCCCAAACAAAACTCATCTCCAAACCTGACATATAATTTTTTTCTCCTTTTTCATTCTATAGAATCCTAAAACTCAATAGCTTCTAGAACTCTCATCCCCTTGGGAACTCAAATCAAATTGTATTTGATGTCATGATATACATGTCTGATTTCAAGAGCAATATCTGCAATATCTCGATAGGCATGTTGTTGGATCGGGGCCCAGTCCCCAATGTCATGCTCTAGTACATTTGGGTTGGTACATCTGAGAATGAACCCTGATATTCTAAAAGAAGGGCAACAATTTCAATATAATTATACCCAAAAATTGTCAGTTGGTTGCATAAATAATTATGATTATTAAATGTTACAGTGTTATTTTCAACGTCTTTTCAATTACATTTTGCTAAATGGGAATAGCGCAATTTCAAAACACAGTTTTAACATGTCCAAATCAATAACCAATATGTAGAAACAGTTTGGGATATATTGAGAACCTAAACATTTTGAAGTATTGCATTTTGATTCAAGTGGGTCACCAACTTGAATCAAAACTCTTTTTTTGATAGTCACTTTTTGTTAAATCTCATAAATAGCACTCTTTCAATTCAGAGCAAACGTTTAGGGTGCTCCATTGTGACATCATTAGAATACTGCTCCTACAATGTTATAACATTCTACATTGTGACATCATTAACATAATCCTACTACAATGTTATAACATTCTACATTGTGACATCATTAGAATACTGCTCCTACAATGTTATAACATTCTACATTGTGACATCATTAACATAATCCTACTACAATGTTATAACATTCTACATTGTGACATCATTAGAATACTGCTACTACAATGTTAAAACATTCTACATTGTGACATCATTAACATACTCCTACTACAATGTCAAAACATTCTACATTGTGACATCATTAAAATACTCCTACTACAATGTTAAAACATTCTACATTGTGACGTGACTAAAAACATTCTACATTATTTTATTGATATCATGAAACAACATGTATTTTCTGATGTTTAGTCAGAGATCTTTTATCAGAGTATCTCTTGTCACATTGATCACAGCTATGAGGTTTCTCTCCTGTGTGTGTTCTCTGGTGAGATACCAGGCTGCCTAGCTGAGTAAAACTTCTCCCACATTGATCACAGCAATAAGATTTCTCTCCTATGTGTATTCTCTGGTGTACAGTCAGAAGGCCTAATGAAGAAAAACTCTTCTCACATTGATTACAGCTATAAGGTTTCTCTCCTGTGTGTGTTCTCTGGTGTAATTTCAAGCTGGTTGAATGAGTAAAACTCTTCCCACATTGAGTACAGCTATAAGGTTTCTCTCCTGTGTGTGTTCTCTGGTGTGTTATCATGTTGCTTAGCTGAGTAAAACTCTTCCCACATTGATCACAGCTAAAAGATTTCTCTCCTGTGTGTGTTCTCCGGTGTTTTGTCAGACACCCAGATGTACCAAAACTCTTCCCACATTGATCACAGCTATAAGGTTTCTCTCCTGTGTGTGTTCTCTTGTGTATAGTCAGATTGCCAGATGCAGCAAAACTCTTCCCACATTGATCACAGATGTAAGATTTCTCTCCTGTGTGTATTCTCTTGTGTATAGTCAGATTGCCAGATGTAGAACATCTCTTCCCACATTGATCACAGCTGTATGGTTTCTCTCCTGTGTGTATTCTCTGGTGTTTTGTCAGACAGCCAGATGTACCGAAACCCTTTCCACATTGAGCACAGCTATAGCGTTTCTCTCCTGTGTGTGTTCTCTGGTGTATAGTTAGATAGCTAGATGTAGTAAAACTCTTCCCACATTGATCACAGCTATAAGGTTTCTCTCCCGTGTGTGTTCTCCGGTGTTTTGTCAGACACCCAGATGTACCAAAACTCTTCCAGCATTGATCACAGCTATAAGATTTCTCTCCTGTGTGTGTTCTCCGGTGTTTTGTCAGACACCCAGATGTACCAAAACTCTTCCCACATTGATCACAGCTATAAGGTTTCTCTCCTGTGTGTGTTCTCCGGTGTGTTGCCAGACGGCCAGATGTACAAAAACTCTTCCCACATTGACCACAGCTATAAGGTTTCTCTCCTGTGTGTGTTCTCTGGTGTGATGTCAGGCTGGTTGACTGAGTAAAACTCTTTCCACATTGACCACAACTATAAGGTTTCTCTCCTGTGTGTATTCTCTTGTGTATAGTCAGATTGCCAGATTCAGCAAAACTCTTCCCACATTGATCACAGATGTAAGATTTCTCTCCTGTGTGTATTCTCTGGTGTATAGTTAGATGGCCAGATGTAGAACATCTCTTCCCACATTGATCACAGCTGTAAGGTTTCTCTCCTGTGTGTATTCTCTGGTGTTTTGTCAGACAGACAGATGTACCGAAACCCTTTCCACATTGATCACAGCTATATCGTTTCTCTCCTGTGTGTGTTCTCTGGTGTATAGTTAGATAGCTAGATGTAGTAAAACTCTTCCCACATTGATCACAGCTATAAGGTTTCTCTCCTGTGTGTGTTCTCCGGTGTTTTGTCAGACACCCAGATGTACCGAAACTCTTCCCACATTGATCACAGCTATAAGGTTTCTCTCCTGTGTGTGTTCTCTGGTGTGTTGCCAGATGGCCAGATGTACAAAAACTCTTCCGACATTGACCACAGCTATAAGGTTTCTCTCCTGTGTGTATTCTCTTGTGTATAGTCAGATTGCCAGATGCAGCAAAACTCTTCCCACATTGATCACAGATGTAAGATTTCTCTCCTGTGTGTATTCTCTGGTGTATAGTTAGATGGCCAGATGTAGAACATCTCTTCCCACATTGATCACAGCTGTAAGGTTTCTCTCCTGTGTGTATTCTCTGGTGTTTTGTCAGACAGCCAGATGTACCGAAACCCTTTCCACATTGATCACAGCTATATCGTTTCTCTCCGGTGTGTATTCTCTGGTGTATAGTTAGATGGCCAGATGTAGAACATCTCTTCCCACATTGATCACAGCTGTATGATTTCTCTCCTGTGTGTATTCTCTGATGTATAGTGAGACAGCTTGACTCAACAAAACTCTTCCCACATTGATCAAAGCCATAAGGCTTCTCTCCTGTGTGTATTCTCTGATGTATTTTAATGCCTGATGAGGTGAATCTCTTCCCACAGTCAGAGCAGCAGTGAGATTTTTTCCCTGTGGGTCTCTGCAGGCGTTTCTTGAGGTGTTTTGACGTGGAGAGACTCTTCTCTGCCGCATCAGCATCATGAGGTTGTTGAGGCTCCCCAGAGGATCCACGATAGTCCCCTCTCTCTCCTGTGTGAACCACAAAGTCAGACGGTTAAAGGCCCACAACAGCAGAAATCCACTGTTAATGTGATGTAAAAGATGATGCCCAGAGCGTACCCATGAAGTTGTACAACAATTGACGTCTGGTCTGTTGAATTATTTGACAATTAAGACAGTCAAGTTAGCAACAAGTCATATTTTGTCTTGTTATCACATTAGTTTGTCTTGTTATCACATAACACTAGAAATAAGTTATTCAAGTTGTTGAAACTCTAAGCAGTGTACCAGACAACTAATGGTCTCCAATGTAGGCCCTTTTCTGTGTTTGCTAAAATTGCAGCACGAGGGCAATGCACAAACAATTTGAATGCAGAAACACCACCCTGCTAATGAGGAAACCGATAGTTATGGATGTAGTATATCTGCTAATGAAGAAACCACTAGTTATGGGTGTAGTATATCTGCTAATGAGGAAACCACTAGTTATAGATGTAGTATATCTGCCTGGAGCAAAAATGGTGAGCAAAGATTTTAGTTCTTCACAATGTATTCTGAATATTACAGCTGAAGGAAACTCACATTAAGTTCTGTGTCTATTCACTAATTCACCACCGTGGGGGGAAACTCAGGGGAGTTCTCATAGGCTGTTGCTAATGAGTGCATTTCACATTACTTTTGGATTATACATTGTAAGGCTCGCTTGAATGTCCTGGTTAATATGTTTGTGTTTTTGTCACAAATCAACTGCTATAAAAAACACTTAACCAGTAAAATACTCTTTGGCTAACTTTAACATCAGCCATAACTTCCCCTAACAATAACATAGACCTACTGTAGGACCCATAACTTCACCTAACAATAACATAGACCTACTGTAGGACCCATAACTTCACCTATCAACAACAGACCTAGGATTATAAATTGTTTAATAATTCAGGTGAAACATGGAAACTAAAATGTCTGCCATGACATTTCATAACCAGATAATTTTGTGAATAATCCCACTAGGCTACTCTGTAATGTGATGTCATTCTAAATGTCCTGAATAAAGGAAAATAGCTCTGTGTGTTGTACAATAGCCCATCCATCAAGGAACAGTTCTCTACACATTATGAGCTAAGTATCTCTGTGTGCCAACAGACTAACGAGACCCAACTGTAAATCAAGCAGACAATAACACATTATAAACATCAATTTGTTAGGGATGTTGGATCCAACGTGGAGCACGGCATAACTGTCTTTACAAGAGTAATGAATGAAGAAGGACTTTAGTTGTTTTTTGCATGTCGTGATGTTTGTCATTTGACTGTCATTCAGAAAATGATTTCCTGGATCAGATGATGATAGTTCAACATGTGACTAACTAAACAGCTACAGTATTAAGAATGATGTGTAATTATTGAAAAACCACATTAATGACAGTATCCATTTGGGTGTTGTCAATAAAGTTAAGGGGACTTTCGGTTAGAACCATTGGATTTAGCAATCTCTGAAAAGATTGAAAACTGTTTTCCCAGCAGAACATAAGGAGACACTAAATGTGACATAGTTAGAGAGCATTTCAGAGATCTGAATACAAAAAACTGTCCCACTGCAAGATCCAGTATTTAAGTTGAAGTTCATCATATGACAAGCGTAACGTTATGACTATAACTACTGTTCCCTGAAGGAGGGAAACTAGGTACAACATACTATTAAATCCACGCCTTCCTGGAATCCCCGCCTTCCACAGGTGATGAGCGTGAGGCTTGGATTTATTCCTTCAATTTAATACCGCTCTTCACCGACCCAGGAAGGGGTGAGGCCAATCAGGTGTTGTACCTCGTTTCCCTCCTTCAGGAAACAGTAATTATAGTCAAAGTTACACTTCCTTTCAGTCGGTCAACTTCGGTACAACATACTATGGAGAAATAGATTCATTCCCCATGCCGACCCAAACGGATACTAAATGAAACGACCCATGGCAGACCACCCAGACCTGACCCCACAAGATGCGTCAGTTTTGTCAATTTATTCATTCTTTCGTTTGAAACACTCCTGTCAATGTTGAGTAAGGACACACACCTGATTACACATATAGAGGTAGGACTAGTCTACCCGATTACACATATAGAAGTAGGACTAGTCTACCTGGCCTGAGCACAAATGTAGGCCTATAAATGTGGCTATTTGGGGATGTCTGATAGTATTTCTGATTGTCTTAATGTGACAGGTTAAAGGAAATACTAATAGCCTGTTATACATTAAAAAGTATTAGTAAATTCATAGTATGTGAGGATCTTAAAACATCTAAGGTTAAGAAGATCATGCATTCAGTATTAGTTGATAGATTGATAACATTTATATAATTCTGTTAAAATCCGTCAAGCATACAAAGGGTACGAATTGTGAGAGGAATGTGTGGACGTTGTGTTGATTACTTTGTGTTGTCGTGGATGGAAGTGTTGATCTGTGATCTGCTGAATGCTCTTGATCTATGAGCCTGAGATCGATTGCTCTGGTCTCCACTCAAGTTCACGGAGAATTCGCGGTCTTTTTTCTCATTGCACTAAACGTTCCATGAGTAAACATTCCGTATCACGCTCTCGTGATTCTTTCTACCCTTTTTCAGGTACGTTATTGATGATTAAAAAGAGTAATTTAAATGTAATAACTTGCTAACATGTCAAGAGTGTTTAAGGTTTGTTTTAGTAACATATTGAGGAAGTTAGTTAAGTTTGCAGAGTAATATGAGCCGTGCTCGGTTGCAGCTAGCTACGCACTGCTAGGTACTGCTACGTAGCTGCCATTTTATGTCGATTGTGAATGAACCTGTGCATTGTTAATAAGATATTTTGCGGTGATATTTGTGTAATGGTTTTTCAAACACTTTATTGCCTGTTGATAAATTGTGTTTTGGTTTACTGAGTTAAAGCTTTGCTTGACAGTTATATTGAAAATAGTATTTGTTTCAGTGATGTACAGTGTATACTGTTATGATTTGAATAAGCCTTGTACCCTACAAAACTCTATTTCCTGTAGATCCTGTAGGGTGTAACATTAACGCTGCACCACTAATGAGTTGTGGAGCTTCTCCAACTAATTTTTTCTTCACCTCAAAGAGCAGGTAAACAAAGTCTTATTAGAATCCATTACGAATGACAATAGTTGCTCAAAGTATTTGTAAATTATTTCCAGCTCTCGCCCTTTCGATAACCACCCAGCATTAAAGGATAAAATGTAATGCTCTGATCCAGTGGAAATGTTATAAAATACCTGATTACTTCTTATCCTTTGCACAAATAGACGACAGATGTGTCTGTCCAGAACTCACTGGCGCGGGAAACTGAGGGCCCAGATTATTTTATACAATGTTGCAAGTTTCAGAGGACCCAGTTGATAGTTGATAGAATGTTTCATTTTTGTTGTTGACCGGCCATGTGCAGCCAATGCGATTTATAGGATATTTATTTTTAGATCGGGATATTTTCTACATGCAGAATGCAAATGTTTTTGTTTGTTGGCTTTATGTAGGCTATTTTTACATAGTTGGCAGTGGCAATAAAAGTTACTTTTAGATTTGTATAATTTTCATTTAGATGGAATGATTTTGAGATACTATTATCAATTAAATTAAACTGTTTCAGTAAAATGTGCAAATGAAAATCATAACCAGCACGCAGATCGGTAGAAATGGTCAGATAAATTTGCACTCCAAATGTAGGTTGCCGACTGCTTGTGTAGCCGATTACCAGCAACGTCAGAATGTATGAAGGACAGCAGGAGTTGGTTCAGGAAGAGTTTATTCTCTTCTGGTTGGGCTATATTGATGTAATGGCATGAAAATACATTGGCTGAATATTATACAATGACTTATCAACAGCTCTAACAATTTGACCCCCACAGGAAATCTTCACGGGCAATTCTAGAATATAATATATAGCCTAGAAACCTGGTTAAACTATAATTTTGACCTCATGGATGGCCAGTCCTTGTATTCATACTGTAGTGAATTCAGGGGGCAGCCCTGAGCTGAACTCAAACCTGGGTCTAGTGACCGTCAAGCCAACACCTTATAACTGTTACGCCAAGATGTCTGAACTTCTTGACGGGGTCCCCAGGTTTTGGGTTACGGTTGATACAATAGCTTTCTCTATGAATTTGAGAGTGGTTACATTTCTCCTTCCCCCATCCCTCAGCTGTTCACCAAACCAAGTCTCTGGGCAGCCATTTTGTTTCTGTTTAAATCCTAGGTTGTCTCTTTAAAAAAGCCACACAACAAACAACCAATCTGCAGTTGAAACAATAACAAAGCTGTAATTCCACCACTGTTTTGCTAATAAGATGATGATGGGGTTGGAGAAATGTAACTACTCTCAAATTCATAGACAGAACAATGGATGCAAGGACTGACCATCCATGATATCAACATGATAGTTTTAACCATGTTGAGTCTTTACAGTGTTGATTTACATTGTTTCTAAACAGCTTATTTGGGGTTCTGATGGGAACAACAGTTGAACTAAGCTCATGAGGCATTTGTTTAACACCAAACATCAGTTCAACAACTGCAGAGTTTGTGCCTCTATATTTAAGACAGTACTTACGAGTGTTAATCAGGGAACGGTTTCTCAAAACCATCTTATGGCTAAGTTCACCGTTAGAACCATCGGACACCTTAAGATGCGTTTGGGAAACCGGGACCAGATATCCAGTTTCCTCCTCTTCTTCCTCCTCCTCCGTTTTCAATGTAACAGTCATCTCTTCCTCCTCCTCTTTCACTCCATAAACTGCATCCTCCTCTCCTTTTACTGTAACATCCTCCTCCTCTTTCACTCTGAACGCGTCTTCCTCTTCTTTCACTGAAACGGCCTCATCCTCTACTTCTTGTTTTACTGTGATACCAGCTTCTTCTATAGCAGGGGAGTAGCTTAGTGACCGCATGGTCGGGGATGTTAGCTAGCTAGGCTAATGCTAACTTAACCAGCCCGCTAACGGAATAATAACAACAACACCGTAAATATGAAATTAAAACGGTTAACTAACCAACTAGACGACAGAAGAGGGTTTAAAACACAGTGGCTAATATACACTAAAGCGTCTAAAGAGCTATATTGGTTCGGCTATTTTGTCTAGCAAGCTACCGAGGTGGCTGCCTGTCTGTTGCTGCTGTTGAAAGAAGCGTTCCGTCCACTAGATTATACGTCACAGTAGCAGCATTGCCTTAAAGTCGCAGACCGCAATCTGCTGATATGAAATATTAATATGCTGACTGGAGTGGGTAACACAATTGAGTAAAACGTATATTTTATTTTCAGACAAAAAGTTAAAGGGTAGGAATCAGGGGCGTCGCTAGAACTAAAATATTAATTAGCCCCCCCTAAATAAATCAATATCAGTCAATATATTTTTTCTGTCAACCGTTCCATCTCATCTTAAACTTTTTACCGGGCAGGGGGAGGCTGCTGCTGCACTAGTGACTGTTAGACTTTCTTCAGCAAAGATATAGTAGAACTGAACTGAATCAAAGATTGCGAACAGAAATACTAGGAGAGAGGGGTACGCCTACACAGAACTGAATCAAAGATGGCGAACAGAAATACTAGAAGAGAGGGAACCCCTACACAGAACTGAACTGAATCAAAGATGGCGGACAGAAATACTAGAATTGAGGGGTACCCCGACACAGAACTGAACTGAATCAAAGATGGCAAACAGAAATACTAGAAGAGAGGGGTACCCCTACACAGAACTGAATCAAAGATGGCGAACAGAAATACTAGGAAAGAGGGGAACCCCTACACAGAACTGAACTGAATCAAAGATGGCGGACAGAAATACTAGGATGGAAGCAAATGTAAGGGATTATAAAGTCATAACTAATCATGCAAAAACATGTACAGTTGACAGGAATGTTAGTTCATGTAGAGACAAACGATTATGCATTTTTAAAATAATAGTTCATTTACAAAAATCGTGATTTAGCCAGCTAGCTGACTAGCTAACATTAGCCAGCTAGCTGACTAGCTAACATTAGCCAGCTAGCTGGCTAGCTTTATGGGTGTTGTGACATGAGTATGAAATTGTAATTCTGGTTGTTTTAGGGACTCCTGAAACAACCAGCAAACCAGACTGTCGTTTTGTGAAACAGTGGATGTATAGAATCTAGCTAGCTGAAGATTTTACTGCAAATTGAATGTACAATTTTGTAAGCTTTCCTTGCTTATGTTTGCTATGCAGATAGATGAAATCACGTAATTAGCTATTTTCTTGCTTATTGTGCAGTGGATGATTAAAATACCTGTATGCCCATGGATGTGTAGCTAGCTATCTAGCCGATCTGTGTATGGACCCAAACGTTTGGTATACATATTAGTTCAGAACCTAGCTATGAACCTCAGCTATCATAGCCAGTTGTATCAACTTCAAAACAGCCTGAATGACATTAATGAAGCCTATGGATTGAGTAGAATATAATATCATGTTGTGCCAAGGATGCAAGTCTTATATGTAGTTATTACCATGCATGAGATCCCCACATTGTAACCTGTACATGTAATATATTCACTGATCATGTACTCTACCTTGGCAAATAAATGTGCAGTTTAGGAATGAATGTCTTTGAGATGATTTTTCAGTCATATCCAATACCAGGAGTATCAAATTCCAGTTTTTGAATGACGCTGTGTCTGCATGTATGTATTACAATTATACACTTCAACAGTGTTTACCAATCTTGGTCCTGAGACATCAATGGTTACACATTGTAACTAATAGACTAGAAACAGGATTTAACTAGTTAATTCATATATACAGAAATATCATGTTAAAAAACAGAACACTACACTTCCTATGCATCATGTAAATACTCCAACACCGGTTCATCTCAATATCTAATGCCCTTCATCTGCATTGATCTGATAAACACAGGATAGGTGGAGTATTTCATCACATTACACTTCATTTCAACCAGTAGAGAATGTGAAACGCGTTATTGAAAAACTCATTATCCAAGTGTTATAAATACAAGTTCAATCTGTACTTCAATGCACATCTGTTGTGCATTATAAAAACAGAGGAAGAAAGAGGAGGTGGAGAGAGAGGTATAAAGGACAGAAAGGGAAAGAGGTAAGCACATAGGAGCAGGGAAGGCAGCACATGATTAATGAAACACAGTGCTACATAAATATTCTCTCAGTTCATCACAATTACATAATAGTGTCTCTAGTCGGCCCAAAGGTGATCTTAAAAGAGGGTGAGGTGGCGATGATGGGACTAGGGGTTGGCATCCTCTCACATCAAAACATATCTGCAGACGAGAGACAGATGGAGAGAGAGACCAGTACAAAAAAAAAGTATGAATGTATGTACTTGTAAGTCGCTCTGGATAAGAGTCTGCTAAATGACTTAAATGTAAATGTAAGCCTTGTGTTTTTATTTTTTATTCTAACATTGTTAGTCATCAATCAGGAGGTGAAATGCAAAACTGACCTTGGATCATTAACTCTGGGACTACTGCATCTATCTGTATTTCAATGTAAAGCATCTCTTTAATAAAACTTCCTGTATAATATAAACTGACCTGGGATCATTAACTCTGGGACTACTGCATCTATCTGTATTTCAATGTAAAGCATCTCTTTAATAATACTTCCTGTTGACCTGACCAAGTGACCTCTCACCTCTGATCATGCTGTGCCCTCGATGTAGCCAGTTCAGATGCAGGAGGGGTTCACCGACACAGCTGATATAACCTAGAGGATTTAGGGAGAAGGGGAGAGAGGGATGAAGTGAAGGAGAGAGACTGTTATTGAGAAAATAAGGTAGTTAAAGCCACAGTGTTCAACAGGAATCTGTGTGTGGCCTCACCTGGTGTCCACACCACACTAAGTGGCTGCAGAGTACTTTATGCTGAAAAACATGAACGGGCCCACAAAGACAAACAATATAGCGTAGTTATAGAAATAATGAAGTGTCTTACTATTCTCCATGGTTGGCCCTCTTGCCTATTCTTTGAAGGTGGAAGGAGCCACAGTTATACACCTGAGCCTGCTTACTGCACAACACAATCCATCAATCAGATTGATACATGAGTGTGTAGGTGTGGGTTATAGGGTGTCTAATTGTTCTACATTTTTTCAATATGGGTGATTTAAAACAGCCTGTTTTGTTTTGGCACAGACATCACACCCTTACCTAAACAGCACCCTCACCTGAGAAGTAGAAATCAAAGGGAGAGAAACTATGAATTGAATAACTGCAGGTGATATAGCTAAGTAAATGGAAGAATAATCTTATTGCAATGTGAATGGCTCTTAAAAGAGACTTTGGTTGTGCATAGTGTAGTCTATGGTGTTGCCAGGGAACAGCACCCTCTTAAACGAGCCTTTGGTTGTGCATAGTGTAGTCTATGGTGTTGCCAGGGAACAGCACCTTCTTTGAAGAAGTAGGAGGTGAAGATCTCCTGCACACGGATTGCCTCTCTTGCTGCGTGGTTGGACCCCATCCTTGAAACATCCTGCAGAGCAGCAGACTCCTCCTCTGGGACACGGCGGCGAGCTGCAGATCCCCTCCTGGTCCTCGTGTCCATCGTCATGACGTTACGCAGGACACAGGTAGCCTTCACACACCTGAATTCCTCCAGGAGGCAGTCCCAGATGACCCTGGTCACCCAACCTTGCAGTGCCCTACACGGTAACTGTAGGCAATCGTTTTGAAGGAATCTCCAGTTACAAGGTATCTGTAGGAATATGGAAGACAATGTCATTATTAGACTGTTACATCACCAGGTCATTGTGGATTACTAAAGTATAATATCCCTGATAACAAATCATAATAACATTGGATTGATAGATGCATGGGCACACATATGTACATGTGACAATAACAGGATCATATCAAGGATGGCATCAGAAATGAATACATAAATACCACTTGAAGCTTGATGATGAGTTGATCATTTGAATCAGCTGTGCAGTGCTGAGGCAAAAACAACAATGTGCCTCTTTGAGTCCCCAGGACTGAGAACCACTGCTCTTCATTGGGACCTCTTCATATGTAGACTGGCTTTCATAGAGCTCTTTATCTGAGGACAGAAAACCTCACAAGAAACAGACTTCATTATAGTCAAATTACACCACACTGAATATTATGTTACTATTATGTCCGTCCTCACTTCTAGGGACAGGAACTACACAAAAGTACCTGCCCTATCCAGAATAGCCTCCTCTCTCACTGACAGTTGGGGCTGCTATCCTTTCACCCTCCTCCATGGCTGTTAGCTACCTACCTACAAATGCATTTGGAGTTTCTTTTTTTACAGTGATAAATACATCAAGATAGCTAGCTAATATGACTTTAGACAGCTGATGATATTTAATTCACTTAGCTATCTATCTATACAGACTGGTTACCTATTTAGATATGATATGAAAGTATTATGTGAAATTATTTTGATGTTAAAGTATTTTAAATTATTTTGATGTGATATGAAAGTATTGTGTGAAATAATTGTTATGTGATATGAAAGTATTATGTGAAATTATTTTGAGGAGTAACGGGGGCAGAGAATCAGCAGTAGAAACAATAACAAAGCGTACTCCCTGCCTGTTTCAGTAAAAAGCTGAGGGATGGTGCTGGAGAAATGCAACCATCCATGATATCAACATTCTAGTTTTAACCATGTTTTGAGGATATACAGTGTTTGTTTATATTTACTGACAAACATTGGAGTAAAAAAAAGCTCATATTTTGGGTTCTGATGGGGTACGACAGTTGAACTAACCTCATGAGGCATTTATAAGTGAATTCTTAAAGAAACAATGGGTACATATCATTAATGTATAAGTCCCAAAACGGATGTAACAACTGCTGATTGCCCCTTTAAGACTACATATTGGGCTAATCTAATAGGAGATATTGAGGACTACAGTATTTCAGGCATTGTCATTGGATGCATTTGATCAATTGTTAACGTTTTGTTGATGGTCCACTCTTGATGTTCTACACGTTACAGTGTAGCTTCAGCCATTCCTACAGAACAACATTAAAGTGTAGAACCCCTTTACTGCATATTGGTTCAACAACTGCAGAGACGGTACTTACTGGGGTTAAACAGATCTCCAACCTCCTCTTCTTCCTCCAATGTGACAGTCATCTCCTCCTCCTCCTCCTTCACACCAAAATCAGCCTCCTCTTCCTCCTCTTTCACAACAATGTTCAGCCCCAGACCCTCTTTCTCCGTCCAGCAGACTTCCTCTTCTTTAGCAGGAGGGGAGAAGTTTAGGGAGCTCATGTTCGGGGATGTTAGCTAGCTAGCTATCATTAGCGACTAGGCTAGTGCTAACTTAACCAGCCAGCTACTATAGCTGACTAATACAAAATAACGTAATATTAAATAGGTTAACAACTAGATACGACCTAAGTGTGTCGAAAACACAGTAGGTAATATACATCGAAAGCGTATAAATAGCTTGAATCTTTCGGCTATGTTGGCTAGCAAGCTACCGAGGTGGTTGACGAGCTGTTTATGAAGAACCGTCCACTAGATTATACGTCACGCTGGCAGCGTCGCCTGAAAGACGCACATCGCCGTCTGCTGACTGGAGGGGAAACGCAGTTGAGGATCATATTTTATTTTCAGACAAAGATTATTGTAAATGGATTTAATTAAATAATACCATTATATTGAGACATACAAAGACAGGAATGTGTTGATTGATTAGTGCGAATATTTTTTTTTACCACAGCACATTTAAGGCAGTTTCATTAAGTTATACTACATCTAAATTAGCAGCTAGCTACTGTAGGTCTATGTAGATGTATATAATGAACAGACTAGGTCTATACTGCTCCTACATGGTGTAACAATACATCATGTAGATGTATATAATGAACAGACTAGGTCTATACTGCTCCTACATGGTGTAAAAATACATCATGTAGATGTATATAATGAACAGGCTAGGTCTATACTGCTCCTACATGGTGTAACATTACATCATGTAGATGTATATAATGAACAGACTAGGTCTATACTGCTCCTAGATGGTGTAACAATACATCATGTAGATGTATATAATGAACAGACTAGGTCTATACTGCTCCTACATGGTGTAACAATACATCATGTAGATGTATATAATGAACAGACTAGGTCTATACTGCTCCTACACGGTGTAACAATACATCATATAGATGTATATAATGAACAGACTAGGTCTATACTGCTCCTACATGGTGTAACAATACATCATGTAGATGTATATAATGAACAGACTAGGTCTATACTGCTCCTACATGGTGTAACAATACATAATGTATTTGTATATAATGAACAGACTAGGTCTATACTGCTCCTACATGGTGTAACAATACATAATGTAGATGTATATAATGAACAGACTAGGTCTATACTGCTCCTACATGGTGTAACAATACATCATGTAGATGTATATAATGAACAGACTAGGCCTATACTGCTCCTACATGGTGTAACAATACATCATGTAGATGTATATAATGAACAGACTAGGTCTATACTGCTCCTACATGGTGTAACAATACATCATGTAGATGTATATAATGAACAGACTAGGTCTATACTGCTCCTACATGGTGTAACAATACATCATATAGATGTATATAATGAACAGACTAGGTCTATACTGCTCCTACATGGTGTAACAATACATCATGTAGATGTATATAATGAACAGACTAGGTCCATACTGCTCCTACATGGTGTAACAATACATCATGTAGATGTATATAATGAACAGACTAGGTCTATACTGCTCCTACATGGTGTAACAATACATCATGTAGATGTATATAATGAACAGACTAGGCCTATACTGCTCCTACATGGTGTAACAATACATCATGTAGATGTATATAATGAACAGACTAGGTCTATACTGCTCCTACATGTTTATGTATTATTATGTGTTATTTATTTCTCCTTTATTTAACCAGGTCGGCCAGTTGAGAACAAGTTCTCATTTACAACTGCAACCTGGCCAAGATAAAACAAAGCAGTTCGACACATAAAACAACACAGAGTTACACATGGAGTAAAACAAACATACAGTCAATAATACAGTAGAAAAATAAGTCTATATACAATGTGAGCAAGTGAGGTGAGATAAGGGAGGTGAAGGCAAAAAAAGGCCATGGTGGCGAAGTAAATACAATATAGCAAGTAAAACACTGGAATGGTAGATTTGCAGTGGAAGAATGTGCAAAGTAGAGATAGAAATAATGGGGTGCAAAGGAGCTAAATAAATATATAAATACAGTAGGGGAAGAGGTAGTTGTTTGGGCTAAATTATAGATGGGCTATGTACAGGTACAGTAATCTGTGAGCTGCTCTGACAGCTGGTGCTTAAAGCTAGTGAGGGAGATAAGTGTTTCCAGTTTCAGAGATTTTTGTAGCTCGTTCGTATTAATGCAGATATTATGGACATTTTATTTAAAACATGTAATTAAACTATAATTGTAGCTCCTTTAATTTAGACCCAAAATGCATTTGCCATAATGTGTGCCATTGCCCGGCTATTAAAAGGAACAGGCGACTATTTGAGACTCAGGAATGTTTGGTCACATGGAATCAAGTGGTCACTAGATGTCTACGGTGCCAAAGAGAATTATAGTTGAGGGTGTTGGGAGTGTCCAGTGAGTTGATATAACGGTAATAATGTCACATGGAATCAAGTGGTCACTAGATGTCTACGGTGCCAAAGAGAATTATAGTTGGGAGTGTTGGGAGTGTTAAGTAATAATGTCAAAATTCCACTTTTAACAACCATCAGAATTGGTTAAAAAAAGATTATGCCTGAGTGGCACAGCGATCTAAGGTACTGTATCACAGTGTTAGAGGTGTCACTATAGACCCGAGTGGTGCAGCAGTCAAAGGTACTAGATCACAGTGTTAGAGTTGTCACTATAGACCCGAGTGGTGCAGCAGTCTAAGGTACTAGATCACAGTGTTAGAGGTGTCACTATAGACCCGAGTGGTGCAGCAGTCAAAGGTACTAGATCACAGTGTTAGAGTTGTCACTATAGACCCGAGTGGTGCAGCAGTCAAAGGTACCTGATCACAGTGTTAGAGGTGTCACTATAGACCAGAGTGGTGCAGCAGTCTAAGGTACTAGATCACAGTGTTAGAGGTGTCACTATAGACCCGAGTGGTGCAGCGATCTAAGGTACTAGATCACAGTGTTAGAGGTGTCACTATAGACCCGAGTGGTGCAGCGATCTAAGGTACTGTATCACAGTGTTAGAGGTGTCACTATAGACCCGAGTGGTGCAGCAGTCTAAGGTACTAGATCACAGTGTTAGAGGCGTCACTATAGACCCGAGTGGTGCAGCAGTCTAAGGTACTAGATCACAGTGTTAGAGGCGTCACTATAGACCCGAGTGGTGCAGCGGTCTAAGGTACTGTATCACAGTGTTAGAGGTGTCACTATAGACCCGAGTGGTGCAGCAGTCTAAGGTACTGCATCACAGTGTTAGAGGCGTCACTATAGACCCGAGTGGTGCAGCGATCTAAGGTACTGTATCACAGTGTTAGAGGTGTCACTATAGACCCGAGTGGTGCAGCAGTCTAAGGTACTAGATCACAGTGTTAGAGGTGTCACTATAGACCAGAGTGGTGCAGCAGTCTAAGGTACTAGATCACAGTGCTAGAGGCGTCACTATAGACCCGAGTGGTGCAGCAGTCTAAGGTACTGTATCACAGTGTTAGAGGCGTCACTATAGACCCGAGTGGTGCAGCAGTCTAAGGTACTAGATCACAGTGCTAGAGGCGTCACTATAGACCCGAGTGGTGCAGCAGTCTAAGGTACTAGATCACAGTGTTAGAGGCGTCACTATAGACCCGAGTGGTGCAGCAGTCTAAGGTACTAGATCACAGTGTTAGAGGCGTCAATATAGACCCGAGTGGTGCAGCAGTCTAAGGTACTGCATGGCAGTGTTAGAGGTGTCACTATAGACCAGAGTGGTGCAGCAGTCTAAGGTACTAGATCACAGTGTTAGAGGTGTCACTATAGACCAGAGTGGTGCAGCAGTCTAAGGTACTAGATCACAGTGTTAGAGGTGTCACTATAGACCAGAGTGGTGCAGCAGTCTAAGGTACTAGATCACAGTGTTAGGGGTGTCACTATAGACCCGAGTGGTGCAGCGATCTAAGGTACTAGATCACAGTGTTAGAGGCGTCACTATAGACCCTAGTGGTGCAGCAGTCTAAGGTACTAGATCACAGTGTTAGGGGTGTCACTATAGACCCAAGTGGTGCAGCAGTCTAAGGTACTAGATCACAGTGTTAGAGGCGTCACTATAGACCCTAGTGGTGCAGCAGTCTAAGGTACTAGATCACAGTGTTAGAGGTGTCACTATAGACCCGAGTGGTGCAGCAGTCTAAGGTACTGTATCACAGTGTTAGAGGTGTCACTATAGACCCGAGTGGTGCAGCAGTCTAAGGTACTAGATCACAGTGTTAGAGGCGTCACTATAGACCCGAGTGGTGCAGCAGTCTAAGGTACTGCATCACAGTGTTAGAGGCGTCACTATAGACCCGAGTGGTGCAGCGGTCTAAGGTACTAGATCACAGTGTTAGAGGCGTCACTATAGACCCTAGTGGTGCAGCAGTCTAAGGTACTAGATCACAGTGTTAGAGGTGTCACTATAGACCCGAGTGGTGCAGCAGTCTAAGGTACTAGATCACAGTGTTAGAGGTGTCACTATAGACCTGAGTGGTGCAGCAGTCTAAGGTACTAGATCACAGTGTTAGAGGTGTCACTATAGACCCGAGTGGTGCAGCAGTCTAAGGTACTAGATCACAGTATTAGAGGTGTCACTATAGACCTGAGTGGCACAGCGATCTAAGGTACTGGTCCCGTGTGGCTCAGTTGGTAGAGCATGGCGCCTGCAACGCCAGGGTTGTGGGTTCATTCCCCACGGGGGGACCAGGATGAATATTTATGAACTTTCCAATTTGTAAGTCGCTCTGGAGAAGAGCGTCTGCTAAATGACTTAAATGTAAATGTACTGCATGGCAGTGTTAGAGGCGACACTAGAGGCATCACCCGGGTTCGATCCCGGGCTGTACCACAACCTGCCGTGATCGGGAGTTCCATAGGGCGGCACACAATTGGCCAAGCGTCGCCCGGTGTTTCCTCCTACACATTGGTGCAGCTGGCTTCCGGGTTAAGCGGGAGGGTGTTAAGAAGCGTGGTTTGACGGGTCATGTTTCAGAGGACGCATGACTCAACCTTCGCCTCCTGAGCCCGTTGGGGAGTTGCAGCGATGAGACAAGATCCCCATTGGGGAGTTGCAGCGATGAGACAAGATCCACATTGGGGAAATGCAGCGATGAGACAAGATCCCCATTGGGGAGTTGCAGCGATGAGACAAGATCCACATTGGGGAAATGCAGCGATGAGACAAGATCCACATTGGGGAGAAAAAACGGGCGTAAAATGATAAAAAATGCTTAAATAATGACAACAAACAAAGGTTGCATCCCAACGTGGCAATAAACAGTAGGCAAAGTGACCAGGACAAAATGAACTCAAACGTTTTACCATTGGAACACTTGATGTAATGATGTAATAATGGACAGAATGAACTCAAACGTTTTACCATTGGAACACTTGATGTAATGATGTAATAATGGACAAAATGAACTCAAACGTTTTACCATTGGAACACTTGATGTAATGATGTAATAATGGACAGAATGAACTCAAACGTTTTACCATTGGAACACTTGATGTAATGATGTAATAATGGACAAAATGAACTCAAACGTTTTACCATTGGAACACTTGATGTAATGATGTAATAATGGACAAAATGAACTCAAACGTTTTACCATTGGAACACTTGATGTAATGATGTAATAATGGACAAATTGAACTCAAACGTTTTACCATTGGAACACTTGATGTAATGATGTAATAATGGACAAAATGAACTCAAACGTTTTACCATTGGAACACTTGATGTAATGATGTAATAATGGACAAAATGAACTCAAACGTTTTACCATTGGAACACTTGATGTAATGATGTAATAATGGACAAATTGAACTCAAACGTTTTACCATTGGAACACTTGATGTAATGATGTAATAATGGACAAAATGAACTCAAACGTTTTACCATTGGAACACTTGATGTAATGATGTAATAATGGACAAAATGAACTCAAACGTTTTACCATTTTACCCTCCATTTGCAACAACGTCACTGAGCACCATCACTGTCTTTCCTTCGTGGATCTCCTGCATGTTTACATATCTGGCATTACTCATCTCATATGTATATACTGTATTCTATCCTATTCTACTGTATCTTAGTCTATGTATTACTCATCTCATATGTATATACTGTATTCTATCCTATTCTACTGTATCTTAGTCTATGCATTACTCATCTCATATGTATATACTGTATTCTATCCTATTCTACTGTATCTTAGTCTATGCCCCTCTGACATCATTCGTCCATATTTTTATATATTCCTTTACTTAGATTTGTGTGTATTAGGTATTTGTTGTGAGCTAGGAACACAAGCATTGAGTTAGATATTACTGCACTGTTGGAGCTAGAAACACAAGCATTAATTTAGATATTACTGCACTGTTGGAGCTAGGAACACAAGCATTAAGTTAGCTTTTACTGCACTGTTGGAACTAGGAACACAAGCATTTAGTTAGATATTACTGCACTGTTGGAGCTAGAAACACAAGCATTAAGTTTCTTTACATTACTTATGCATATTCAGTGGCCTGACTGCATCCAGACTATGTCAAAGGCCCATCCTGGTAGATCTGAACCTAATGCAGCTTGGAGTGATCAGATAACAGAAGTCACATTTAGGTGCCAGGTGTAACTGAGGCTGTAGATGCTCCATATCCATTGCTTTGAGTGTTTTATATAATATGACTAAATATGTTAATTTCTGTGTTGCAGGGGCAGTCAAGAAATGGAACGGCAAGGCCACAGAACATGACCACTCCACCGTCAGAGCTGTGGGAGACCACCTCAAGCCCCTGGTAGAGCCGGGGGTAGTGTTTACCACTCCACCACAGCTTCAGCAGGCTGGAAAAGTGATACTGTTTTTCATACTAAGATGGACCATCAGTCTGTTGATTGGTCAGTCATTGGGTTAATTCGTTTTGCAATATGTTCAAATCAAATCAAGCTTTATTTATACAGCACATTTCAGACATGCAACACAATGGCTTCTCAGGAAAAAACAATGAAAATAAACAGGAATATTTAGTAAACAAACATAAGAGGATAAAAAACAATAATACCAACTTAAAGACTAATGAGCATCCTAAGGAAATGCCATTGATTAAAATATTAAAATATCCAATCCAAAAATATAAGCTTGTTTTTTAGGATGGGCTCTGAAAGTCACTATGGGGTGTCCACTGAAAGTTGACTAGTAACAACAACTGGGACCTCAAAGACACCCACCATGAGACCCACTAAATATGCCCAAGAAGAGGAAAACAAAAGAAAAACTCACACCAAACTTAAAAACAGGAAGCAAACCAAAAAGGTGGAGCAACTAAAGGTGTTGACTCTCCACATCTATCAAGACAACTGGAGCACTGGGCCAGACACTCTTAAATAGAACCTGGACCAGCTCAGGTGAAACACCTTCCCACTAACGAGATGGACAAGCCAGCACAGGTGTAACACATACTGACTAACGAGGTGACACCAATCTGTGCGTCCTACGTGCTAACGAGCTAGACATGCTAAAATCCAACCTCAAAACATAAATGGAAAAACCAAAGCCTGGAACACCTTCCCCATCAAGACAACAAATATATCCTATATTTTTGTTGGACAAGTTTGCTCACCACCAACAGAAAACAACTTCCATTTCACATAATCAACTACAATGCTTCACCTTCACCAATATAAACATGGTGTCTACTGGCTGTCAACAATTAAAAACAAGAAAAAACACCTATTTCTAAATAATAATATACAATCGTGTTATTTTTTTCTCCTTTTTCATTCTATAGAATCCTAAAACTCACCAGCTTCTAGAACTCTCCTCTTCCTAAAACTCACTAGCTTCTAGAACTCTCGTCTTCCTAAAACTCACTAGCTTCTAGAACTCTCGTCTTCCTAAAACTCACTATCTTCTAGAACTCTCGTCCCCTTGGAACGAGCCCAAACAAAACTCATCTCCAAACCTGACATATAATTTTTTTCTCCTTTTTCATTCTATAGAATCCTAAAACTCAATAGCTTCTAGAACTCTCATCCCCTTGGGAACTCAAATCAAATTGTATTTGATGTCATGATATACATGTCTGATTTCAAGAGCAATATCTGCAATATCTCGATAGGCATGTTGTTGGATCGGGGCCCAGTCCCCAATGTCATGCTCTAGTACATTTGGGTTGGTACATCTGAGAATGAACCCTGATATTCTAAAAGAAGGGCAACAATTTCAATATAATTATACCCAAAAATTGTCAGTTGGTTGCATAAATAATTATGATTATTAAATGTTACAGTGTTATTTTCAACGTCTTTTCAATGACATTTTGCTAAATGGGAATAGCGCAATTTCAAAACACAGTTTTAACATGTCCAAATCAATAACCAATATGTAGAAACAGTTTGGGATATATTGAGAACCTAAACATTTTGAAGTATTGCATTTTGATTCAAGTGGGTCACCAACTTGAATCAAAACTCTTTTTTTGATAGTCACTTTTTGTTAAATCTCATAAATAGCACTCTTTCAATTCAGAGCAAACGTTTAGGGTGCTCCATTGTGACATCATTAGAATACTGCTCCTACAATGTTATAACATTCTACATTGTGACATCATTAACATAATCCTACTACAATGTTATAACATTCTACATTGTGACATCATTAGAATACTGCTACTACAATGTTAAAACATTCTACATTGTGACGTGACTAAAAACATTCTACATTATTTTATTGATATCATGAAACAACATGTATTTTCTGATGTTTAGTCAGAGATCTTTTATCAGAGTATCTCATCCCACATTGATTACATCTATGCGGTTTCTCTCCTGTGTGTGTTCTCTGGTGAGATACCAGGCTGCCTAGCTGAGTAAAACTTCTCCCACATTGATCACAGCAATAAGATTTCTCTCCTATGTGTATTCTCTGGTGTACAGTCAGAAGGCCTAATGAAGAAAAACTCTTCTCACATTGATTACAGCTATAAGGTTTCTCTCCTGTGTGTGTTCTCTGGTGTAATTTCAAGCTGGTTGAATGAGTAAAACTCTTCCCACATTGAGTACAGCTATAAGGTTTCTCTCCTGTGTGTGTTCTCTGGTGTGTTATCATGTTGCTTAGCTGAGTAAAACTCTTCCCACATTGATCACAGCTAAAAGATTTCTCTCCTGTGTGTGTTCTCCGGTGTTTTGTCAGACACCCAGATGTACCAAAACTCTTCCCACATTGATCACAGCTATAAGGTTTCTCTCCTGTGTGTGTTCTCTTGTGTATAGTCAGATTGCCAGATGCAGAAAAACTCTTCCCACATTGATCACAGATGTAAGATTTCTCTCCTGTGTGTATTCTCTTGTGTATAGTCAGATTGCCAGATGTAGAACATCTCTTCCCACATTGATCACAGCTGTATGGTTTCTCTCCTGTGTGTGTTCTCCGGTGTTTTGTCAGACACCCAGATGTACCAAAACTCTTCCCACATTGATCACAGCTATAAGGTTTCTCTCCTGTGTGTATTCTCTGGTGTATAGTTAGATAGCTAGATGTAGTAAAACTCTTCCCACATTGATCACAGCTATAAGGTTTCTCTCCCGTGTGTGTTCTCCGGTGTTTTGTCAGACACCCAGATGTACCAAAACTCTTCCCACATTGATCACAGCTATAAGATTTCTCTCCTGTGTGTGTTCTCCGGTGTTTTGTCAGACACCCAGATGTACCAAAACTCTTCCCACATTGATCACAGCTATAAGGTTTCTCTCCTGTGTGTGTTCTCCGGTGTGTTGCCAGACGGCCAGATGTACAAAAACTCTTCCCACATTGACCACAGCTATAAGGTTTCTCTCCTGTGTGTGTTCTCTGGTGTGATGTCAGGCTGGTTGACTGAGTAAAACTCTTTCCACATTGACCACAACTATAAGGTTTCTCTCCTGTGTGTATTCTCTTGTGTATAGTCAGATTGCCAGATTCAGCAAAACTCTTCCCACATTGATCACAGATGTAAGATTTCTCTCCTGTGTGTATTCTCTGGTGTATAGTTAGATGGCCAGATGTAGAACATCTCTTCCCACATTGATCACAGCTGTAAGGTTTCTCTCCTGTGTGTATTCTCTGGTGTTTTGTCAGACAGCCAGATGTACCGAAACCCTTTCCACATTGACCACAGCTATATCGTTTCTCTCCTGTGTGTGTTCTCTGGTGTATAGTTAGATAGCTAGATGTAGTAAAACTCTTCCCACATTGATCACAGCTATAAGGTTTCTCTCCTGTGTGTGTTCTCCAGTGTTTTGTCAGACACCCAGATGTACCGAAACTCTTCCCACATTGATCACAGCTATAAGGTTTCTCTCCTGTGTGTGTTCTCCGGTGTGTTGCCAGATGGCCAGATGTACAAAAACTCTTCCGACATTGACCACAGCTATAAGGTTTCTCTCCTGTGTGTGTTCTCTGGTGTGATGTCAGGCTGGTTGACTGAGTAAAACTCTTTCCACATTGACCACAGCTATAAGGTTTCTCTCCTGTGTGTATTCTCTTGTGTATAGTCAGATTGCCAGATGCAGCAAAACTCTTCCCACATTGATCACAGATGTAAGATTTCTCTCCTGTGTGTATTCTCTGGTGTATAGTTAGATGGCCAGATGTAGAACATCTCTTCCCACATTGATCACAGCTGTATGATTTCTCTCCTGTGTGTATTCTCTGATGTATAGTGAGACAGCTTGACTCAACAAAACTCTTCCCACATTGATCAAAGCCATAAGGCTTCTCTCCTGTGTGTATTCTCTGATGTATTTTAATGCCTGATGAGGTGAATCTCTTCCCACAGTCAGAGCAGCAGTGAGATTTTTTCCCTGTGGGTCTCTGCAGGCGTTTCTTGAGGTGTTTTGACGTGGAGAGACTCTTCTCTGCCGCATCATGAGGTTGTTGAGGCTCCCCAGAGGATCCACGATAGTCCCCTCTCTCTCCTGTGTGAACCACAAAGTCAGACGGTTAAAGGCCCACAACAGCAGAAATCCACTGTTAATGTGATGTAAAAGATGATGCCCAGAGCGTACCCATGAAGTTGTACAACAATTGACGTCTGGTCTGTTGAATTATTTGACAATTAAGACAGTCAAGTTAGCAACAAGTCATATTTTGTCTTGTTATCACATTAGTTTGTCTTGTTATCACATAACACTAGAAATAAGTTATTCAAGTTGTTGAAACTCTAAGCAGTGTACCAGACAACTAATGGTCTCCAATGTAGGCCCTTTTCTGTGTTTGCTAAAATTGCAGCACGAGGGCAATGCACAAACAATTTGAATGCAGAAACACCACCCTGCTAATGAGGAAACCGATAGTTATGGATGTAGTATATCTGCTAATGAAGAAACCACTAGTTATGGGTGTAGTATATCTGCTAATGAGGAAACCACTAGTTATAGATGTAGTATATCTGCCTGGAGCAAAAATGGTGAGCAAAGATTTTAGTTCTTCACAATGTATTCTGAATATTACAGCTGAAGGAAACTCACATTAAGTTCTGTGTCTATTCACTAATTCACCACCGTGGGGGGAAACTCAGGGGAGTTCTCATAGGCTGTTGCTAATGAGTGCATTTCACATTACTTTTGGATTATACATTGTAAGGCTCGCTTGAATGTCCTGGTTAATATGTTTGTGTTTTTGTCACAAATCAACTGCTATAAAAAACACTTAACCAGTAAAATACTCTTTGGCTAACTTTAACATCAGCCATAACTTCCCCTAACAATAACATAGACCTACTGTAGGACCCATAACTTCACCTAACAATAACATAGACCTACTGTAGGACCCATAACTTCACCTATCAACAACAGACCTAGGATTATAAATTGTTTAATAATTCAGGTGAAACATGGAAACTAAAATGTCTGCCATGACATTTCATAACCAGATAATTTTGTGAATAATCCCACTAGGCTACTCTGTAATGTGTTGTCATTCTAAATGTCCTGAATAAAGGAAAATAGCTCTGTGTGTTGTACAATAGCCTATCCATCAAGGAACAGTTCTCTACACATGAGCTAATTATCTCTGTGTCCAAACAGACTAACGAGACCCTACAGTAAATCAAGCAGACAATAACATTATAAACATCAATTTGTTAGGGATTTTGGATCCAACGTGGAGCATGGCATAACTGTCTTTACCAGAGTAATGAATGAAGAAGCACTTTGGTTGTTGTTGCATGTCGTGATGTTTGTCATTTGACTGTCATTCAGAAAATGATTTCCTGATTCAGCTGATGATAGTTGAACATGTGACTAACTAAACAGCTACAGTATTAAGAATGATGTGTAATTATTGAAGAACCGCGTTAATGACAGTATCAATTTGGGTGTTGTCAATAAAGTTACGATTATTATTTTTAGATTTTTTTTATTTAACCTTTATTTAACCAGGTAGACCAGTTGAGAACAAGTTCTCATATACAACTGCAACCTGGCCAAGATAAAGCAAAGCAGTGTGACAAAACAACACAGGGTTACACGTGGGATAAACAAACGTACAGTCAGTAACACAATATAAACATCTATATAGTGTGTGCAAATGGAGTACGGAGTTAAGGCAATAAATAGGCCATAGTGGCGAAGTAATTACAATTTAGCAAATTAACACTGGAGTGATAGATGTGCAGATGATGTTGTGCAAGTACAAATACTGGTGCGCAAAAGAGCAAAAAAAGTTAATAAAAACATGGGGATGTGGTAGGCAGTTGGATGGGCTATTTACAGATGGGCTGAGTACAGCTGCAGCGATCGGTAAGCTGCTCAGATAGCTGATGCTTAAAGTTAGTGAGGGAGATATAAGTCTCCAACTTCAGGGATTTTTGCAATTCGTTCCAGTCATTGGCAGCAGAGAACTGAAAGTAAAGGCGGCCAAAGCAGGTGTTGGCTTTGGGGATGACCAGTGAGATATACCTGCTGGAGCGCGTGCTACGGGTGGGTGTTGCTATGGTGACCACTGAGCTGAGTTAAGGTGGAGCTTTACCTAGCAAAGACTTATAGATGACCTGGAGACAATGGGTTTGGCGACGAATATTTAGCGAGGGCCAGCCGACAAGAGCATACAGGTCACAGTGGTGGGTGGTATATGGGGCTTTAGTGACAAAACGGGCGGCACTGTTATAGACTGCATCCAGGTCGCTGAGTAGAGTGTTGGAGGCTATTTTGGAAATGACGTCGCTGATCCGTTTTACGATGGTGTTTGGCAGCGTGAGTGAAGGAAGCTTTTTTGCGAAATAGGAAGCCAATTCTAGATTCAATTTAGGATTGGAGATGCTTAACGTGAGTCTGGAAGGAGAGTTTACAGTCTAGTCAGACACCTAGGTATTTGTAGTTGTCCACCTATTCTAAGTCAGAACCGTCCAGAGTAGTGATGCTAGTCGGGTGAGCGGGTGAGGGCAGCGATCGGTTGAAGAGCATGCATTTAGTTTTACTTGCTTTTAAGATCAGTTGGAGGCCACAGAAGGAGTGTTGTATGGCATTGAAGTTCATTTGGAGGTTGGTTAGTTTGTTATTTGGTGAACCAGGCGAGTCAGTCATTTGAGAAACCAAGGCTGGTGAGTCTGCCGATAAGAATACGGTGATTGACAGAGTCGAAAGCCTTGGCCAGGTCGATGAAGACGGCTGCACAGTACTGTCTTTTATCGATGGCGATTATGATATCGTTTAGTACCTTGAGCGTGGCTGAGGTGCACCCGTGACCAGCTCGGAAACCGGATTGCACAGCGGAGAAGGTACGGTGGGATTCGAAATGGTCAGTGATCTGTTTGTTAACCCCGGAACCCACAACATTCTGCTGCCTTCGCAGAGCGCGAAATTCAAAAAATATTTTTCTGAAATATTTAACTTCCACACATTAACAAGTCCAATACAGCAAATGAAAGATAAACATCTTGTGAATCCAGCCAACATGTCCGATTTTAAAAATGTTTTACAGCGAAAACACAATATATATTTATGTTAGCTCACCACAATAGCCAAACACACAACGCTATTTATCCACCGCCAACATAGCTTTCACAAAAGCCACAAATAGAGATACAATTAATCACTAACCTTTGAAAACTTCATCAGATAACATCATGTTACACAATACATTTATGTTTTGTTCGAAAATGTGCATATTTAGAGCTGCAAATCTTGGTTATACATTGCAGCTACCGTCACAAATAGCACCAAAACAGCCAGAATAATTACAGAGAGCAACGTGAAATACATAAATACTCATCATAAAACATTTATGAAAAATACAAGGTGTACAGCAAATGAAAGATAAACATCTTGTGAATCCAGCCAATATTTCCGATTCTTTAAGTGTTTTACAGCGAAAACACAATATAGAGTTATATTAGCTTACCACAATAGCCAAACACACAAACGCATTTATTCACCGCAAAGGTAGCTTTCGCAAAAAACAGCAATAAATATAAAATCAAATCACTAACCTTTGGACAACTTCATCAGATGACAGTCTTATACCATCAAGTTATACAATACATTTATGTTTTGTTTGAAAATGTGTATATTTAGAGGTACAAATCGTGGTTTTACATTGTGAATACGTAGCAAAAATGCACAAAATTCTCAGGTGATATTTTTTCAGTCACCTAATCTAATCAAAGAACTCATCATAAACTTTACTAAAAAATACATGTTGTACAGCAAATGAAATATACACTGGTTCTTAATGCAACCGCTGTGTTAGATTTTTAAAAATAACTTGCTTATTGAAATTCTCAATTATAGTGGGACACTGGGTGAAGGAGAAGCTGGGGAGGCTTGGGCAAGTAGCTGCGGGGGGTGCGGCGCTGTTGGCCCGGGTTGGGGTAGCCAGGAGGAAAGCATGGCCAGCCGTAGAGAAATGCTTATTGAAATTCTAGATTATCGTGGTTATCGGTGGTGACAGTGTTTCCTAGCCTCAGTGCAGTGGGCAGCTGGGATGAGGTGCTCTTATTCTCCATGGACTTTACAGTGCCCCAGAACGTTTTGGAGTTAGAGCTACAGGATGCAAATTTCTGTTTGAAAAAGCTAGCCTTTGCTTTCCTAACTGACTGTGTGTATTGGTTCCTGACTTCTCTGAAAAGTTGCATATTGCGGGGACTATTCGATGTTAGTGCAGTACGCCACAGGATGTTTCTGTGCTGGTCGAGGGCAGTCAGGTCTGGAGTCAACCACGGGCCATATCTGTTCTTAGTTACAAATTTTTTGAAAGGGGCATGCTTATTTAAGGTGGTGATGAAATTACTTTTAATGAACAACCAGGCATCCCCTACTGACGGGATGAGGTCAATATCCTTCCAGGATACCCGGGCCAGGTCGATTAGAAATGTCTGCTCGCAGAAGTGTTTTAGGGAGCGTTTGACAGTGATGAGGGGTGGTCGTTTGACCGCGGACCCATAACGGATGCAGGCAATGATCGCTGAGATCCTGATTGAAAACAGCAGAGGTGTATTTGGAGGGCAAGTTGGTCAGGACAATATCTATGAGGATGCCCATGTTTACGGATTTAGGGCTGTATCTGGTGTGTTCTTTGATAATTTGTGTGAGATTGAGGGCATCTAGCTTGGATTGTAGGACGGCCGGGGTGTTAACCTCTACTTCCACACAAACCCGGATCCGGGAGCACCCCCATCAGTAAAAAAGATGACTAGCATAGCCTATCATAGCGTCACAAGTAAATACTAGCATCTAAATATCATTAAATCACAAGTCCAAGACACCAGATGAAAGATACACATCTTGTAAATCCAGCCATCATTTCTGATTTTTAAAATATTTTACATGGAAGACACAATATGTAAATCTATTAGCTAACCACGTTAGCAAAAGACACCAGTTTCTTTACTCCACCAGTTTTTTACTCCATCAGTAGCTATTACAAATTCGACCAAATAAAGATATAAATAGCCACTAACCAAGAAACAACTTCATCAGATGACAGTCTGATAACATATTTATTGTATAGCATATGTTTTGTTAGGAAAATGTGCATATTTCAGGTATAAATCATAGTTTACCATTGCAGCCACCATCACAACTCTCACCAAATCGACTAGAATAACTACAGAGAGCAATGTGTATTACCAAATTACTCATCATAAAACATTTCTTAAAAATACACAGCGTACAGCAAATGAAAGACACAGATCTTGTGAATCCGGACAATATTTCAGATTTTTTAAGTGTTTTACAGCGAAAACACAATATAGCGTTATATTAGCTTACCACAATAGCAAACATCACAACAGCTTTGATTCAAGCCAAAAATAGCGATAACGTATAAACCACCAAAATATATACATTTTTTCACTAACCTTCTCAGAATTCTTCAGATGACAGTCCTATAACACAATGCATATAGAGTTTGTTCGAAAATGTGCATATTTAGCGGCACAAATCGTGGTTATACAATGAGAAAAGTTGCCAAGCTGCCCAGAAAATGTCAGGAGAAATCTTGGGAAAGGCACCTATTCTAATCAATAAATAATCATAAACGTGACTAAAAAATACAGGTTGGACAGCAAATGAAAAACAAATTAGGTCTTAATGCAACCGCTGTGTTAGATTTAAAAAATGAACGTTACTGCACAATACAGCGTGCGCTAAAGCGAGACCGCACCATAATTCATGGCGGAATTATTATTTGACATTTGTCAACATAAGTACGAATTAACAGCATAAAGACTGCTTACTATTTCCTGAGCTTCCATCAGAATCTTGGGCAAGGTGTCCTTTCTCCAGAACAATCGTCTTTTGGTTGAAAGATGTCCTCTTGTCCTGTCGAAATAGCCGCTAACGTTAGCTATGTGCCGGTAAGGTGTCCAACTGGTGATAGCGCGTCACAAAGAAATCCCAGGAAATCGCAATAAACTGATATTTTTTATTTTTTTTATTTTTATTTTACCTTTATTTTACCAGGTAGGCAAATTGAGAACACGTTCTCATTTACAATTGCGACCTGGCATAAACTGCTATAAATCGGTTCAGGGTTGATATCGCGCTGTGCAGACTGGCAGGTGTTATCCAGTCTAAAAGCGGCTGGTGTCTGAGCTACTAAAAGGGAAAGGCCGCTAGCAGTGGCTAACAATGACTAAATAGCTAGTAGCTAATTAGCTTCTGATGGAGGTTCTAGCTATAAGGTCTAAAAAAAATAGCAGATCCGTATCACATTGGGTGAGGCGGGTTGCCGGAAGGTATATGTAATTTAAAAAATGGAAAAAGAGATTGAAATATATTGCAATATATACAAAAAAAGATAACATTTACAACAACAAACACGTCTTACTGCTACACGCCATCTTGGATTACAAGATGACTCAGTTAAAAAACATTGGATTTATCAAACTCTGAAATTATTTAGGATTTCTGTGCCCACGAAAACTGTTTTCCCAGCGTAACATAAGGAGACACTAAATGATACATAGTTCGAGTGCATTTCAGAATACAAAAAAACTGTCGGACAGCAAGATCCCGTATTTAAGTTGAAGTTCATCATATGACAAGCGTAACATTATGACTATAACCAATGTTCCCTGAAGGAGGGAAACTAGGTACAACATACTATTAAATCCACATGTTATGACTATAACTACTGTTCCCTGAAGGAGGGAAACTAGGTACAACATACTATTAAATCCACATGTTATGACTATAACTACTGTTCCCTGAAGGAGGGAAACTAGGTACAACATACTATCATATCCACATGTTATGACTATAACTACTGTTCCCTGAAGGAGGGAAACTAGGTACAACATACTATTAAATCCACACATTATGACTATTACTACTGTTCCCTGAAGGAGGGAAACTAGGTACAACATACTATCATATCCACATGTTTTGACTATAACTACTGTTCCCTGAAGGAGGGAAATTAGGTACAACATACTATCAAATCCACGCCTCGCTGGAAGCCCCGCCGTCCACAGGTGATGAGAGTGAGACTTGGATTTATTCCTTAAATTTAATACTGCTCTTCACCGACCCAGGAAAGGCGGGGACAAACAGGTGTTGTACCTCGTTTCCCTCCTTCAGGGAAGTGCAATTATAATCAAAGTTACACTCCCTTTCAGTCATTCAACTTCGGTACAACATACTATGGGGAAATAAATTCAAACCTAAACCGAAACCAAACGGATACTAAATGAAACAACAGACCACCCAGACTTGTCCCTACAAGATGCGTCAGTTTTGTCAATTTATTCATTGTCTTTTGTTTGAAACACTCCTGTCAGTGTTGAGTAAGGACGCACACCTGATTACACATATAGAAGTAGGACTAGTCAACCTGGACTGAGCACAAATGTAGGCCTATAAATGTGCCCATTTGGGGATGTCTGATAGTATTTCTCATTGTCTTAACGCTGCACCACTAATTAGTTGTGGAGCTTCTCAAATGTTCTATTTACCTCCAAACAGCAAGTAAACAAAGTCTAATCAAAATCAATTGCAAGTGACAATAGTTCCTCAAAGTATTTTCATAAAATATTTCCAGCTCTCGCCCTTTCGATAACCACTCAGGAGAAAAGGGAAAAATGTAATGCTCTGATCCAGTGGAAATGTCATAAAATACCTGATTACTGTCCAGAACTCACTGGAGCAGGAAACTGAGGGACTAGAATATTTTATACAATGTTGCAAGCTTGCTCCCTGAGTTTCCTGACCCAGTTGATAGTTGATACAATGTTTCAAGTTTGTTGTAGACAGGCCATGTGCAGCCAGTGTGATTTGTAGGATATTTATTTTTATCAGGATATTTTCTACCTGCAGAATGCCATGTTTTTATTTTTTGGCCTTATGTAGGCTATCTTTACATAGTTGGCAATGGCAATAAAAGTTACTTTTAGATTTGTATAATTTTCATTTAGATTTTGATAGAATGTAGATTAATCAGAGACAATCATTTTGAGATACTATTATAATTCAAATGAAACTGTTCCATGAAAATGTGCATTTGAAAATCATTACTGGCACACAGATTGGTAAAAATGGTCAGATACATTGGCACTCCAACTGGAAAAGGTTGCCGACTGCTGGTGTAGTCTATTACTGAAAATTTCAGGAGCAGAACGGCAGAATTTACGAAGTCCAGCAGCAGAGGGGGGCTCCCTCTGGTCGGGTTGTGTTGACGACCGGCTCCCTCTGGTCGGGTTGTGTTGACGACCGGCTCCCTCTGGTCGGGTTGTGTTGACGACCGGCTCCCTCTGGTCGGGTTGTGTTGACGACCGGCTCCCTCTGGTCGGGTTGTGTTGACGACCGGCTCCCTCTGGTCGGGTTGTGTTGACGACCGGCTCCCTCTGGTCGGATTGTGTTGACGACCGGCTCCCTCTGGTCGGGTTGTGTTGACGACCGGCTCCCTCTGGTCGGGTTGTGTTGACGACCGGCTCCCTCTGGTCGGGTTGTGTTGACGACCGGCTCCCTCTGGTCGGGTTGTGTTGACGACCGGCTCCCTCTGGTCGGGTTGTGTTGACGACCGGCTCCCTCTGGTCGGGTTGTGTTGACGACCGGCTCCCTCTGGTCGGGTTGTGTTGACGACCGGCTCCCTCTGGTCGGGTTGTGTTGACGACCGGCTCCCTCTGGTCGGGTTGTGTTGACGACCGGCTCCCTCTGGTCGGGTTATGTTGACGACCGGCTCCCTCTGGTCGGGTTATGTTGACGACCGGCTCCCCCCGGGTCGGGTTGTGTTGACGACCGGCTCCCTCTGGTCAGGTTATGTTGACGAGCGGCTCCCTCTGGTCAGGTTATGTTGACGACCGGCTCCCTCTAGTTATGACTTCGAGTCATTTGTGTGTCTTAATTATTTAATCAAACAGAATGCTTAAAGCATCATACAAGTTCAGTACATACAGATTTTATAAAAACACATGGGGCGATTGGTAGAAAGAACAGATGCCTCTTGGTTGACCACGATGTATTTTAGTTGGGGCCAGCACTAGAACATGATTTTGGGGCTCCCGAGTGGCGCAGCGGACACTGCATCTCAGTGCTTGAGGCGCCACTACAGACACCCTGGATCAAATCCAGACTGTATCACAACCGGCTTTGATTGGGAGTCCCATAGGGCGGCACACAATTGGCCCAGCACCGTCCAGTGTAGGCAGTCATTGTAAATAAGAATTTGTTCTTAACTGACTTGCCTAGTTAAATAAAGGTTACATTTAAATAAATAAGTAAATAGTGTTTCATGACAAACCATTTTTTACAAATCTGTCAAGGCACCAACTTTGAGAAGGGTTTAAAACAAAGGTTTCAAACCAATTCATGAAGGTAATTGCATCTAGGTATGTCTTGCCATTAATGTAAAGGCATGAAAAAAAATTGGATGAATATTATACAATGACTTAACAGCTCTAATAATTAGCCTCCACAGGAAATCTACACTGGCAATTCTAGAATATACGATATAGCCTAGAAACCTGGTTAAACTATCACTATGACATCATGGATGAATTCTAGAATATACTATATAGCCTAGAAACCTGGTTAAACTATCATTATGACATCATGGATGAATTCTAGAATATACTATATATCCTAGAAACCTGGTTACACTATCCCTATGACATCATGGATGAATACTAGAATATACTATATATCCTAGAAACCTGGTTAAACTATCACTATGACATCATGGATGAATACTAGAATATACTATATAGCCTAGAAACCTGGTTAAACTATCCCTATGACATCATGGATGAATACTAGAATATACGATATAGCCTAGAAACCTGGTTAAACTATCACTATGACATCATGGATGAATACTAGAATATACTATATAGCCTAGAAACCTGGTTAAACTACCACTATGACATCATGGATGAATTCTAGAATATACTATATATCCTAGAAACCTGGTAAAACTATCATTATGATATCATGGATGGCCAGTCCTTGTATTCATAGTGTAGTGAATTCAGGGGGTTGCCCTGAGCTGGACTCAAACCTGGGTCCAGCGACTGTCAAGCCAACACCTTATAACTGTTACGCCAAGATGTCTGAACTTCTTGACGAGGTCGCTAGGTGTTGGGTTACGGTTGCTACAATAGCTTTCTCAATGAATTTGAGAGTGGTTACATTTCTCCAGCCCCCATCCCTCAGCTGTTTACCAAACCAAGTCTCTGGGCAGCCATTTTGTTGCTGTTTAAATACTAGGTTGTCCCTTTAAAAAAGCCACACATCAATCAACCAATCTGAAGTTGAAACAATAACAAAGCAGTCATTCCACCACTGTTTTGCTAATAAGATGATGATGGGTCTGGAGACATTTAACTACTCTCAAATTCATAGACAGACCTATGGATGCAAGGACTGACCATCCATGATATCAACATTATAGTTAACCATGTTAAGGCTGTTGATTTACATTGTTTCTAAACATTGGAGTAAAAAAAGCTTATTTTGGGTTCTGATGGGGTACAACAGTTGAACTAAGCTCATGAGGCATGTGTTATATTCTCCAAGAATCAATGGCTATAAATAAATCATTTAAAAGTCAAAATATGGATGTAGCAATTGCAGATTTCCCTTTTAACACCAAACATCAGTTCAACAACTGCAGAGTTTGTACCTCTGTATTTAAGACAGTACTTACCAGTGGTAATCACGGCCCGGTTTCTCAAAACCATCTTATGGCTAAGTTCATCTTTAGAACCACTGGATGCCTTAAATTGCGTTTGGGAAATCGGGCCCAGATATCCAGTTTCCTCCTCCTCTTCTTCCGATGAGACCGTAATCCCCCCCTCCTCCGCTTTCACTTCAAAAACTGCATCCTCCTCCTCTATCACTCTGAACGCCTCTTCTTTCAATGTAACGTCTTCCTCTTCTTTCACTGAAACGTCTTTATCTTCTTCTTTCAGGGTAACAACCTCACCCTCTACTTGTTTTTGTATTGTAACATCCTTCTCTTCCTCCTCCTCTTTGATGAGAGCTTCTTTCTCCGTCCAACAGACCGTCTCTTCTTCAGCAGGAAGAGAGTAATTTAGTGAACTCATGGTCGGAGATGTTAGCTAGCTAGGCTAATGCTAACTTAACCAGCCCGCCAGCTGAATAAAAACAACACCGTAAATATGAAATGAAATAGGATAACTAACTAGACGACAGACGAGGGTTTAAAATACAGTTGCTAATATACACTAAAGCGTCTAAAGAGCTTTACTGGTTCGTCTATCTTGTCTAGCAAGCTACCGAGGTGGCTGACTAACTGTTGCTGCTGCTGAAAGAAGCGTTCCGTCCACTAGATTATACGTCACACTAACAGCATTGCGTTCCGTCCACTAGATTATACGTCACACTAACAGCATTGCCTTAAAATCGCACACCGCCATCTGCTGACTGGAGTTGGTAACGCTCAGTCTGAACCTTTGACTGCGATGGAGATGTGCGACTTTAAGACAATGACGCTAGTGTGACGTAAAATATATATTATAATGTTCAGACCAAAAGTTAGTGTAGGAAGCATGAGTTTTTACTCACCAGTGTAACAATACAGTGTGGCTAAAGACTTAATAACTTAGTTGTGTTCACGATCTGGTTCCCTATAAACACAACCAGTTATGTTTTTGAATTATCACATATGTATTAATTTATTTCGGGATTCTGGGTAATCCACATCAGATTTATGGAGAATTGCTGTGGGTGAGTTCAAAATGGAATAGTCCCGGGATAGAAATATATAAAGTTGACATTACACCATAAAATCCACCTTTTAAATCATACATTAGCAATTTATGTTTTAGTAACTACTGTTGTTGGTTTGGCGTCAAATAAGCCTCTCTTTATATGTTACTTGCCAAATCTCCGTTTTCCATGTGGGTTTTTTGCTAAAGTTCCCTCTTTCAAGTTGGTATCTAACTGGAAAATGCATCTTCTTTAGGAGTGCTATTTTTACCCTGTTGACTACTGATCATTCATCCACACTATGTGTCTCATCAATGCAGGTCATTTATGACAAATGTATAAAGTACATGTTCTATAAACCCATGAACTCCAGCCAGTTTATTATCCCGGTTTTGTTAGTTTAGGTGTGTTATACTTCCTCACCACCAGAGGGGGACATTTAGTCATTTTCCAGGTTAATTTGATATATTTTGATACTAAAATGGATGACAGTTTATTCTGATGTAGTGAATATGAGACACATGGAAACAATTGATTAATTTATTATAGTAAATTAGGAATTCGTAGGAATTGTTAAATCCACTATACGATCACAATAACTTTGATAGACATTTCAATCGTTTTTTTATTAGTATATTATAGGTCAGATTAATAGAATTGCTGTGGGAGTGCT
The DNA here is from genome assembly GCF_029448725.1 of Salvelinus fontinalis. NCBI lineage: Eukaryota > Metazoa > Chordata > Actinopteri > Salmoniformes > Salmonidae > Salvelinus > Salvelinus fontinalis. The sequence goes on from NW_026600250.1 coordinate 119,153, forward strand.
ATTTATATCCCGTCACTACTGATCATTCATCCATACTGTGTGTGTCCCATCATTGCAGCTTTGGAAATAAATGAACTATCCATCCATTGCTCCTTCCTGTGTTGACTCACTGACTTGAGAGACCAGGAAGGTCACACTAGCTCGATAGGTTGATATCTAGCTCAAGCTTCACCTCATGCTTTTCATTAACTGTGTGGTTGTGTTATCTAGTGGGAACCCGTTAGCACGGTAGACTCTGGTGACTTCTTGCCGTGGGCTCAAATTAAAAGAGGAAATCAACCTGCTCCTTTATGTTGTGTCAACTTTTCGATATGTCACGTTTGATACCGGAGCTACGAGCCTTGAAAGCAGTAAACTTCAAAGCAGTGTGCTGATGCCTGTATCACTTTATCAGAGCAGCTCGTGAAGCTTCATTTCGTCGAACAACCACCTGATTAGTTTGGTATTGGGCTGGTTTGACACTGCAGGCGACTGATTGATCTACAAATCACTACTACATCAATAACCAGACCCACTAGAACACAGTCCCATCTCCATTAACTACATCACACCTGCCCAGACCCACTAGAACACACCTCCATCTCCATTAACTACATCACACCTGCCCAGACCCACTAGAACACACCTCCATCTCCATTAACTACATCACACCTGCCCAGACCCACTAGAACACAGTCCCATCTCCATTAACTACATCACACCTGCCCAGACCCACTAGAACACACCTCCATCTCCATTAATTACATCACACCTGTCCAGACCCACTGGAACACAGCCAGAGCATTCAACAGCACCATTTTATTTCTCTCCGTCACTTTCAACTTTTAGATAATAAAGCATTTGACCTTTCTATTGAATTAACAACAGAGGATTGGTTGATTTCCAGGTTTAATTAAGTATTATATTTAAGATGATTTATGAGAAAAGTATCGTCCAACTCTGGGGTATCTCACTGCACCCTCAAAAGCCATGTTTTGAAATATACAGACAGACGGATTAAAAGTAATTTTACATTGTATAACTGTACTTCTGACAGCCAACTTTCTAACTCCGCCCATAACTTTATGACATCATAACATTCCCAGAAGGATTATTGAGTCATTGTTAGTTTTACCCTGAAGACATGACTCTGCCGTTGTGCTGTAGAATTTGTGGATTTTGTCTCTTGTATAATAAGGGACTCATCATTTGTCCCAACATCACAGGCCACAGACTTTGATGCAGTTAAAGACTTCCAAATGTGTTTCCGCAGTTTAAGATCAACTGAGTTTTTTAATGGGGTTTCTCCCTGTGCACCTGCCAATGTGAATCCTTTGAACGAGACAAGTTACCAGACAGGACATATTGCTAATGTTCTTCCCATTGATAACCTGAAAGACAATTAACTTGTGGGCGGTGGTGGTGATGTCCTATTCGATGACGTTGTCCATCGGGATTCCCCAAAAAAGATAAACGCTCTGGATTGATCACTGGAGTCAGATGTGAAGGAGGAGGTTGATCATCAGGAGTCAGATGTGAAGGAGGAGGTTGATCATCAGGAGTCAGATGTGAAGGAGGAGGTTGATCATCAGGGGTCAGATGTGAAGGAGGAGGTTGATCATCAGGAGTCAGATGTGGAGGAGGAGGTTGATCATCAGGAGTCAGATGTGAAGGAGGAGGTTGATCATCAGGAGTCAGATGTGAAGGAGGAGGTTGATCATCAGGAGTCAGATGTGAAGGAGGAGGTTGATCATCAGTGAACCTCTAGGATTGTGGCTGGGCTGGCGTTTCCACTTCCAGCTTGGTCATATATTTTGATACATTGAATGTTGATATTGTGAATCTAAGTTATATATTTGTACCTCCTGTTTCATGAAGTGATGTCACTAACTACTGCCCCTATATACAGCGCATTTGGAAAGTATTCAGACCCCTTCACTTTTTCCACATTTTGTTACGTTATTCTAAAATGGATTAAATCAATAATTTACCCTCATCATTCTACACACAATACCACATAATGACATCACAATACCCCATAATGACATCACAATACCCCATAATGACATCACAATACCCCATAATGACAAAGCAAAAACAGGTTTTTATAAATGTTTCAAATGTATCAAAAACAACAACTGAAATATTACATTTACATACAGTACCAGTCAAAAGTTTGGACACACCTGCTCATTCAAGGGTTTTTCTTTATTTTTACTATTTTCTACATTGGAGAATAATAATGAAGACATCAAAACTATGAAATAACACAAATGTAATCATGTAATAACCAAAAAAGGGTTAATCAAATCAAAATATATTTCTATTTGAGACTCTTCAAAGCAGTCACCCTTGGCATTATCTCAACCAGCTTCATGAGGTAGTCAACTAGAATTCATTTCAATTAACAGGTGTGCCTTGTTAAATGTTAATTTGTGGAATTTCTCTCCTTCTTTCCTTCATGTAGATGTATTGTTACACCATGTAGGAGCAGTATAGACCTAGTCTGTTCATTATATACATCTACATGATGTATTGTTACACCATGTAGGAGCAGTATAGACCTAGACTGTTCATTATATACATCTACATGATGTATTGTTACACTATGTAGGAGCAGTATAGACCTAGTCTGTTCATTATTTACATCTACTTGATGTATTGTTACACCATGTAGGAGCAGTATAGACCTAGTCTGTTCATTATATACATCTACATGATGTATTGTTACACCGTGTAGAAGCAGTATAGACCTAGTCTGTTCATTATATACATCTACATGATGTATTGTTACACCATGTAGCAGCAGTATAGACCTAGTCTGTTCATTATATACATCTACATGATGTATTGTTACACCATGTAGGAGCAGTATAGACCTACAGTAGCTGGCTAATTATTTCGATTTAGTTTGACTTAATGTAACTGCCTTAAATGTGCTGTAGTAACGATTTTTATTCGTACTAATCAATCAACACATTCCTGTCTTTGTATGTCTCAATATTATTGTATTATTTAATTAAATCCATTTAAAATAATCTTTGTCTGAAAATAACATATGATCCTCAACGGCGTTTCCCCTCCAGTCAGCAGACGGCGATGTGCGTCTTTCAGGCGACGCTGCCAGCGTGACGTATAATCTAGTGGACGGTTCTTCATAAACAGCTCGTCAACCACCTCGGTAGCTTGCTAGCCAACATAGCCGAAAGATTAAAGCTATTTATACGCTTTCCGTGTATATTACCTACTGTGTTTTCGACACACTTAGGTCGTATCTACTTGTTAACCTATTTAATATTACGTTATTTTGTATTAGTCAGCTATAGTAGCTGGCTGGTTAAATTAGCACTAGCCTATTCGCTAATGATAGCTAGCTAACATCCCCGACCATGAGGTCAGTAAGCTTCTCCCCTCTTGTTAAAGAAGAGGTCTGCTGGACGGAGAAAGAAGCTCTGGGGCTGAACATTGTCGTGAAAGAGGAGAAGGAAGAAGAGGAAGTCACAGTTAAAAAAGAAGAGAAAGACGTTTCAGTGAAAGAAGAGGAGGAAGAAGAAGAGGAGGATGCAGTTTATGGAGTGAAGAAGGAAAGGGAGATTACTGTCACATTGAACGATGAAGAGGAGGAGATAGGAGATCTGATTAACACCAGTAAGTACCGCCTTAAATGTGTTTTTAACTTTGGATATTCAGTTGGCTCGTCAATACCTCTTCAACGGAGGGCCCAGGATGATGACTGATATGTCTATAATCAGACGACGTAGAGAGCAAGCTACCCCTTGTTTTCTCTGTTCCGTTTCCAAAAAGTGACTTAACATATATATTTGAGAAGGGTCTATCTGCTGACCGCAGACTGCGGGGCACTGCATGTAGTGATTTTCATGTAGTGATGTTTTACTACACACCGTGCCCCCCAATAGTGCCATGTGAGAGTTGGGGTTGGCTACAACAAAGATAATGGATATACTGACAAGATGTCTCGCCGCCCTAACAAGGGGAGTCGTTGTCCACAAAGCGGCACTGCGGGTTGTCTAGCTCCCGCCTATCCTGTTTTTGGATTGGTGGATTCATCTTATTATTGTAATCTATTGTTTATATTCTATGAGGGTTTTTGTCGTCAACCGTCTGTATTCAATGGAGAGAGATGCTAAGCTACTAGCATGAATATGCACCGCCTGTATTCAATGGAGAGAGATGCTAAGCTACTAGCATGAATATGCACCACCTGTATTCAATGGAGAGAGATGCTAAGCTACTAGCATGAATATGCACCGCCTGTATTCAGTGGAGAGAGATGCTAAGCTACTAGCATGAATATGCACCGCCTGTATTCAGTGGAGAGAGATGCTAAGCTACTAGCATGAATATGCACCGCCTGTATTCAATGGAGAGGGATGCTAAGCTACTAGCATGAATATGCACCGCCTGTATTCAATGGAGAGAGATGCTAAGCTACTAGCATGAATATGCATAGCGATCTGGAGACAACTCCTATAGTGTTTTTATTAAAGTTGTCGGTATGTCACGTGTCCACATAACAACTTAAGCATTACGAAACTTCTGTTAGATCAAGTAAACTTCACATAGCATATAACGAGACATATACGAGACTGTAACCTACTGGCATGACCTAGAGAGATACAACCTACTGTAACCTACTGGCATGACCTAGAGAGTTACAATCTACTGTAGCCTACTGGCATGACCCAGAGAGTTACAACCTACTGTAACCTACTGGCATGACCTAGAGAGATACAACCTACTGTAACCTACTGGCATGATCTAGAGTTACAACCTACTGTAACCTACTGACCTAGAAAGCTTAAGTTATAATATTCCTGGATTTTAAATGAATATTTTCCAGTAATAATGATAATTTGTATCTTCCTATCCACATGTGGAATCCCTCTCCTTTGTCGTCCTCTCTACACCAATAGCAGACAACTACTGTGGGACTCCCAATCACGGCCGGATGTGATACAGCCTGGATTCGAACCAGGGACTGTAGTGACACCTCTTGCACTGAGATGCAGTGGCTTAGACCACTGCATCCGTGTGTGTGTTAACTATTAGAATGCTGTACTAGAATGCTTAAAAGGCCTCTAAAATTTTAAATACCGGTTATCGGTATCGTTTTTTGGGGCAAGGAAAATATTAGATATCGGTATTAGCCAAAAATGTAATATCGGTGCATCCCTTTATTCTAAAATGTATCACAATACCCCATAATGACATCACAATACCCCATAATGACATCACAATACCCCATAATGACATCACAATACCCCATAATGACATCACAATACCCCATAATGCCAAAGCAACAACAGGTTTAGGTTTTTTGCAATGTATTGAAACTATTCCCCAGGATAACTAGTCTCAGAGTAATTTAAGATCCCAGGATAACTAGTCTCAGAGTAATGTAAGAACCCAGGATAACTAGTCTCAGAGTAATGTAAGATCCCAGGATAACTCGTCTCAGAGTAATGTAAGATTCCAGGATAACTAGTCTCAGAGTAATGTAAGATCCCAGGATAACTAGTCTCAGAGTAATGTAAGATCCCAGGATAACTAGTCTCAGAGTAATGTAAGATTCCAGGATAACTAGTCTCAGAGTAATGTAAGATTCCAGGATAACTAGTCTCAGAGTAATGTAAGATGCTTGGAAAAAGAAGCTGAAAAGAATAACAGAACGGCACCATTAGAACTAAAATGTGTCGCCTGGATGTCAGACCCCCAACCCTCCAAACTGTAAATAAATAATACAATGTGTCTCCTTGGCAACATTAGAACCTTGGCACGTTTACTGTGTATGTCGAGACAAAGGAATGATGTAAACAAATAATCCAAAATATTTTTGTCAATGAGACAGTATATAAACAAAGGAATGACCGAACCCCCTTTGGTGACTGAATGCTTGTAAGAAACCAGATGATCAAAACATTAGATCACATCAAATAAGCCTGAGTGGTTTCACCTCCTCCCAGACTATACTGGATACTACAGTTATAACTATACATAGTTATACAGGATACTACATTTATACAGTATACTACAGTTATACAGGATACTACATTTATAGAGGATACTACAGTTATAACTATACATAGTTATTCCAAAGGTGGGCTACTTACTATCCACTGTTTGCAAGCCACCGTTGCTGATCTATTTTATTTATTTATTTCACCTTTATTTAACCAGGTAGGCAAGTTGAGAACAAGTTCTCATTTACAACTGCGACCTGGCCAAGATAAAGCAAAGCAGTTTGACACATACAACACAGTTACACATGGAGTGTAACAAACATACAGTCAATAATACAGTAGAAAAATAAGTCTATATACAATGTGAGCAAGTGAGGTGAGATAAGGGAGGTGAAGGCAAAAAAAAAGGCCATGGTGGCGAAGTAAATACAATATAGCAAGTAAAACACCGGAATGGTAGATTTGCAGTGGAAGAATGTGCAAAGTAGAAATAGAAATAATGGGGTGCAAAGGAGCAAAATATATAAATACAGTAGGGGAAGAGGTAGTTGTTTGGGCTAAATTATAGATTGGCTATGTACAGGTGCAGTAATCTGTGAGCTGCTCTGACAGCTGGTGCTTAAAGCTAGTGAGGGAGATAAGTGTTTCCAGTTTCAGAGATTTTTGTAGTTCGTTCCAGTCATTGGCAGCAGAGAACTGGAAGGAGAGGCGGCCAAAGGAGGAATTGGTTTTGGGGGTGACCAGAGAGATATACCTGCTGGTGGTATCCAATCCACCTACCAATGCCATTCAACTCTCCTTCCGTGACCTCCAACTGCTCTTAAACGCAAGTAAAACTAAATGCATGCTATTCAACCGATCACTGCCTGCACCTGCTCGCCCGTCCATTATCACTACTCTGGACGGCGCTGACTTAGAATACGTGGACAACTACAAATACCTAGGTGTCTGGTTAGACTGTAAATTATCCTTCCAGACTCACATTAAGCATCTCCCATCCAAAATTAAATCTAGAATCGGCTTCCTATTTTGCAACAAAGCATCCTTCACTTTTGCTGCCAAACATACCCTCGTAAAACTGACCATCCTACCGATCCTCGACTTTGGTGATGTCACCTATAAAATAGCCTCCAACACTCTAGTCAGTAAACTGGATGCAGTCTATCACAGTGCCATCCGTTTTGTCACCAAAGCCCCATATACCACCCACCACTAAGACCTGTATGCTCTCGTCGGCTGGCCCTCGCTACATATTCGTCGCCAAACCAACTGGCTCCAGGTCATCTATAAGTCTTTGCTGGGCTGCCTTAACTCAGATCACTGGTCACCATAGCAACACCCACCCGTAGCACGCGCTTCAGGAAGTATATCTCACTGGTCATCCCCAAAGCCAACACCTACTTTGGCCGCCTTTCCTTCCAGTTCTCTGCTGCCAATGACTGGAACGAAGTGCAAAAATCGCTGAAGTTGGAGACTTATATCTCCCTCACTAACTTTAAGCATCAGCTATCTGAGCAGCTTACCGATCGCTGCAGCTGTACACAGCCCATCTGTAAGTAGCCCATCCATCCCCATGTTTTTATTTACTTTTTTTGCTCACACCAGTATTTATATATTATATATGTTATATATGTTACAGTCACATATATTCTACTTGCACATCATCATCTGCACATCTATCACTCCAGTGTTAATTTGCTAAATTGTAATTACTTTGCTACTACGGCCTATTTATTGCCTTATTGTCTTTATTGTCTCTGTACTCCATTTGCACACACTGTATTGTTCATGACGTCCTCCAGTGATTTTTAACTTTTCCTGTTGAAAAGTGATATATAAATACAGTAAAGTATAAACACACTAAAGGGAAACAAATAAATTGTTTTGAGCAAAATAGTGTTTTTTTAGACAACTGCAAACTAGAAGGAGTGAGTGATGTCATAGTAAGGCCTTCAAGGAGTTGGCTTGATGGGAAGTCGTGATGTCATCCAATAGGAGACTGATCTTCATGTGAATATTCATTATTCTTTTTTAAATCCTTCCTGTTCTGTCAAGTTGGTTGTTGATCATTGCTACAAAGCCATTTAAGTCTTAACATAGATTTTAAAGATGATTTAAGTCCAAACTGTAACTAGGCCACTCAGGAACATTCAATGTCATCTTGGTTAGCTCCTCCAGTGTAGATTTGGCCTTGTGGTTTAGGTTATTGTCCTGTTAGGACAGTTTTTTGTATTCAGATCTCTGAAATGCACTCTACCTACGTAACATTTAGTTTCCTTATGTTACGGTGGGAAAACAGTTTTCATAGGCACAGAAATTCTAAATAATTTCAGAGTGTGCTAAATCCAATGGTTCTAACGGAGAGTCCCCTTAACTTTATTGACAACACCCAAATGGATACTGTCATTAATGTGGTTCTTCAATAATTACACATAATTCTTAATACTGTAGCTGTTTAGTTAGTCACATGTTCAACTATCATCAGCTGATCCAGGAAATCATTTTCTGAATGACAGTCACATGATAAATATCACAACATGCAACAACAACCAAAGTGCTTCTTCATTCATTACTCTGGTAAAGACAGTTATGCCGTGCTCCACGTTGGATCCAACATCCCTAACATATTGATGTTTATAATGTTATTGTCTGCTTGATTTACTGTAGGGTCTCGTTAGTCTGTTTGGACACAGAGATACAAACCTCATAATGTGTAGACAACTGTTCCTTGGTGGATAGGCTATTGTACAACACACAGAGCTATTTTCCTATATTTGTAGTTAGGTGAAGTTATGGGTCCTACAGTAGGTCTGTTATTGTTAGGTGAAGTTATGGGTCCTACAGTAGGTCTATGTTGTTGTTAGGTGAAGTTATGGGTCCTACAGTAGGTCTATGTTGTTGTTAGGTGAAGTTAGGGGTCCTACAGTAGGTCTATGTTGTTGTTTGGTGAAGTTATGGGTCCTACAGTAGGTCTATGTTGTTAGGGGAAGTTATGGGTTCTACAGTAGGTCTGTTATTGTTAGGTGAAGTTATGCGTCCTACAGTAGGTCTGATATTGTTTTGGGTCCTAGAGTACACTATGCTAGGCTGCAATAACAACCAAAGTGCTTCTTTGTTCATTACAGGTATATTTGTTTATTAGGTGAAGTTATAGGCCAATTTGGCAAACAGTGTACAAGCCCTCATTGTCAGGTTGATGGAAAAGCCAAAGAGCATTTTACTGGTTGAAGGGTTTTTTAAATACAAAGCGGTTGATTTGTGATGACACAAACATTATATTAAGCAGGACATTCAAACGAGCCTTACAAAAATAATCTAAAGTAGTGTGAAATGCACTCATAAGCAACCTGGACATGGAGGTTACTCCCCTGAGTTTTCCCCCATTCAGAATACATTGTGAAAAACTAAAATCTTTGCTCACCATTTTTGCTCCAGGCAGATATACTACATCCATAACTAGTGGTTTCCTCATTACCAGATATACTACATCCTTAACTAGTGATTTCCTCATTACCAGATATAGTACATCCATAACTAGTGGTTTCCTCATTACCAGATATACTACATCCATAACTAGTGGTTTCCTCATTACCAGATATACTACATCCATAACTAGTGGTTTCCTCATTACCAGATATACTACATCCATAACTAGTGGTTTCCTCATTACCAGATATACTACATCCATAACTAGTGGTTTCCTCATTACCAGATATACTACATCCATAACTAGTGGTTTCCTCATTACCAGATATACTACATCCATAACTATCGGTTTCCTCATTACCAGATATACTACATCCATAACTATCGGTTTCCTCATTACCAGATATACTACACCCATAACTAGTGGTTTCCTCATTACTAGATATACTACATCCATAACTAGTGGTTTCCTCATTAGCAGATATTCTACATCCATAACTAGTGGTTTCCTCATTACCAGATATACTACATCCATAACTAGTGGTTTCCTCATTACCAGATATACTACATCCATAACTAGTGGTTTCCTCATTACCAGATATACTACATCCATAACTAGTGGTTTCCTCATTACCAGATATACTACATCCATAACTAGTGGTTTCCTCATTACCAGATATACTACATCCATAACTAGTGGTTTCCTCATTACCAGATATACTACATCCATAACTAGTGGTTTCCTCATTACCAGATATACTACATCCATAACTAGTGGTTTCCTCATTACCAGATATACTACATCCATAACTAGTGGTTTCCTCATTACCAGATATACTACATCCATAACTAGTGGTTTCCTCATTACCAGATATACTACATCCATAACTAGTGGTTTCCTCATTACCAGATATACTACATCCATAACTAGTGGTGTCCTCATTACCAGATATACTACATCCATAACTAGTGGTTTCCTCATTAGCAGGGAGGAGTTTCTGCAACCAAATTGTGTTGCATCGCCCTCCTGCCGCAATTTTACAAACACAGAAAGGGGCCTATATTGGAGACCAAAAGTCATCTGGCACACTGCTTAGGATTTCAACAACTTTAATAACTTATTTTGAGCCTACAATCATCGATGTTACTACTGTGAAAACGAGAAAACAAGACAATTGTCAAATAATTTAACAGGCGTCAATTGTTGTACAACTTCATGGGTATCACCTTTTACCTCAAATTAACAGTGGATTTCTGCTGTTGTGGGCCTTTAACCTTCTGTCTGACATTGTCATTCACACAGGAGAGAGACGGGACTATCGTGGATCCTCTGGGGAGTCTCAACAACATCATGATGCTGACGAGGCAGAGAAGAGTCTCTTCACATCAGAACTCAAGAAACACCAGCAGAGATCCACAGGGAAGACATCTCATTGCTGCTCTGACTGTGGGAAAGGTTGCAAATCTTCATCGGAACTTATAATACACCAGCAAGTACACACAGGAGAGAAGCCTTATAGCTGTGATCAATGTGGGAAGAGTTTTACTCAGTCACGCTCCCTGAAATCCCACCATAGAACACACACTGGAGAGAAACCTTTTGGCTGTTATCAATGTGGGAGGAGTTTTACTCATCTAAGCAACCTGATAGTACACCGGCGGGGACACACAGGAGAGAAACCATATAGCTGTGATCACTGTAGGAAGAGTTTTACTACATCTGGTAATCTAACTATACACCAGAGAACACACACAGGAGAGAAACCTTATAGCTGTGATCACTGTAGGAAGAGTTTTACTACATCTGGTAATCTAACTATACACCAGAGAACACACACAGGAGAGAAATCTTATAGCTGTGATCAATGTGGGAAGAGTTTTGCTATATCTAGCCATCTGACTGCACACCAGAGAACACACACAGGAGAGAAATCTTATGGCTGTGATCAATGTGGGAAGAGTTTTACTCATCTAAGCAACCTGATAGTACACCGACGGGGACACACAGGAGAGAAACCATATAGCTGTGATCACTGTAGGAAGAGTTTTACTACATCTGGCTATCTAACTATACACCAGAGAACACACACAGGAGAGAAATCTTATAGCTGTGATCAATGTGGGAAGAGTTTTACTCAGCTATGCAGCCTGACAGGACACCGGAGAACTCACACAGGAGAGAAACCTTATGGCTGTGATCAATGTGGGGAAAGTTTTACTTCATCTAGTTATCTGACTATACACCAGAGAACTCACACAGGAGAGAAACCTTATGGCTGTGATCAATGTGGGAAGAGTTTTTCTACTTCTGGCCATCTGACAGTGCACCAGAGAACACACACAGGAGAGAAACCTTATGGCTGTGATCAATGTGGGAAGAGTTTTACTGCATCTAGCAATCTGACTAGACACCAGAGAACACACACAGGAGATAAACCTTATGGCTGTGATCAATGTGGCAAGAGTTTTATTCAGCTACAAACCCTGAAATCACACCGGAGAACTCACACAGGAGAGAAACCTTATAGCTGTGGTCAATGTGGGAAGAGTTTTACTACATCTGGCTCTCTGACTCTACACCAGAGAATACACACAGGAGAGAAACCTTATAGCTGTGATCAATGTGGGAAGAGTTTTCTTTCATCTGGTCGTCTGACAATACACCAGGGAACACACACAGGAGAGAAACCTTACAGCTGTGATTAGTGTGGGAAGAGTTTTACTACATCTAGCTATTTGACTATACACCAGAGAGCACACACAGGAGGGAAACCTTTTATCTGTGATCAATGTGACAAGAGATACTCTGATAAAAGATATCTGATCAAACATCAGAAAATACATACATGAAGCAGTTGTTTCATGATATCAATGAAATAATGTCACAATGTAGAATGTTTTAACATTGTAGTAGGAGTATTTTAATGATGTCACAATGTAGAATGTTTTAACATTGTAGTAGGAGTATTTTAATGATGTCACAATGTAGAATGTTTTAACATTGTAGTAGGAGTATTTTAATGATGTCACAATGTAGAACCCTAAACGTTTGTCCCCTGTTCTATTGATTTCAACATGATATGGATATTAGCCTCAGGGGGGAAATCCAGGCTCTGAATTGAAAGAGTATTATTTATGAGATTTATCAAAAAGTGACTAACAAAAAAGAGCTGTGTTACACTTACCATGTTGGTGACCCACTGGAATCAAAATGCAACATTTCAAACTGTTTCTGCATATTGGTTATTGATTTGGACACGTTAAAACTGTGTTTTGACATTGCACTATTCCCATTTATCAAAATGTCATTCAAAAGACGTTGAAAATAAGACTATGCCTGACGTCCAATATATGTTCTGTCCAGTATATGTTCTGTTCAGTATATGTTCTGTCCAGTATATGTTCTGTCCAGTATATGTTCTGTCCAGTATATGTTTCGTTGTAGTTGAAAGTGAAAGTTGAAAGATGTCTTTTCGGGTGGTTGATTTTTTTCAATGACTTAAACTGCTTAATTTCAACGTACTTGCAGCCGATACACCTATAATCAATTTTTATTAACAATCTGACATCACTCCAGTATTTCTTTACAACATTCAAATGCTAATTGTCTTTATTCCACTACTGAAGAAGCATGACCCAAATCACCTCATATATTTCAAACATTCAGCCTGACGAAATATATATGTTTTATTATTCCATGCCTCACCATTAAGTGAAGTATTGCCAATACATATTAACAAAGGGGTGAACATTTGGTTTTGATATTTCATATTATGTAACATTTAGTAATCATAGTTATTCATGCAACCAACTTGACATTTTTGGGTACATTTATATTGACATTGTTACCCTGCTTTTATATCCAACAACATGCCTATCTAGTGAACCCTGAAAAGAGAGAGAAGCTCCGCAGTGAGGTGTAAAGTTACTACGGATATCGCAGGAGTTTCCTCTTGAAATCAGACATGTCCGTGGTAAGGACAACTTGGTTGCTGATTATCTCAAGGGTGGGCAGTCAAATAGATTTGTGTTTTGCATTTAGCCAGTGAGTTACCATGATCACAATTTATTTTGACACGTTTTTCCCGTGTTGGAGATTAGTTTTATCTCTTATTCTTTTCTGTGTTTTTTTTGAAACGGCACTGTTAAGGGCTCGTAAGTAAGAGTTCCAGTGTTGTATCCGGCGCATGTGACTAATCCTATTTGATTTGAGTTTTGTTTGGGCTCGTTCCAAGGGGACGAGAGTTCTAGAAGCTAGTGGGTTTTAGGAAGACGACAGTTCTAGAAGCTAGTGAGTTTTAGGAAGACGAGAGTTCTAGAAGCTAGTGAGTTTTAGGAAGACGACAGTTCTAGAAGCTAGTGAGTTTTAGGAAGACGAGAGTTCTAGAAGCTAGTGGGTTTTAGAAGATAGTGGGTTTTAGGAAGACGAGAGTTCTAGAAGCTAGTGGGTTTTAGGAAGATGAGAGTTCTAGAAGCTAGTGAGTTTTAGGATTCTATAGAAAGAAAAAGTAGAAAAAAATAATACGATTGTATATTATTATTTAGAAATATGTGTTTTTTCTTGTTTTTAAATGTTGACAGCCAGTAGACACCATGTTTATATTGGTGAAGGTGAAGCATTGTAGATTATGTGAAATGGAAGTTTTGGTTTGTCTGAATGAATGATCTGAATAATTGGCTATATATATCACCTTTTGTTGCGCTACCGTTTTGGTTTGCTTCCTGTCTTTAAGTTTGTTGTGGGTTTTTCTTTCGTTTGCCTCTTCTTGGGCAGATTTAGTGGGTCTCATGGTGGGTGTCTTTTATGTCCCAGTTGTTGTTACTAGTCAACTTTCAGTGGACACCCCCATAGTGTCTTTCAGAGCCCCTCCTAAAAAACAAGCTTATATTTTGGGTTGGATATTTTAACATTTTAATCAATGGCATTTCCTTAGGATGCTCATTAGTCTTTAAGTTGTGATTATTATTTTTTTTAATCCTCTTATGTTTGTGTACTAAATATTTCACTTTTTTCCTGTGAAGCCATTGTGTTGCATCCATGTCTGAAATGTGCTGTATAAATAAAGCTTGATTTGATTTGAACATATTGCAAAACAAGATTAATCCAATGTCTGACCAATCAACAGACTGATCGTCCATCTTAGTATGAAAAACAGTCTCAATCCCACTTTTCAAGCCTGCTGAAGGCGTGGTGGAGTGGTAAACACCATCCCCGGCTCTACCAGGGGCTTGAGGTGGTCTCACACAGCTCTGCTGGTGGAGTGGTAAACACCACCCCCGGCTCTACCAGGGGCTTGAGGTGGTCTCCCACAGCTCTGCTTATGTCATGTTCTGTGGCCTTGCCGTTCCATTTCTTGACTGCCCCTGGAACACAGAAATAAACACATTTAGTCATATTATATAAAACACTCAAAGTAATGGATATGGAGCATCTACAGCCTCAGTTACAGTTACACCTGGCACCTAAATGTGACTTCTGTCATCTGATCACTCCAAGCTGCATTAGGTTCAGATCTACCAGGATGGGCCTTTGACATTGTCTGGACGCAGTCAGGCCACTGAATATAAATAAGCAATGTAAAGAGATGGGGTGTTTCCAACAGTAGTATCTAACTAAATGCTTGTGTTCCTAGCTCCAACAGTGCAGTAATATCTAACAATTTCACAACAAATACCTAATACGGAGAGGAAGGCTGAGGACTCTACTCTACTCTACTCCACTAAGAGGACATAAATATTTACCATCTAAACAATGTGTGACCTCTCACCTCTCTGGCTGTAGAAGTGTTCTTCCTAACCAATCCCTGAACAGCTCTCTGACTGAGCTCCACCCTCACTGGGTCTTCAGAGGAGAGGAAGGCTGAGGAGGGATGTAAGGATGAATGGATCAGTCAGTCAATAAAGTGTAAAGCTGCTGTCTATGCTGTCTGACAAAATCACTATTTTAGTAGTTCATTAAAGTAAATAAGGCTTTATGACTGCTGAATACCAACTATCAATCACTTAGATCATGTATTTTCAGGTAGAGATACATCCTTGGGAAGTCCCTAGCCCGTTGAAGTTGACATTTAAAATGGTTAAGTTAGGGTTTAGGGTAGGGATGTCCCAAGGATCCCGGATAGCATTGGTCATTGTGCATTCTTCTGTCTCTTTTACATAGCAGGTGATGGGTTCTGACTTCTGAACTTGAAAATATGAAAAATCCTTATTATGTGAAATTGAATTAAACAATAATGTATGTTGATGCTAATATGATGTACAATATTCCATGATGTTTCTATAGGATAATAATAGAGTAATATATTGAATATGATGTACAATATTCCATGATGTTTCTAGATGATAACAATAGAGTAATATATTTAATATGATGTACAATATTCCATGATATTTCTATATGATAACAATACCGTAATATATTGTACAATATTCCATAATGTTTCTATATGATAACAATACCGTAATATATTTAATATTCCATATACTATTTTTTTAACAGTTTCACTAATTAACTTATTCATTATGATTCAACATCAGTTCACCGTCACCTCATACTGTATTAGAGCAGCAGCTGACTGCCCAGTTCAACGTCAGTTCACCGTCTCACCTCATACTGTATTGGAGCAGCAGCAGCTGACTTCCCAGTTCAACATCAGTTCACCGTCTCACCTCATACTGTATTGGAGCAGCAGCAGCTGACTGCCCAGTTCAACGTCAGTTCACCATCTCACCTCATACTGTATTGGAGCGGCAGCAGCTGACTGCCCGGTTCAACGTCAGTTCACCGTCTCACCTCATACTGTATTGGAGCAGCAGCAGCTGACTGCCCAGTTCAACATCAGTTCACCGTCTCACCTCATACTGTATTGGAGCAGCAGCAGCTGACTGCCCTGTTCAACATCAGTTCACCGTCTCACCTCATACTGTATTGGAGCAGCAGCAGCTGACTGCCCGGTTCAACATCAGTTCAACGTCTCACCTCATACAGTATTGGAGCAGCTGTCTGCCCTGTTCAACATCAGTTCAACGTCTCACCTCATACTGTATTGGAGCAGCAGCAGCTGACTGCCCGGTTCAACATCAGTTCAACGTCTCACCTCATACAGTATTGGAGCAGCAGCAGCTGACTTGATCGTTGATGCTAATCATCATGTTTTGAATCTGAGCGTAAATAGAGCCGACTACAACTCTAAAAATGAAGGGTTCAACTGGAGTTGTTCTCAGATCCCCTAAGAACCGTAGGGTTCTTGGTCAATGAAAAACAGCCACAAAAGGTTCTTCAAAGAACTTGTTAGAAGGTGGGTTCATCGAGGAACCTCCGTTGTTGCTGGACTTCTTCCGGGAACTTCGCAATTACAACTGAAAACGATGGTGACAAGTTTGGATGCGACAACAGTTAAAAAGGTTAAGTTGGGTTGATGTTTGGCTCTGAATATGTCTCGAAATAATTTATATAATAATAATATAACATACTAATAATGAATAACGAAGACAATGATGGTTTTCTGTGAATATCTTCCATAACGTTACTATAGTTAATTACCGTAAATATTAGAAAGCCGGGTTTGACCGTCGGCGTTGTATGAGCTACAGTACAGTACCGTTATCTAGCTAGCTAACGTTATGTCCTAACTAGGCACAACTAGGTTTGGATTATTTCCTCAACTATATTCTTTCCCATATATTGTATATCGTTTCCATGAAGTCAACATGGCTTTACACTCATTAACGTAAGTTTCCAATCTAGAGCAGTTCTCACTTTTGTGATAATGAACTAGCTAACGTTAACTAACTAACTAACTACCTAAGGACGGTGACCTGTCCAGACGAGATGTTACAACGAACTGAATCGTCAATGGAGGTCTTCCTCTTTATATAGCCTGCTACAGCATGCAATACTATTAACTCACAAGGGGGCATAACGTTACATGTACAATACTATCTCATTTTGGAAACGTTACATGGACAATACTATCCCATTTTGGAAACGTTACATGGACAATACTATCCCATTTTGGAAACGTTACATGGACAATACTATCCCATTTTGGAAACGTTACATGTACAATACTATCTCATTTTGGAAACGTTACATGGACAATACTATCCCATTTTGGAGACGTTACATGGACAATACTATCCCATTTTGGAAACGTTACATGGACAATACTATCCCATTTTGGAAACGTTACATGTACAATACTATCCCATTTTGGAAACGTTACATGTACAATACTATCCCATTTTGGAAACGTTACATGGACAATACTATCCCATTTTGGAAACGTTACATGTACAATACTATCCCATTTTGGAGACGTTACATGGACAATACTATCCCATTTTGGAGACGTTACATGGACAATACTATCCCATTTTGGAAACGTTACATGTACAATACTATCCCATTTTGGAAACGTTACATGGACAATACTATCCCATTTTGGAAACGTTACATGTACGCCCCCTTGTGGAGGGAAATTAATATCTTAGATCGTAGCTGTAGATGGGATTCAAATGCATAATGGTATTAATACAGTGTCTAGACTACCTCTTTTGTATAAATGCCCTTCAGAATCCAAACACAGTATTGCCACTCAGCAAAATGTTGCTTGTAATCTTTCAAGTCAGCCTGATAAAATATTAAACAATTTGTGTACAAAGATATCTTGAAAGTGATATTAGGCCTGTATGGCAGTACTGTTACTGAATGGCAGTACTGTATTGGCTAGTGCTTTCTCCAATATGTTCTTCTATTTTACATTAAATTGTAAGTCGATGCCATTTATCTTTCAATATTTATTTTATACATATATATATGTTTTAATGCTTGTAAGACTATTCTTTGACACATTTTCTCTTCCTTTGAAATTCTTATAGGACAGAACATGGACACAATGCAATTGGGATCAAGAAGAAGGTACAGATCTGTTGTAGGACAGCTGCATTTGAAGTGTACATTCAACCTACATAGCAGTCAATATGTAACGGATGTGAAATGGCTAGCTAGTTAGCGGGTACGCGCTAACAGCGTTTCAATCAGTTACGTCACTTGCTCTGAAACGTAGAAGTAGTGTTTCCCCTTTCTCTGCAAGGGCCGCGGTTGATGTGTGCAAATGGTCCCTGGTTCGCGCCCGTGGGGACCGTCTAAAGTTATACTGTTACAAATACAAACTGAATCTTCATGGGACAATGGGGAAATCCATTTCACCGTGAGAGTGAAATCCCGCTGGCCTTTGATGGGGAGAACATCCACGCCCTCGAGGACGTCCCCATGGGACTTGAGGCTCTGCTAGGGCAGAATTATTTTTTTCCTTAAATTTCCCAAAAATGTCAGAAAAACACTTATGTTGTTAAGTTACTGTGTTCTGGGGATAAGAGCAGTTGGGGGGAAGTTACCAGGGCTGGCCATAAATGGTAAACTTCCTAACATAACTAAGTGGATACGATATACACACTAAAGCTGAAAAATCTGTATTTAGCATCAAGTCTACAATATTGTTAGTTTACCTATGATTCATTTTTAATGTATGTTGTTTTTATTGTACAACATTATTTTTTATATTTTTTTAAATGTCATGAAAAGCATTATACAAAGTAAATGTATTATTTGTTATGGTCTGACATGTCTGCAGAAATGTTGCAATTTTGTAATGTGTTTTGTTTGGTAAATTGTTTTGTAAATATTAATTCACATTTGTGGTGCCACTAAATAAACAATTAATTATTTCAGTCAATATTGTTATTAAAATATGTTTTTGTAATGCAGGGAGGGTGGACAGGGAGTTTTAAAAAATGAACCCCAAAAGGTTCTTTGATAAACTTATAGGGGTTCCCACAAAAGGTTCTTCAAATAACTTTTAGGGGTTCCCCCACAGTTTCAATTTGAAGAACACCTAAAGGATACTCCAGGAACCTTTACTTTTTAGAGTGTATATTGATAAAACTCACCTTGTCCGAGAGACATTTACATAGTTACACACAGCCCGATTTGGGATGACTATTTTGGGGCGAAATAGCGGCCACAACAGACAGACCTGATATCACCCATAATTCAACGTCCTTGGACGTCACGTGCTGAGTGGGTATGACCAAAGTTATTCTATTTAGCTACACTTTGTAGTACATTTTTACACTATAATAAATGTTTCTGATGCCACATCGCCCGTTTTCAAAGGGAGTCGTTTTTTTTGTCTGAAAGTATTTTCTCAACTGCGATACCAACTCCAGTCAGCAGATGGCGATGTGCGTCTTTCAGGTGATTCTGCCACTGTGACGTATAATCTAGTGGAAGGGACGCTTCTTCAACAGCTAGTCAGCCACCTTGGTTCACTAACTTTATGGAAAAAGGTTTATTCAATAAATCTAGCAACTCCTCCCATACTGGGAAAATACAGGAATACACACTCAGAGCCTCCTGACTCGGCCCTGTTTACACCTCCACACAGGAATACACACTCAGAGCCTCCTGACTGGGCCCTGTTTACACCTCCACACAGGAATACACACTCAGAGCCTACGAGGCTTTTCTAAAAACTCACTTTGCGTGGTTCGCTCACCTCTTTTTAAAACTAGGTTTGAGATGTGGTTTCCACTCGACTCGCTGCCTCTCAGATCAAAGGTGGGTCTATCTGCTACATTCCCAAAGTGTGGTCTCCCTGAGATCCCAAGTTTGAGGGATCCCTGGTGCCCCATTTACCCAGGTCGTCAGGAGCGTCACCAAGTGAAGATTAACATAACAAACTTATCACACAAGTCAGAATTATTCTTAAACTAAACCTTTATTCACTTATTAATAAGGGAGCAGGTCAATACAACGTACACATATAAAGTGAATCAATTGAGTGCTCTACGATAATGATGGCTGGTCGACAAATCACCCCCAGATGATTCATTGAGAGCCACGAGACAAAAGTACAAAGGTCTTTTACAGCCAAGATACACCCCTTTCAAACTACATGACGAACAACAGATGTATAGAACGGGTCACAAGCTTAAGATTTGTATGAAAGATACTTATAATTCACAGCAGACAGTAAGTATCTGCTGTAAAAACAGTACTCTTTGTGTAGAGACCAGGGTCTGGCCCTGGGGTCATCTCTCCCTGGTACCATTTTAACAGAAACATTAACTCATGCTCTGGAATGCGGTCTCGTTTGGTTTTAATCACCCAAAAGACATTGTAAATCTCCTGTCAGTGTTCTCCCAGAGGCCCATCCTCAGTAGAACACACAGACACAATAGTTCTAAGAACCCTCTATTCTGTTGCATAAAACAACCATTTGATGCAATAAAAGTATTATAACATAATCTTGCAATTTTGCTCTCAGTGTCCACTGAAAGTTGACTAGTAACAACAACTGGGACATAAAAGTCACCCACCATGAGATCCACTAAATCTGCCCAAGAACAGGCAAACAAAAGAACTGGTGTTACACATACTAACTAACGAGGTGACACCAATCAGTGTGCCCTACGTGCTAACGAGCTATACGTGCTAAAGTCCAACCTCAAAACATAAATGGAAAAACGAAAGCCTGGAACACCTTTCCCCTTGAAACAACAAATAAATCCTATAATTTTTGTTGGACAAGTTTGCTCACCACCAACAGAAAACAACTTCCATTTCACATTATAAATCAACTACAATGCTTCACCTTCTACAATATAAACATGGTGTCTACTGGCTGTCAACAATTAAAAACAAGAAAAACAAGCATTTCTAAATAATAATATACAATCGTATTATTTTTTCTTCTTTTTCATTCTATAGAATCCTAGAACTCAATAGCTTCTAGAACTTTCGTCTTCCTAAAACTCACCAGCTTCTAGAACTCTCGTCCCCTTGGAACGAGCACAAACAAAACTCATCTCCAATACGGAAAAACGTGCAGTCAAAATAAATTGTGATCCATGGCAACGCAATGGCTAAATGCAAAACACAAATCTTTTTGACTGCCCATTCTTGAGACACTCAGCAACCAAGTTGTCCTTACCACGGATGTGTCTGATTTCAAGAGGAAAATCCTGCAATATCCGTAGTAACTTTCCACCTCACTGCAGAGCTTCTCTCTCTTTTCAGAGTTCACTCGATAGGCATGTTGTTGGATCGGGGCCCAGTCCCCAATGTCATGCTCTAGTACATTTGGGTTGGCACATCTGAGAATGAACCCTGCTATTCTAAAAGAAGGGCAACAATGTCAATATATTTATACCCGAAAATTGTCAGTTGATTGCATAAATAATTATGATTACTAAAAGTTACATGAATTGTAAATATAAATGATCAAAACCAAATGTACACCCCTTTGATAATATGTATTGTCAATAATTCACTTAATGGTAAGGCATGGTATAATAAAAAATGTTTAAAAAAATATTTGATTGCAGCCTTATTTTCAACGACTTTTCAATTACATTGTGCAGTTTTAACGTGTCCAAATCAATAACCAATATGCAGAAACAGTTTGGGATAAATTGAAAACCTAAACATAACATGTGCTATTTACACAAACATCTGCCACAATAATCATATTACTTGTATTTATTTAAACAAGCTCCTTATAAACTGCACAAGCACCAGAAACGCTGTTGTTTTGACAAGTAGCAATAAATCAGTGAGATCAATTAGGGAGGAAATCAGGTTGTACGTGATGTTGGTATGCATTTAAATGTAGGGGTCGCTAAACAAAGGAACGCAACACTTGTTTGTCAAAACTAATCGATATCATGCTAAAATCATTTGTGCGACAGGAGGGAGATGAGGTTGCACGTCCTGTTAAAACTAGCAGCTCAAAAACCACACTGAATCTGGGAATAATGTGTACTTACTAAATCTCATAAATAGTACTCTTTCAATTCAGAGCCTGGATTTCCCCCTGAGGCTAATATCCATATCATGTTGAAATCAATAGAACAGGGGACAAACGTTTAGGCTTCTACATTGTGACATCATTAAAATACTCCTACTACAATGTTAAAACATTCTACATTGTGACATTAATTAATTGATATCATGAAACAACTGCTTCATGTATTTTCTGATGTTTAGTCAGAGATCTTTTATCAGATTACCTCTGGTCACAGCTATACGATTTCTCTCCTGAGTGTGTTCTCTGGTGCACTGTCAGATAGCTAGATCTAGTAAAACTCTTCCCACATTGATCACAGCTATAAGGTTTCGCTCCTGTGTGTGTTCTCTGGTGTATAGTCAGATAGCTAGATGTAGTAAAACTCTTCCCACATTGATCACAGCTATAAGATTTATCTCCTGTGTGTGTTCTCTGGTGCACTGTCAGTTCACTAGATTGACAAAAACTCTTCCAACATTGATCACAACTATAAGGTCTCTCCTGTGTGTGTTCTCTGGTGTATAGTCAGATTGCTAGATCTAGTAAAACTCTTCCCACATTGATCACAGCTATAAGGTTTCTCTCCTGTGTGTGTTCTCTGGTGCACTGTCAGACTGCCAGATTGACTAAAACTCTTCCCACATTGATCACAGCTATGAGGTTTCTCTCCTGAGTGTGTTCTCTGGTGCACTGTCAGATAGCCAGAAGTAGTAAAACTCTTCCCACATTGATCACAGCTATAAGGTTTCTCTCCTGAGTGTGTTCTCTGGTGCATTGTCAGACAGCTAGATCTAGTAAAACTCTTCCCACATTGATCACAGCTATAAGGTTTCTCTCCTGTGTGTGTTCTCTGGTGCACTGTCAGATAGCCAGAAGAAATAAAACTCTTCCCACACTGACCACAACTATAAGGTTTCTCTCCTGTGTGTGTCCTCTGGTGTACAGTCAGATAGCCAGAAGTAGTAAAACTCTTCCCACATTGACCACAACTATAAGGTCTCCCTCCTGTGTGTCTTCTCTGGTGTAAAGTCAGATAGCCAGAAGTAGTAAAACTCTTCCCACATTGACCACAGCTATAAGATTTCTCTCCTGTGTGTGTTCTCTGGTGCACTGTCAGATCACTAGATTGACAAAAACTCTTCCCACATTGACCACAGCTATAAGGTTTCTCTCCTGTGTGTATTCTCTTGTGTATAGTCAGATCTCTAGATGCACGAAAACTCTTCCCACATTGATCACAGCTATAACGTTTCTTTCCTGTGTGTGTTCTCTGGTGTAGAGTCAGATTGCTAGATGTAGTAAAACTCTTCCCACATTGAACACAGCTATAAGGTTTCTCTCCTGTGTGTATTCTCTGATGCATTTTAATGCCTGATGAGGTGAATCTCTTCCCACAGTCAGAGCAGCAGTGAGTTCTCTTCCCTGTGGATCTCTGCAGGTGTTTATTGAGGCGTTCTGATCTGGAGAGACTCTTCTCTGCCTCGTCAGCATCATGAGGTTGTTGAGGCTCCCCAGAGGATCCACGATAGTCCCGTCTCTCTCCTGTGTGAACAACAAAGTCAGACAGATGATTAAAGGCCCACAACAGCGGTAATCCACTGTAAAAGGTGATGCCAACAGCATAGCCATGATGTTGTACAACAATTGACGTCTGTAATGAATGTTAAAATTATTTGACAATTGTCTTAAAATGAGCAAGAATAGTCATATATTGTCTTGTTTTCACATTAGTAGTAACATCTAAGATTGTAGACTAGAAATAAGTTATTCATGTTGTTGAAACTCTAAGCAGTGTGCCAGACGACTTTTCGTCTCCAATATAGTATAGGCCCCTTTCTGTGTTTAATAAAATTGTATGAGGAAACCGATAGTTATGGATGTACTATATCTGCCTGGAGCAAAAATGGTGAGCAAAGATTTTAGTTTTTCACAAAGTATTCTGAATGTGAATGGGGGAAAACTCTGGGGAGTAACCTCCATTTCCAGGTTGCTTATGAGTGCATTTCACACTACTTTGGATTATAATTGTAAGGCTCGCTTGAATGTCCTGCTTAATATAAATGTTTGCTACAGTATTAAGAACTGCGTTAATGACAGTATCCATTTGGGTGTTGTCAATAAAGTTATGATTTTTTTAAAGTATTTTTAATTAAATTTCGTTTTTCACCTTTATTTAAACAGGTAGGCCAGTTGAGAACAAGTTCTCATTTACAACTGCGACCTGACCAAGATAAAGCAAAGCAGTGCGACAAAAAAACAACAGAGTTACACGTGGAATAAACAAGCGTACAGTCAATAACACAATAGAAAAATCTATATACAGTGTGTGCAAATGGAGTAAGGAGGTAAGGCAATAAATAGGCCATAGTAGCGAAGTAATTACACATTTTGAAATTAACACTGGAGTGACAGATGTGCAGATGATGATGTGCAAGTAGAAATACTGATGTGCAAAAGAGCAAAAAAAGTTAATTTAAAAAAATGGGGATGAGGTAGGTAGTTGGATGGGCTATTTACAGATGGGCTGTGTACAGCTGCAGCGATCGGTAAGCTGCTCAGATAGCTGATGCTTAAAGTTAGTGAGGGAGATATAAGTCTCCAACTTCAGCAATTTTTGCATTTCGTTCCAGTCATTTGCAGCAGAGAACTGGAAGGAAAGGCGGCCAAAGGTGTTGGCTTTGGGGATGACCAGTGAGATATACTTCCTGGAGTGCGTGCTATGGGTGGGTGTTGCTATGGTGACCAGTGATCTGAGTTAAGGCGGCCTAGCAAAGACTCATAGATGACCTGGAGCCAGTGGGTTTGGCGACGAATATGTAGCGAGGGCCAGCCGACGAGAGCAGTGGTATATGGGGCTTTGGTGACAAAACGGATGGCACTGTGATAGACTGCATCCAGTTTGCTGTGTAGAGTGTTGGAGGCTATTTTGAAAATGAAATCGCCGAAGTCAAGGATCGGTAGGATAGTCAGTTTTACGAGGGTATGTTTGGCAGTGTGAGTGAAGGAGGCTTTGTTTGTGAAATAGGAAGCCAATTCTAGATTTAATTTTGGATTGGAAATGCTTAATATTAGTCTGGAAGGAGAGTTTACAGTCTAGCGAGACACCTAGATATTTATAGTTGTCCACATATTCTAAGTCAGAACCGTCCAGAGTAGTGATGCTAGTCGGGCGGGTGTGGGCAGCGATCGGTTGTTGATTGATCGGTTGTTCTTATCGGCTGTTGAGTCTGCTGATAAGAATACGGTGATTGAAAGAGTCAAAAGCCTTGGCCAGGTCGATGAAGACGGCTGCACAGTACTGTCTTTTATTGATGGCGGTTATGATATTGTTTAGTAATTTGAGCGTGGATGAGGTGCACCCGTGACCAGCTCGGAAACCGGATTGCACAGCAGAGAAGGTACGGTGGGATTCGAAATGGTCAGTGATCTGTTTGTTAACTTGGCTTTCGAAGACTTTAGAAAGGTAGGGCAGGATGGATATAGGTCTGTAACAGTTTGGGTCTAGAGTGTCACACCCTTTGAAGAGGGGGATGACCACGGCAGCTTTACAATCTTTAGGAATCTCGGACGATACGAAAGAGAGGTTGAACAGACTATATATATATGTATATATATCTATATATATAGATATATACCTTAATAAAAGGCACATGATAGCCAGCTTGGAGGTTTCCAAAAGGCATTCAGGCCAAAGAGTTTAATCTTGGTTTCATCAGACCAGAGAATCTTGTTTCTCATGGTCTGAGAGTCCTTTAGGTGCCTTTTTGGCAAACTCCAAGCGGGCTGTCAGGTGCCTTTTACTGAGGAGTGGCTTCCGTCTGGCCACTCTACCACAAATGCCTGATTGGTGGAGTGCTGCAGAGATGGTTGTCCTTCCGGAAGGTTCTCCCGTCTCAACAGTGGAACTCTAAAGGTCTGTCAGAGTAACCATCGGGTTCTTGGTCACCTCCCTGACAAAGGCCCTTCTCCCCCGATTGCGTAGTTTGGCCGGGTGGCCAGCTCTAGAAAGAGTCTTCCAAACTTCTTCCATTAAAAAATTATGGTGGCCACTGTGTTCTTGGGGACTTTCAATGTTGCAGACATTTTTTGGTACCATTCCCCAGATCTGTGCCTCGACACAATCCTGTCTCGGAGCTCTAAGGACAATTTATTCGACCTCATTGCTTGGTGTTTGCTCTGACATGCATTGTCAACTGTGGGACATTATATAGACAGGTGTAATCACACACAATATGATTTCATGTGGCACAAACAAAAACACAAATTCTCAGTCAAAAATATAAGTCAGAATACAGCCTTTCTATTCTCTCATTTGATTTCAGGATCTCTGAATGTTCTTCCACACAGAGAGCAGTGGTAGGACTTTTACCGTGTTTATCCTCTAATGCTCCTTCAGGCTACTTGACCAGGTAAAACCCTTTCCAGACTGGGAGCATTGGAAAGGCTTTTCTCCTCTGTATCCTCTCATGAGCTTTAAGGTACGCCATTCGTGAATATCTGTTTTTACATTGGGAGCAGAAAATACTTTTCTCCTGTGTGTATTCTCTCATGCCTTTTCAGGTTAGTTAACATAGTAAAACTCTTTCTACACTGGGAGCATTGGTAAGGCTTTTCTCCCGTGTGTGTCCTCTCATGCAGTTTTAGGTTCCCTAACCAGCAAAAACTATTTTCACAGTGGGAGCAGTGATGTTGTCTCGCTGGTTTGGGCGTCTCTGGGTCTGGTTCCCCTGAAGGACTCTTCCCGCTGTCAGAGTGAGAGTCTGGTTTCTCTCCTTGCAAAGACACACAGAGTATGTCGTTAAACAGAGACCTAAATGAAACCTCCACATGATAAAACTGTCTTCCTATGAGGTTTAATCTAGACTAGATCCCTCAATAAAAGATCAGAACTGGTCATCACAGAGTGGCTGTAGTGCTTTGTAGGCTGGGTAAATCCATTTGAATTCAATACATTTTTGACAGCATCCCTTTTGATTTAAAGAAATCTTTCCTTACATGTTTGACTATGGAAGAAGTGGTAATAAAGTGACTTCATGTAACTGAATGTAAAAACATTCATGAGATATACAGTACCAGTCAAACGAGTGGACACACCTAGTCATTCAAGGGTTATAATTATTTATTTGACCATTTTATCTACATTGTAGAATAATCGTGAAGAAATCAAAACTATGAAATAACACATATGGAATCATGTAGTAACCAAAAAAAGTGGTAAACAATTCTAAATATATTTTAGATTTTTCAAAGTAGCAACCCTTTGCCTTGACAGCTTTGCACACGCTTGGCATTCTCTCAACCAGCTTCACCTGGAATGCTTTTCCAACAGTCTTGAAGGAGTTCCCACATATGCTGAGCACTTGTTGGCTGCTTTTCCTTCACTCTGTGGTCCAACTCATCCCAAACCATCTCAATTGGGTTGAGGTCAGGTGATTTTTTTATTTTTTTTACCTTTATTTAACTAGGCAAGTCAGTTAAGAACAAATTCTTATTTTCAATGACGGCCTAGGAACAGTGGGTTAACTGCCTGTTCAGGGGCAGAACGACAGATTTGTACCCTGTCAGCTCGGGGATTTGAACTTGCAACCTTCCGGTTACTAGTCCAACGCTCTAACCACTAGGCTACCCTGCCGCCTGTGAAGGCCAGGTTATCTGATGCAGCACTCCATCACTCTCCTTCTTGGTAAAATAGCCCTTACACAGCCTGGAGGTGTGTTGGTTCATTGTCCTGTTGAAAAACAAATAATAGTCCCACTAAGCGCAAACCAGATGGGATGGCGTATCGCTTCAGAACGCTGTGGTAGCCAGACAGGTGTGTGCCTTTCCAAATCATGTCCAATCAATTTAATTTACCACAGGTGGACTCCAAACAAGTTGTAGAAACATCTCAACGATGATCATTGGAAACAGGATGCACCTGAGGTCAATTTCAATTCTCACAGCAAAGGGTCTGAATACTTATGTAAATAAGGTATTTCTGTTTTTTATTTTTAATAAATGTTGAAAAAATTCTCCAAACCTATTTTCTCTTTGTCATTATGGGGTATTGTGTGTAGACTGATGAGGATTTTTATTTATTTAATCCATTGTAGAATAAGGCTGTAACGTAACAAAATGTGGAAAGACTTAAGTGACAAAAAAAGGGGGTTAAAGACTTAAAGACATGTAAAAATATAGATATAATTTTTTACATATCTTAGATATAAGAAAGACACTTCAGAACAAACTTCCTTTAGATGTTCTGGGGGAAACAATGTTACTATGGCTACTGTTGTTCCATGTTGTGAATGTTATCCAATGTGTTACTATGGTTACTGTTGTTCCATGTTGTGAATGTTATCCAATGTCTTACTATGGTTACTGTTGTTCCATGTTGTGAATGTTATCCAATGTGTTACTATGGTTACTGTTGTTCCATGTTGTGAATGTTATCCAATGTGTTACTATGGTTACTGTTGTTCCATGTTGTGAATGTTATCCAATGTGTTACTATGGTTACTGTTGTTCCATGTTGTGAATGTTATCCAATGTGTTACTATGGGTTATAGCAGTATGGACAAATATTTTTTGCTGATACTTCCATGGGTCTTACAGTTCAAAATCAAATAGCAAAATGATCCTTGGTATAACCTTCTTAGAACAGTACAATACAGGGGAAGCCCTTCATGTTGTTTAAATCTTCTTAAAACAATTCCATATAGCTTAGAAGAACCTCCCCCTCAGACAGGGCTTAGACTGTAATGGGTTAAAACTATCTGAGACTTACATTACTCAGACTAGTTATCCTGGGATCTAACATTACTCTGAGACTAGTTATCCTGGGATCTAACATTACTCTGAGACTAGTTATCCTGGGATCTTACATTACTCTGAGACTAGTTATCCTGGGATCTTACATTACTCTGAGACTAGTTATCCTGGGATCTTACATCTTACATTACTCTGAGACTAGTTATCCTGGGGAATCGTTTTAATACATTTGCAAAAAATCTAAACCTGTTTTTGATTTGGCATTAAGGGGTATTGTGATGGCATTATGGGGTATTGTGATGGCATTATGGGGTATTGTGATGGCATTATGGGGTATTGTGATGGCATTATGGGGTATTGTGATGGCATTATGGGGTATTGTGTGTAGATTGATGAGGGTAAAAAAAAATAACATTTTTAGAATGGGGTGCACCGATATCACATTTTTTTGCCAATATTTTCCTTGCCCCAAAAAAGGATACCGATAACCGATATTTAAAATTTTAGCGGCCTTTTAAGCATTCTAGTACAGCATTCTAATAGTTAACACACACACGGATGCAGCGGTCTAAGCCACTGCATCTCAGTGCAAGAGGTGTCACTACAGTCCCTGGTTCCAATCCAGGCTGTATCACATCCGGCCGTGATTGGGAGACTCATAGTAGTTGTCTATTATTGGTGTAGAGAGGACGACAAAGGAGAGGGATTCCACATGTGGATAGGAAGATACAAATTATCATTATTACTGGGAAAAAGTCATTTAAAATCCAGGAATTTTACAACTTTAGCTCTCTAGGTCATGCCAGCAGGTTACAGTAGGTTGTATCTCTCTAGGTCATGCCAGTAGGCTACAGTAGGTTGTAACTCTCTAGGTCATGCCAGTAGGTTACAGTAGGTTGTATCTCTCTAGGTCATGCCAGTAGGTTACAGTAGGTTGTAACTCTCTAGGTCATGCCAGTAGGCTACAGTAGGTTGTATCTCTCTAGGTCATGCCAGTAGGTTACAGTAGGTTGTATCTCTCTAGGTCATGCCAGTAGGTTGAATCTCTCTAGGTCATGCCAGTAGGCTACAGTAGGTTGTAACTCTCTAGGTCATGCCAGTAGGTTACAGTAGGTTGTATCTCTCTAGGTCATGCCATTAGGCTACAGTAGGTTGTAACTCTCTAGGTCATGCCAGCAGGTTACAGTAGGTTGTATCTCTCTAGGTCATGCCAGTAGGTTACAGTAGGTTGTATCTCTCTAGGTCATGCCAGTAGGTTACAGTAGGTTGTAACTCTCTAGGTCATGCCAGTAGGTTACAGTAGGTTGTATCTCTCTAGGTCATGCCAGTAGGTTACAGTAGGTTGTAACTCTCTAGGTCATGCCAGTAGGCTACAGTAGGTTGTAACTCTCTAGGTCATGCCAGTAGGTTACAGTAGGTTGTATCTCTCTAGGTCATGCCAGTAGGTTACAGTAGGTTGCATCTCTCTAGGTCATGCCAGTAGGCTACAGTAGGTTGTATCTCTCTAGGTCATGCCAGTAGGTTACAGTAGGTTGTATCTCTCTAGGTCATGCCAGTAGGTTACAGTAGGTTGTAACTCTCTAGGTCATGCCAGTAGGCTACAGTAGGTTGTAACTCTCTAGGTCATGCCAGTAGGCTACAGTAGGTTGTATCTCTCTAGGTCATGCCAGTAGGTTACAGTAGGTTTTATCTCTCTAGGTCATGCCAGTAGGTTACAGTAGGTTGTATCTCTCTAGGTCATGCCAGTAGGTTACAGTAGGTTGTAACTCTCTAGGTCATGCCAGTAGGCTACAGTAGGTTGTATCTCTCTAGGTCATGCCAGTAGGTTACAGTAGGTTGTAACTCTCTAGGTCATGCCAGTAGGTTACAGTAGGTTGTATCTCTCTAGGTCATGCCAGTAGGTTACAGTAGGTTGTAACTCTCTAGGTCATGCCAGTAGGCTACAGTAGGTTGTATCTCTCTAGGTCATGCCAGTAGGTTACAGTAGGTTGTAACTCTCTAGGTCATGCCAGTAGGTTACAGTAGGTTGTATCTCTCTAGGTCATGCCAGTAGGTTACAGTAGGTTGTAACTCTCTGGGTCATGCCAGTAGGCTACAGTAGGTTGTAACTCTCTAGGTCATGCCAGTAGGCTACAGTAGGTTGTACCTCTCTAGGTCATGCCAGTAGGTTACAGTAGGTTGTATCTCTCTAGGTCATGCCAGGAGGTTACAGTAGGTTGTATCTCTCTAGGTCATGCCAGTAGGCTACAGTAGGTTGTAACTCTCTAGGTCATGCCAGTAGGTTACAGTAGGTTGTAACTCTCTAGGTCATGCCAGTAGGCTACAGTTGGTTGTATCCAAGTAAAAAAATTATCAACCCAATGTGGAAAATGTTGAATTTGGTCAACAACAAAATGAATGGCTTATTTACTACGTGAGGTTTACTTGATATAACAGAAGTTTCGTAATGATTAAGTTGTTATGTGGACACGTGACATACCGACAACTTTGATAAAAAACACTATAGGAGTTGTCTCCAGATCACTATGCATATTAATGCTAATAGCTTAGCATCTCTCTCTATTGAATACAGGCGGTGCATATGCATGCTAGTAGCTTAGCATCTCTCTCCATTGAATACAGGCGGTGCATATTCCTGCTAGTAGCTTAGCATCTCTCTCCATTGAATACAGGCGGTGGACGACAACAGCCCTCATAGAATATAAACAATAGATTACAATAATTAGATGAATCCACCAATCCAAAGAAAGGATAGATGGGAGCTAGACAACCCGCAGTGCCGCTTTGTGGACAACGACTCCCCTTGTTAGGGCGGCGAGACATCTTGTCAGTATATCCATAATCTTTGGTGTAGCCAACCCAACTCTCACATGGCACTATTGCGGGGCACGGTGTGTAGTAAAACATCACTACATGAAAATCACTACATGCCGTGCCCCCCAGTCTGCGGTCAGCAGATAGACCCTTCTCAAATATATATGTTAAGTCACTTTTTGGAAACGGAACGGAGAAAACAAGGGGTAGCTTGTTCTCTACGTCGTCTGATTCTAGACATATCAGTCATCATCCTGGGCCCTCCGTTGAAGAGGTATTGACGAGCCAAATCCGAATATCCAAAGTTAAAAACACATTTAAGGCGGTACTTACTGGTGTTACTCAGATCTCCTATCTCCACCTCTTCATCTTTCAATGTGACAGTAATCTCCCTTTCCTTCTTCACTCCATAAACTGCATCCTCCTCTTTCTCTTCATCCTCTTCTTTAACTGTAACATCTTCCTCCTCTTTCACTCTGAACGCGTCTTCCTCTTCTTTCACTGAAACGTCTTTCTCTTCTTCTTTCACTGTAACAGCCTCACCCTCTACTTCTTGTTTTACTGTGAAATCCTCTTCTTCCTTCTCCTCTTTCACGACAATGTTCAGCCCCAGAGCTTCTTTCTCCGTCCAGCAGACCCCCTCTTCTTTAACAAGAGGGGAGATGTTTAGTGAGCTCATGTTCAGGGATGTTAGCTAGCTAGCTATCATTAGCGACGAGGCTAGTGCTAATTTAACCAGCCAGCTACTATAGCTGACTAATACAAAATAACGTAATATTAAATTAAATAAGTTAACAAGTAGATACGACAGAAGTGTGTCTAAAACACAGTAGGTAATATACACCGAAAGCGTATCAATAGCTTGAATATTTCTGCTATGTTGGCTAGCAAGCTACCGAGGTGGTTGACGAGCTGTTTATGAAGAACCGTCCACTAGATTATACGTCACGCTGGCAGCGTCGCCTGAAAGACGCACATCGCCGTCTGCTGACTGGAGGGGAAACGCAGTTGAGGATCATATTTTATTTTCAGACAAAGATTATTTTAAATGGATTTAATTAAATAATACTATTATATTGAGAGATACAAAGACAGGAATGTGTTGATTGATTAGTGCGAGTAAAAAATGTTTACTACAGCACATTTAAGGCAGTTTCATTAAGTTATATTACATCTAAATTAGCTACTGTAGGTCCATACTGCTCCTACACGGTGTAACAATACATCATATAGATGTATATAATGAACAGACTAGGTCTATACTGCTCCTACATGGTGTAACAAAACATCATGTAGATGTATATAATGAACAGACTAGGTCTATACTGCTCCTATATAATAAACAGACTAGGTCTATACTGCTCCTACATGGTGCAACAATACATCATGTAGATGTATATGATGAACAGACTAGGTCTATACTGCTCCTACATGGTGTAACAAAACATCATGTAGATGTATATAATGAACAGACTAGGTCTATACTGCTCCTATATAATAAACAGACTAGGTCTATACTGCTCCTACATGGTGTAACAATACATCATGTAGATGTATATGATGAACAGACTAGGTCTACTGCTCCTACGTGGTGTAACAATACATCATGTAGATGTATATAATGAACAGACTAGGTCTATACTGCTCCTACATGGTGTAACAATACATCATGTAGATGTATATAATGAACAGACTAGGTCTATACTGCTCCTACATGGTGTAACAATACATCATGTAGATGTACACTACCATTCAAAAGTTTGGGGTCACTTAGAAATGTCCTTGTTTTCTAAAGAAAATCATTTTTTTTCATTTGTTTACCTGTTTTTGCTTTGTCATTAACAATTTTAGAATAAGGCTGTAACGTAACAAAATGTGGAAAAAGTGAAGGGGTCTGAATGCTTTCTGAATGCATTGTATATATAGGGGCAGTACTTAGTGACATCACTTCATGAAACAGGAGTTACAAATATATAACATAGATTCACAATATCAACATTCAATGTATCAAAATATATGACCAAGCTGGAAGTGGAAACGCCAGCCCAGCCACAATCCTAGAGGTTCACTGATGATCAACCTCCTCCTTCACATCTGACTCCTGATGATCAACCTCCTCCTTCACATCTGACTCCTGATGATCAACCTCCTCCTTCACATCTGACTCCTGATGATCAACCTCCTCCTTCACATCTGACTCCTGATGATCAACCTCCTCCTTCACATCTGACTCCAGTGATCAATCCAGAGCGTCTTCTTTTTTGGGCAATCCCGACGGACGACGTCATCGAATAGGACGTCCTCACCAAAACCGCCCACAAGTTAATTGTCATTGAGGTTATTAATGGGAAGAACATTAGCAATATGTCCTGTCTGGTAACTTGTCTCGTTCAATGGATTCACATTGGCAGGTGCACAGGGAGAAACCCCATTAAAAAACCTCAGTTGATCTTAAACTGCAGAAACACTTTTGGAAGTCTTTAACTGCATCAAAGTCTGTGGCCTGTGATGTTGGGACAAATGATAGTCCCTTAATATACAAGAGACAAAATTCACAAATTCTACAGCACAACGGCAGAGTCATGTCTTCAGTGTAAAACTAACAATGACTCAATAATCCTTCTGGGAATGTTATGATGTCATAAAGTTATGGGCGGAGTTAGAAAGTTGGCTGTCAGAAGTACAGTTATACAATGTAAAATTACTTTTAATCTGTCTGTCTGTATATTTCAAAACATGGCATTTGAGGGTGCAGTGAGATACCCCAGAGTTGGACGATACTTTTCTCATAAATCATCTTAAATATTATACTTAATTAAACCTGGAAATCAACCAATCCTCTGTTTTTAATTCAATTCAAAATTCAAAAAAATATAAATTAAATGGTGCTGATGAATGCGCTGGCTGTGTTCTAGTGGGTCTGGGCAGGTGTGATGTAGTTAATGGAGATGGAGGTGTGTTATAGTGGTTCTGGGCAGGTGTGATGTAGTTAATGGAGATGGGGTTGTGTTCTAGTGAGTCTGGGCAGGTGTGATGTAGTTAATGGAGATGGAGGTGTGTTCTAGTGGGTCTGGGCAGGTGTGATGTAGTTAATGGAGATGGAGGTGTGATGTAGTTAATGGAGATGGAGGTGTGTTCCAGTGGGTCTGGGCAGGTGTGATGTAGTTAATGGAGATGGAGGTGTGTTCCAGTGGGTCTGGGCAGGTGTGATGTAGTTAATGGAGATGGAGGTGTGTTCTAGTGGGTCTGGGCAGGTGTGATGTAGTTAATGGAGATGGAGGTGTGATGTAGGTAATGGAGATGGAGGTGTGTTCTAGTGGGTCTGGGCAGGTGTGATGTAGTTAATGGAGATGGAGGTGTGTTCTAGTGGGTCTGGGCAGGTGTGATGTAGTTAATGGAGATGGAGGTGTGATGTAGGTAATGGAGATGGAGGTGTTTTCTAGTGGGTCTGGGCAGGTGTGATGTAGTTAATGGAGATGGAGGTGTGATGTAGGTAATGGAGATGGAGGTGTGTTCTAGTGGGTCTGGGCAGGTGTGATGTAGTTAATGGAGATGGAGGTGTTTTCTAGTGGGTCTGGGCAGGTGTGATGTAGTTAATGGAGATGGAGGTGTGTTCTAGTGGGTCTGGACAGGTGTGATGTAGTTAATGGAGATGGAGGTGTGTTCTAGTGGGTCTGGACAGGTGTGATGTAGTTAATGGAGATGGAGGTGTGTTCTAGTGGGTCTGGACAGGTGTGATGTAGTTAATAGAGATGGAGGTGTGTTCTAGTGGGTCTGGGCAGGTGTGATGTAGTTAATGGAGATGGAGGTGTGTTCTAGTGGGTCTGGGCGGGTGTGATGTAGTTAATGGAGATGGAGGTGTGTTCTAGTGGTTCTGGGCAGCTGTGATGTAGTTAATGGAGATGGAGGTGTGTTCTAGTGGGTCTGGGCAGGTGTGATGTAGTTAATGGAGATGGAGGTGTGTTCTAGTGGGTCTGGGCAGGTAGTTAATGGAGATGGAGGTGTGTTCTAGTGGGTCTGGGCAGGTGTGATGTAGTTAATGGAGATGGAGGTGTGTTCTAGTGGGTCTGGGCAGGTGTGATGTAGTTAATGGAGATGGAGGTGTGTTCTAGTGGGTCTGGGCAGGTGTGATGTAGTTAATGGAGATGGAGGTGTGTTCTAGTGGGTCTGGGCAGGTGTGATGTAGTTAATGGAGATGGAGGTGTGTTCTAGTGGATCTGGACAGGTGTGATGTAGTTAATGGAGATGGAGGTGTGTTCGAGTGGGTCTGGGCAGGTGTGATGTAGTTAATGGAGATGGAGGTGTGTTCTAGTGGGTCTGGGCAGGTGTGATGTAGTTAATGGAGATGGAGGTGTGTTCTAGTGGGTCTGGGCAGGTGTGATGTAGTTAATGGAGATGGAGGTGTGTTCTAGTGGGTCTGGGCAGGTGTGATGTAGTTAATGGAGATGGAGGTGTGTTCTAGTGGGTCTGGGTAGGTGTGATGTAGTTAATGGAGATGGAGGTGTGTTCTAGTGGGTCTGGGCAGGTGTGATGTAGTTAATGGAGATGGAGGTGTGTTCTAGTGGGTCTGGGCAGGTGTGATGTAGTTAATGGAGATGGAGGTGTGTTCTAGTGGGTCTGGGCAGGTGTGATGTAGTTAATGGAGATGAAGGTGTGTTCTAGTGTGTCTGGGCAGGTGTGATGTAGTTAATGTTTGTATGATGTTGTAATTTGTATGTGTATGTTTATAAAATATCAAATGAAATATATGTTTTAAGTCCCAATGCAAAGTTACACCTTATTACATTTAACCAATCAGAATTCAAAAGAATGCCAAAGTCAGGTGTGAAGTAATATGGAGGACCAGCCTATTCCCTATGATGTAAACTCCAACAGAAATAACTTCAAATGTAGAACTTCAAATTAAACCAATCATTTGAACTCATGATTTCATGAAAATCTCCCAAATCCAAAATATAAAGATTACAAGATTATTATTGTCAGTCAGCTAGCTCTCTAGCAGTAAGCCAAGGTTGTAAAAGTTACAAAACTCCCATAGTCTACTTCACAGAGAACATGCTGAAAAGTAGTGATGGGGAAACAAAGCTTCCTAAAGCATTGATGCTTTACAGCCAATTGTGTCAAAAAATAGGTTCATTACTCAAGGAGCAATGGATGGATAGTTCATTTATTTCCAAAGCTGCAATGATGGGACACACACAGTCTGGATGAATGATCAGTAGTGACGGGATATAAATAGCACTCCCACAGCAATTCCACATTAATCTGCCCTTTAATATACTAACAAAAAAACTATTGAAATGTCTATCAAAGTTATTGTGATCGTATAGTGGATTCCTAATAATTTCTAATTTACTATAATAAATTAAGCAATTGTTTACATGTGTCTCATATTCACTACATCAGAATAAACTGTCATCCATTTTACTAACAAAATATCAAATTAACCTGGAAAATGGCTCAATGTCCCCCTCTGGTGGCGAGGAAGTATAATACACCTAAACTAACAAAACCGGGCTAATTAACTGGCTGGTGTTCATGAATTTATAAAACATATACTCTATACATTTGTCATAAATGACCTGCATTGATGAGACACACAGTGTGGATGAACGATCAGTAGTCGACAGGGTAAAAATATCATTCCTAAAGAAGATGCATTTTCCAGTTAGATACCAACTTGAAAGAGGGATCTTTAGCATAAAACCCACATGGAGAACTGAGATTTGGCAAATAACATATAAAGAGGCTTACTTGACACCAAACCAACAACAGTAGTTCCTAAAACATAAATTGCTAATGTATGATTTAAAACGTGGATTTTGTGATGTAATGTCAACTTTATATATTTCTATCCCGGGACTATTCAATTTTGAACTCACCCACAGCAATTCTCCATAAATCTGCTGTGGATTACCCAGAATCCCGAAATAAATTAATACATATGTGATAATTCAAAAACACAACTGGTTGTGCTTATAGGGAACCAGATCGTGAACACAACTAAGTTACTAAGTCTTTAGCCACACTGTATTGTTACACTGGTGAGTAAAAACTCATTCTTCCTACACTAACTTTTGGTCTGAACATTATAATATATATTTTACGTCACACACAGCGTCATTACGTCACACACAGCGTCATTGTCTTAAAGTTGCACATCTCCATCGCAGTCAGAGGTTCAGACTGAGCGTTACCCACTCCAGTCAGCAGATGGCGGTGTGCGATTTTAAGGCAATGCTGTTAGTGTGACGTATAATCTAGTGGACGGAACGCAATGCTGTTAGTGTGACGTATAATCTAGTGGACGGAACGCTTCCTTCAGCAGCAGCAACAGTTATTCAGCCACCTCGGTAGCTTGCTAGCCTAAATAGCCGAACCCATAAAGCTCTTTAGACGCTTTAGTGTATATTAGCCACTGTATTTTAAACCCTCGTCTGTCGTCTAGTTAGTTAGTTATCCTATTTCATTTCATATTTACGGTGTTGTTATTATTCAGCTGGCGGGCTGGTTAAGTTAGCATTAGCCTAGCTAGCTAACATCTCCGACCATGAGTTCACTAAATTACTCTCTTCCTGCTGAAGAAGAGACGGTCTGCTGGACGGAGAAAGAAGCTCTCATCAAAGAGGAGGAGGAAGAGAAGGATGTTACAATACAAAAACAAGTAGAGGGTGAGGTTGTTACCCTGAAAGAAGAAGATAAAGACGTTTCAGTGAAAGAAGAGGAAGACGTTACAGTGAAAGAAGAGGCGTTCAGAGTGAAAGAGGAGGAGGGTGTTACAGTAAAAGATGAGGAGGATTCAGTTTTTGAAGTGAAAGCGGAGGATGGGGAGATTACGGTCTCATCGGAAGAAGAGGAGGAGGAAACTGGATATCTGGGCCCGATTTCCCAAACGCAATTTAAGGCATCCAGTGGTTCTAAAGATGAACTTAGCCATAAGATGGTTTTGAGAAACCGGGCCGTGATTACCACTGGTAAGTACTGTCTTAAAAACAGAGGCACAAACTCTGCAGTTGTTGAACTGATGTTTGGTGTTAAAGGGGAAATCGACAATTGCTACATCCATATTTTGACTTTTAAATTATTTATTTATAGCCATTGATTCTTGAAGAATATAACACATGCCTCATGAGCTTAGTTCAACTGTTGTACCCCATCAGATCCCAAAATAAGCTTTTTTTACTCCAATGTTTAGAAACAATGTAAATCAACAGCCTCAACATGGTTAAAACTATAATGTTGATATCATGGATGGTCAGTCCTTGCATCCATAGGTCTGTCTATGAATTTGAGAGTAGTTACATTTCTCCAGCCCCATCATCTTATTACCAAAACAGTGGTGGAATTACAGCTTTGTTATTGGTTGAACTGCAGATTGGTTGATTGATGTGTGGCTTTTTTAAAGGGACAACCTAGTATTTAAACAGCAACAAAATGGCTGGCAAGAGACTTGGTTTGGTAAACAGTTGAGGGATGGGGCTGGAGAAATGTAACCACTCTCAAATTCATAGAGAAAGCTATTGTAGCAACCGTAACCCAACACCTAGGGACCTAGTCAAGAATTTCAGACATCTTGGCATAACAGTTATAAGGTGTTGGCTTGAGAGTCGCTGGACCCAGGTTTGAGTCCAGCTCAGGACTACCCCCTGAATTCACTATACTATGAATACAAGGACTGGCCATCCATGATGTCATAATAATAGTTTAACCAGGTTTCTAGGATATATAGTATATTCTAGAATTAATCCATGATGTCATAATGATAGTGTAACCAGGTTTCTAGGATATATAGTATATTCTAGAATTCATCCATGATGTCATAGTGATAGTTTAACCATTAAATGCAAGACATACCTTGATTCAATTACATTCATGAATTGGTTTGAAACCATAAACCCTTCTCAATTTGGTGCCTTGTCGGATTTGTAAAAAATGGTTTGTCATGAAACACTTATTTATTTATTTAAATGTAACCTTTATTTATTTAAATGTAACCTTTGTCCGGTTGTGATACAGCCCGGATTTGATCCAGGGTTTCTTTAGTGACGCCTCAAGCACTGAGATGCAGTGTCCGCTGCGCCACTCGGGAGCCATAAAATCATGTTCTAGTGCTGTCCCCAACTAAAATACATCTTGGTCAACCAAGAGTCATCTGTTCTTTCTACCAATCTCCCCATGTGTTTTTATAAAATCTGAATGTACTGAACTTGTCTGATGCTTTAAGCACGCTGTTTGATTAAATAAATAAGACACAAATGACGAGAGGGAGCCAGTCGTCAACATAACCCGACCAGAGGGAGCCGGTCGTCAACACAACCCGACCAGAGGGAGCCGGTCGTCAACACAACCCGACCAGAGGGAGCCGGTCGTCAACACAACCCGACCAGAGGGAGCCGGTCGTCAACACAACCCGACCAGAGGGAGCCGGTCGTCAACACAACCCGACCAGAGGGAGCCGGTCGTCAACACAACCCGACCAGAGGGAGCCGGTCGTCAACACAACCCGACCAGAGGGAGCCGGTCGTCAACACAACCCGACCAGAGGGAGCCGGTCGTCAACACAACCCGACCAGAGGGAGCCGGTCGTCAACACTACCCGACCAGAGGGAGCCCCCCTCTACTGTGTGATTTCTACCAATCTGTGTGCCAGTTATGATTTTCATATGCACATTTTCGTGGAACAGTTTCATTTAATTTATAATAGTATCTCAAAATTATTGTCCATTAATCTACATTCTATCTAAATCTAAATGAAAATGATACAAATCTAAGAGTAACTTTTATTGCCATTGCCAACTATGTAAAAAAAAATTGCCTACATAAAGCCAACAATAGAAAATATTGTTGTATTGTAATACCTGCCAGTCTGCACAGCGCGATATCAACCCTGAGCATATCGGACTGTTTTTCTCCACTACAACACCGTATTCCTGCCGTAAGCTCTGGACCATTACACCGGATAATCGCAGCTGGCTAGCTGCTACCGAGTGGCCCAGCCCCGAAGCTAGCCTTGAGCCAGGCCCATCTCCCAGCCTGCTCAGTGGACCCTATGATCACTCGGCTACACAGCTGATGTCTCCCAGACTCTTCACTAAGACGACTAGAAGCCACTACATCACCGGATTCCTGCCGTAAGCTCTGGACCTTTGCACCGGATTGGCTATAGTGGCTAACGCCCTTGTCCCGAAGCTAGCACCAGTTAGCCTCGATCCAGGTGCATCTCCCGGCTAGCAAACAAATAACTCCAGCTACAATACCTATTTTGCCAATTGGCCTGGACCCTTTGTCGACACAGAGCCCCGCCGATCCATCACGACTGGTCTGCCGACTCAATTCCGTCAGATGTGCCCTGTTCATTTATCACGGTTCTCCATTTTGTTTATCTGTCAGCCCCAGCCTCGAACTCAGGCCCAGTGTGTATTTAGCTGACCCTCTCTGCCCATTCATTGCCAT
The DNA here is from genome assembly GCF_029448725.1 of Salvelinus fontinalis. Classification (NCBI taxonomy): domain Eukaryota; kingdom Metazoa; phylum Chordata; class Actinopteri; order Salmoniformes; family Salmonidae; genus Salvelinus; species Salvelinus fontinalis. The sequence goes on from NW_026600250.1 coordinate 160,407, forward strand.
TTTACCTGTTGTTGTCTTAGCTGATTAACTGTTTCTTACCCGTTGTTGTCTTAGCTAGCTCTCCCAATCAACACCTGTGATTGCTTTATGCCTCGCTTTATGTCTCTCTAATGTCAATATGCCTTGTATACTGTTGTTTAGGTATCATTGTTTTATTTTACTGCGGAGCCCCTAGTCCCACTCAACATGCATCAGAGAGCTCTTTTGTCCCACTTGCGGTGACCTCACCTAGCATAACCCCAGAGATGCAACCTCTCTTATCGTCACTCAGTGCCTAGGTTTACCTCCACTGTACCCGCACACTACCATACCCCTGTCTGTATATTATGCCTCGAATCTATCCTACCACACCCAGAAATCTGCTCCCTTTATTCTCTGTTCACAACGCACTAGACGACCAGTTCTGATAGCCTTTAGCCGTACTCTCATCCTACTCCTCTGTTCCTCGGGTGATGTAGAGGTTAACCCAGGCCCTGTGTGTCCCCAGGCTCTCAATTGTTGACTTCTGTAATCGAAAAAGCCTTGGTTTCATGCATGTTAACTTTTACTGCCTCAGAAACCCAGATCCGGGAGCACCCCCCACCCCCCCCCCCACCAGTAAAAAAGCTGACTAGCATAGCTAGCATAGTGTCACAAGTAAATACTAGCATCTAAATATCATTCAATCACAAGTCCAAGACACCAGATAAAAGATACACTTCTTGTGAATCCAGCAATCATTTCTGATTTTTAAAATGTTTTACAGGGAAGACACAATATGTAAATCTATTAGCTAACCACGTTAGCAAAAGACACCATTTTTCTTTGTCCACCATTTTCTCTCCATCAGTAGCTAGCACCAATTCGACCAAATAAAGATATTGATAGCCACTAACCAAGAAAAAAACCTCATCAGATGACAGTCTGATAACATATTTATTGTATAGCATAGGTTTTGTTAGAAAAATGTGCATATTTCAGGTATAAATCATAGTTTGCCAATTGCAGCCACCATCACAAATCTCCCCAAAGCGACTAGAATTACTACAGAGACCATCGTGTATTACCAATTTACTCATCATAAAACATTTCTTAAAAATACACAGCGCACAGCAAATGAAAATGAAAGACACAGATCTTGTGAATTCAGACAATATTTCAGATTTTCTAAGTGTTTTACAGCGAAAACACAATAAATCGTTATATTAGCATACCACATGTGCAAACGTTACCCGAGCATTGATTCAAGGCAAAAAGAGCGATAGCGTTATCATCACCAAAATATATTAATTTTTTCACTAACCTTCTCAGAATTCTTCCGATGACACTCCTGTAACATCATATTACACAATCCATATAGAGTTTGATCGAAAATGTGCATATTTAGCGGCACAAATCGTGCTTACACATTGGAAATAGTGTCCAACTACTCAAGCAATCTGCCCCGCGCCATCTTGGAAAGACACCGATTTTTATCGAAAACTATTCATAAACTTGACAAAAAAAATACAAGTTGGACAGCAATTGAAAGACAAATTTAGTTCTTAATGCAATCGCTGAATTACATTTCTAAAATTATCCTTACTGTGCAATACAGGGTGCGCCAAAGCGAAGCTACACAAAACAAAATGGCGATATATGCGTTTAACATTTTTCTACAGAACAACGATTTATCATCATAAATAGTTCTTACTATGAGCTGATCTTCCATCAGAATCTTGGGCAATGTATCCTTTCTCCGGTCTAATCGTCTTTTGGTCGAAAGATGTCCTCTTGTCATGACGAAATGGCCACTAACGTTCGGTATGTACAGGAAAAGTGCCCAACTCTTCAAAGTGCGTCACAAAGAAATGCCAGAAAATCGCAATAAACTGACATAAATTGCTATAAAACGGTTTAAATTAACTACCTTATGATGTTTTTAACACCTATAACGAGTAAAAACTTGACCGGCGATATATTACTGGCTAAACCAAAGCTTGGAAGGAGGCCAGTCCGACGTCCATCGTGCGTCAAGCGCATTGAAGAAAAGAAAAGTCCTTCCGGTCTTTGGCCTTTTATACAGGCCCTGATTGCGCAATCGACTCCATTCAAATTGTCACCACTTACTGACATCTAGAGGAAGGCGTAGGCAGTGTTTGTAGCCCCATAGGATTCACAGGGTCTTAAAAACTGAACTGGGACCAGAGGCCAAGATTTCTGAAATCTCACTCACCCGCAGGAAAAGTGCTGTAGAATGAGTTCTGTTTCACTCAGAGACATAATTCCAACGGTTTTAGAAACTAGAGAGTGTTTTCTATCCAATAATGACAATAACATGCATATTGTACGAGCAAGAATTGAGTACTAGGCAGTTTCATTTTGAGACGAATTTCCGCTAAGTCAAAACAGCACCCCCTATATTCTCAAGAGGTTAACATCAGAAGCCTCCTCCCTAAGTTTGTTTTACTCACTGCTTTTGCACACTCCGCCAACTTTAATGTCCTTGCCATGTCTGAATCCTGGCTTAGGAAGGCCACCAAAAATTCTGAAATTTCCATCCCCAACTACAACATTTTCCGTCAAGATAGAACTGTCAAAAAAAGAGTTGCAATATACTGCGGAGATGGCCTGCAAAGAGTTCTGTCATTCTTTACAGTCCATGCCCAAACAGTTCGAGCTTCTAATTTTAAAAAGGAATCTTTCCAGAAATATGTCTCTCACTGTTGCCACCTGTTATAAACCCCCCTCAGCTCCCAGCTGTGCCCTGGACACCATATGTGAATTGATTGCCCCTCCCCCATCATTCTTCAGAGTCCGTTCTATTAGGTGACCTAAACTGAGATATGCTTAACACCCCGGCCGTCCTACAATCCAAGCTAGATGCCCTCAATCTCACACAAACTATCAAGGAACCCACCAGGTTCAACCCTAAATCCGTAAACATGGGCATCCTCATAGATATTATCCTGACCAACTTGCCCTCCAAATAAACCTCTGCTGTTTTCAATCAGGATCTCAGCGATCATTGCCTGCATCCGTTATGGGTCCGCTGACGTCTGAAGCTTCGTTTCATCGACCACCCCTCATCACTGTCAAACTCTCCCTCAAACACTTCTGCATGCAGGCCTTTCTAATCGACCTGGCCCGGGTATCCTGGAAGGATATTGACCTCATCCCGTCAGTAGAGGATATCTGGTTGTTCTTTAAAAGTAACTTCCTCACCACCTTAAATGAGCATGCCCCTTTCAAAAAATGTGTAACTAAGAACACACGGTCCCGTGTGGCTCAGTTGGTAGAGCATGGCGCTTGCAACGCCAGGGTTGTGGGTTCAATTCCCACTGGGGGACCAGGATGAATATGTATGAACTTTCCAATTTGTAAGTCGCTCTGGATAAGAGCGTCTGCTAAATGACTTAAATGTAAACAGATATTGCCCTTGGTTCACTCCAGACCTGAGTGCCCTCGACCAGCACAAAAACATCCTGTGGCGTACTGCACTAGCATCGAATAGTCCCCGCGATATGCAACTTTTCAGAGAAGTCAGGAACCAATAAACACAGTCAGTTAAGAAAGCAAAGGCTAGCTTTTTCAGAAAGAAATTTGCATCCTGTAGCTCTAACTCCAAAACGTTTTGGGACACTGTAAAGTCCATGGAGAATAAGAGCACCTCATCCCAGCTGCCCACTGCACTGAGGCCACGATAATCGAGTTTCAATAAGCATTTCTCTACGGCTGGCCATGCTTTCCTCCTGGCTACCCCAACCCCTGCCAACAGCTCCGCACCCCCTGCAGCTACTTGCCAAAGCCTCCCCAGCTTCTCCTTTACCCAAATCTAGATAGCTGATGTTCTGAAAGAGCTGCAACATCTGGACCCCTACGAATCAGCCGGGCTAGACAATCTGGACCCTTTCTTTCTAAAATTATCTGCCGAAATTGTTCCAACCCCTATTACTAGACTGTTCAACCTCTCTTTCGTATCGTCTGAGATTCCCAAAGATTGGAAAGCTGCCGCGGTCATCCCCCTCTTCAAGGGGGGAGACACTCCTGACCCAAACTGCTACAGACCTATATCTATTCTACCCTGCCTTTCTAAGGTCTTCGAAAGCCAAATTAACAAACAGATTACCGACCATTTCGAATCCCACCGTACCTTCTCCGCTATGCAATCTGGTTTCAGAGCTGGTCATGGGTGCACCTCAGCCATGCTCACGGTACTAAAAGATATCATAACCGCCAGTTATGTACTGTGCAGCCGTCTTCATCGACCTGGCCAAGGCTTTCGACTCTGTCAATCACCGTAATCTTATCGGCATACTCAACAGCCTTGGTTTCTCAAAAGACTGACTCGCCTGGTTCACCAACTAACAAACCTCCAAACGAGCTTCAATGCCATACAACACTCCTTCTGTGGCCTCCAACTGCTCTTAAAAGCAAGTAAAACTAAATGCATGCTCTTCAACCGATCGCTGCCCGCACCCGCCCACCTGACTAGCATCACTACTCTGGACGGTTGTGACTTAGAATATGTGAACAACTACAAATACCTAGGTGTCTGGCTAGACTGTAAACTCTCCTTCCAGACTCACAGTAAGCATCCCCAATCCTAAATTTAATCTAGAATTGGTTTCCTATTTCGCAAAACAAAGCCTCCTTCACTCATGCTGCACCACACCCTCGTAAAACGGATCGGCGATGTCATTTACAAAATAGCCTCCAGCAGTCTATCACAGTGCCATCCGTTTTGTCACTAAAGCCCTATATACCACCCACCACTGCGACCTGTATGCTCTTGTTGGCTGGCCCTCGCTAAATATTCAATGCCAAAACAATTGGCTCCAGGTCATCTATAAGTCTTTGCTAGGTAAAGCTCCACCTTATCTCAGCTCACTGGTCACCATAGCAACACCCACCCGTAGCACGCGCTCCAGGAGGTATATCTCACTGGTCACCCCCAAAGCCAATTCCTCCTTTTGCCGCCTTTCCTTCCAATTCTCTGCTGCCAATGACCGGATCGAATTGCAAAAATCGCTGAAGTTGGAGACATATATCTCCCTCACTAACTTTAAGTATCAGCTATCTGAGCAGCTTACCGATCGCTGCAGCTGTACACAGCCCATCTGTAAATAGCTCATCCAACTGCCTACCTCATCCCCATGTTTTTATTTACTTTTTTTGCTCTTTTGCACACACCAGTATTTCTACTTGCACATCATCATCTGCACATCCAGTGTTAATTTGCTAAATTGTAATTACTTCGCTACTTTGGCCTATTTATTGCCTTAACTCCGTCCTCCATTTGCACACACTGTATATAGATTTTTCTATTGTGTTATTGACTGTACGTTTGTTTATCCCACATGTAACTCTGTGTTGTTTTTGTCGCACTGCTTTGATTTTTCTTGGTCAGGTCGCAGTTGTAAATGAGAACTTGTTCTCAACTGGCCGACCTGGTTAAATAAAGTTGAAAAATAAAAAATTTAGGAATTGTTCATGATGTCCTCCGGTGATTTTAACTTTTCCTGTTGAAAAGTGATATATAAATACAGTAAAGTATAAACATTATAAAGGTAAAAATATATTTTTTTAATAATAATCGTAACTTTATTGACAACACCCAAATGGATACTGTCATTAACGTGGTTCTTCAGTAATTACACATCATTCTTAATACTGTAGCTGTTTAGTTACAGTCACATGTTCAACTATCATCAGCTGATCCAGGAAATCATTTTCTGAATGACAGTCACATGACAAACATCACGACATGCAACAACAACCAAAGTGCTTCTTCATTCATTACTCTGGTAAAGACAGTTATGCCGTGCTCCACGTTGGATCCAACATCCCTAACAAATTGATGTTTATAATGTTATTGTCTGCTTGATTTACTGTAGAGTCTCGTTAGTCTGTTTGCACACAGAGATACTTTGCTCATAATGTGTAGAGAACTGTTCCTTGATGGATAGGCTATTGTACAACACACAGAGCTATTTTCCTTTATTTGTTGTTTGGTGATGTTATGGGTCCTACAGTAGGTCTATGTTAGGTGAAGTTATGGGTCCTACAGTATTGTTATGTTGTTGTTAGGTGAAGTTATGGGTCCTACAGTAGGTCTGTTATTGTTATGGGTCCTACAGTAGGTCTATGTTATTGTTAGGTAATGTTATGGGTCCTACAGTAGGTCTGTTATTGTTATGGGTCCTACAGTATTGTTATGTTGTTGTTAGGTAATGTTATGGGTCCTACAGTAGGTCTGTTATTGTTATGGGTCCTACAGTAGGTCTATGTTATTGTTAGGTAATGTTATGGGTCCTACAGTAGGTCTACTTCTTCGTTCATTACAGGTATATTTGTTGTTAGGCGAAGTTATGGGCCAATTTTCCAAACAGTGTACAAACCCTCATTGTCAGGTTGATGGAAAAGACAAAGAGCATTTTACTGGTTGAAGTGTTTTTTAAATAGAAAGCGGTTGATTTGCGATGATGACACAAACATTATATTAAGCAGGACATTCAAAACGAGCCTTACAATTATAATCCAAAGTAGTGTGAAATGTACTCATAAGCAACCTGGAAATGGAGGTTACTCCCCTGAGTTTTCCCCCTTTCACATTCAGAATACATTGTGAAAAACTAAAATCTTTGCTCGCCATTTTTGCTCCTGGCAGATATACTACATCCATAACTAGTGGTTTCCTCATTACCAGATATACTACATCCATAACTAGTGGTTTCCTCATTAGCAGATAGTTCTACATCCATAACTAGTGGTTTCCTCATTACCAGATATACTACATCCATAACTAGTGGTTTCCTCATTACCAGATATACTACATCCATAACTAGAGGTTTCCTCATTACCAGATATACTACATCCATAACTAGTGGTTTCCTCATTACTAGATATACTACATCCATAACTAGTGGTTTCCTCATTACCAGATATACTACATCCATAACTAGTGGTTTCCTCATTACCAGATATACTACATCCATAACTAGTGGTTTCCTCATTACCAGATATACTACATCCATAACTAGTGGTTTCCTCATTACCAGATATACTACATCCATAACTAGTGGTTTCCTCATTACCAGATATACTACATCCATAACTAGTGGTTTCCTCATTACCAGATATACTACATCCATAACTAGTGATTTCCTCATTAGCAAGGAGGAGTTTCTGCAACCAAATTGCGTATGCATCGCCCTCGTGCTGCAATTTTAGCAAACACAGAAAGGGGCCTATATTGGACACCAAAAGACGTCTGGCACACTGCTTAGAGTTTCAACAACTTGAATAACTTATTTCTAGCCGACAATCATCGATGTTACTAATGTACTAATGTGAAAACAAGACAAAATATCACTATTGTTCCTATCTTGACTGTCTTAATTGTTAAATTTAACAGACGTCAATTGTTGTACAACTTCATGGGTACGCTCTGGGCATCACCCTTTACCTCAAATAAACTTCTGCTGTTGTGGGCATTTAACCATCTGTATGACTTTGTTGTTCACACAGGAGAGAGACGGGACTATCGTGGATCCTCTGGGGAGCCTCAACAACATCATGATGCTGACGAGGCAGAGAAGAGTCTCTCTAGATCAGAACACGTCAAGAAACACTCGCGGAGATCCACAGGGAAGAAATCTCACTGCTGCTCTGACTGTGGGAGGAGATTCACCTCCTCAGCAGGCATTATAATTCATCAGAGAATCCACACAGGAGAGAAACCTTTTAGCTGTGATGAATGTGGGAAGAGTTTTACTAAGTCTTGCAATCTGTCGTGACACCAGAGAACACACACAGGAGAGAAATCTTATACCTGTTATCAATGTGGGAAGAGTTTTGTTTCATCTGGCCTTCTGACTGTACACCAGAGAATACACACAGGAGAGAAACCTTATAGCTGTAATCAATGTGGGAAGAGTTTTACTCAGCTAAGCAACCTGATAACACACCAGAGAACACACACAGGCGAGAAATCTCATAGCTGTACTCAATGTGGGAAGAGTTTTACTCAGCTAAGCAACCTGATAACACACCAGAGAAAACACACAGGAGAGAAACCGTACAGCTGTGATCAATGTGGGAAGAGTTTTACTCAGCTAAGCAACCTGATAACACACCAGAGAACACACACAGGTGAGAAACCGTACAGCTGTGATCAATGTGGGAAGAGTTTTACTCAGCTAAGCAGCCTGATAATACACCAGAGAACACACACAGGCGAGAAATCTTATAGCTGTACTCAATGTGGGAAGAGTTTTAGCCAGTCAACCAGCCTGATATCACACCAGAGAACACACACAGGCGATAAACCTTATAGCTGTACTCAATGTGGGAAGAGTTTTAGCCATTCAACCAGCCTGATATCACACCAGCGAATACACACAGGAGAGAAACCTTATAGCTGTATTCAATGTAGGAAGAGTTTTAGCCATTCAACTAGCCTGACACGACACCAGAGAACACACACAGGAGAGAAATCGTATAGCTGTGATGAATGTGGGAAGAGTTTTACGAAGTCTTGCAATCTGTCGCGACACCAGAGAACACACACAGGAGAGAAATCTTATACCTGTTATCAATGTGGGAAGAGTTTTGTTTCATCTGGCCTTCTGACTGTACACCAGAGAATACACACAGGAGAGAAACACTATAGCTGTGGTAAATGTGGGACGAGTTTTGTTCCATCTGGCGATCTGACAGTACACCAGAGAACACACATAGGAGAGAAGTATTTTATCTGTAATCAATGTGGGAAGAGTTTTGTTCCATCTGGTGATCTGACAGTACACCAGGGAACACACACAGGAGATAAGTCTTTTAGCTGTAATCAATGTGGGAAGAGTTTTTTTTCATCTACTGGTCTGACAATGCACCAGAGAACACACACAGGAGAGGAATCTTTTAGCTGTGACCAGAGATAATCTGATTAAAGATATCTGATCAAATATTACAAAATACATACATGAAGGAGTTGATTCATGATATCAATGAATTACTGTCACAATGTAGAATGTTAACACTTTGTAGTAGGAATATTTTAACAATGTCACAATGTAGAAGCCTAAATGTTTGCCCCCTTATCAATTGATTTCAGCATGATATGGATATCAGCCTCAGGGGAGGAGTACTATTTATGAGATTTAACAAAAAGTGACTAACAAGAAAAGAGTTGTGTTACACTTACCGTGTTGGTGACCCACTTGAATCAAAATGCAACACTTCAGAATGTAGCGATCTGTTTTCTACAAGCTGTCCTCTAACCAGGGATGTACACATTATTCCCAGGTTCTGTGTGGTTTTTGAGCTGTTAGTTTTAACAGGACGTGCAACCTCCTCTCGCACAATTGATTTCAACATAATATCGATGAGTGATGACAAATAAGTGTTGTGTTCCTTTGTTCAGCGACCCCTACATTTAAATGCATCACTCCTTTAGTTGCTCCACCTTTTTGGTTTGCTTCCTGTCTTTAAGTTTATTGTGGGTTTTTCTTTTGTTTGCCTCTTCTTTGGCAGATTTAGTGGGTCTCATGGTTGGTGTCTTTTATGTCCCAGTTGTTGTTACTAGTCAACTTTCAGTGGACACTGAGAGAAAAATTGCAACATTATGTTATAATACTTTTATTGCATCAAATGGTTGTTTTATGCAACAGAATAGAGGGTTCTTAGAACTATTGTGTCTGTGTGTTCTACTGAGGATGGGCCTCTGGGAGAAAACACTGACAGGAGATTTACAATGTCTTTTGGGTAAAAAAACCCTAAAGAGACCACATTCCAGAGCATGAGTTAATGTTTCTGTTCTATATGGAACCAGGGAGAGATGACCCCAGGGCCAGACCCTGGTCTCTACACAAAGAGTACTGTTTTTACAGCAGATACTGTCTGCTGAGAATTATAAGTATCTTTCATACAAATCTTAACCTTGTGACCCGTTCTATACATCTGTTGTTCGTCATGTAGGTTGAACGACCTTTGTACCTTTGTCTTGTCGCTCTCAACGAATCATCTGGGGGTGATTTGTCAACCAGCCATCATCGTACAGCACTCAATTGATTCACTTTATATGTGTACGTTGTATTGACCTGCTCCCTTATTTAGAAGTGAATACAGATTTAGTTAAAGAATAACTCTGACTTGTGTGATAAGTTTCTCTCCTCATTTGATATTAAAGAAGTTAAGCACCACATTTGGCGATGGGGATGTTAATCTTCACTTGGTAAATGCCCTGGCTCCTGACGACCTGGGTAACTGACCTGGCTCCTGACGACCTGGGTAAATGACCTGGCTCCCAACGACCTGGGTAAATGACCTGGCTCCCGATGACCTGGGTAAATGACCTGGGTAAATGGTACACGAGGGATCCCTCAAACTTGGGATCTCAGGGAGACCAAACTTCGGCAACAGAGCAGATGGACCCACCTTTGATCTGAGAGGCAGCGAGCCGAGTGGATACCACATCTCAAACGTAGTGGAGTTTTTAGAAAAGCCTCGTAGGCTTTGAGTGTGTATTCCTGTGTGAGGGGGGCTCCTTGGAGGTGTAAACAGGGCCGAGTCAGGAGGCTCTGAGTGTGTATTCCTGTGTGGAGGTGTAAACAGGGCCCAGTCAGGAGGCTCTGAGTGTGTATTCCTGTGTGGAGGTGTAAACAGGGCCCAGTCAGCTGTGTGAACTGGATGAAAACTAGAATCTGTGTTTACTAAGACCATGTATGATATAGTATAAGCTAGTAAGGTACACCTGTAATTATTCCCAGTATGAGAGGAGTTGCTAGATTTATACAGCCAGTAGACACTATGTTAATATTGTAGAAGCATTGTAGTTGATTATGTGAAATTAAAGTTGTTTTCTGTCAGTGGTGAGCAAACTTGTCCAACAAAAACATAGGATATATTTGTTTTCTTAAGGGGGAAAGTGTTACAGGCTTTGGTTTTTCCATTTATGTTTTGAGGTTGGACTTTAGCACGTCTAGCTTGTTAGCACGTCTAGCTCGTTAGCTCGTTAGCACGTCTAGCTCGTTAGCACGTCTAGCTCGTTAGCACATCTAGCTTGTTAGCACGTAGGACGCACTGATTGGTGTCACCTCGTTAGTCAAATCAAGTTTATTTTATATAGCCCTTCGTACATCAGCTAATATCTTGAAGTGCTGTACAGAAACCCAGCCTAAAACCCCAAACAGCAAGCAATGCAGGTGTAGAAGCACGGTGGCTAGGAAAAACTCCCTAGAAATGCCAAAACCTAGGAAGAAACCTAGAGAGGAACCAGACTGAGGGGTGGCCAGTCCTCTTCTGGCTGTGCCGGGTGGAGATTATAACAGAACATGGCCAAGATGTTCAAATGTTCATAAATGACCAGCATGGTCAAATAATAATCAGGAGTAAATGTCAGTTGGCTTTTCATAGCCGATCATTAAGAGTATCTCTACCACTCCTGCTGTCTCTAGAGAGTTGAAAACAGCAGGTCTGGGACAGGTAGTACGTCCGGTAGACAGGTCAGGGTTCCATAGCCGCAGGCAGAACAGAACAGTCAGTATGTGTTACACCTGTGCTGGCTTGTCCATCTCGTTAGTGGGAAGGTGTTTCACCTGAGCTGGTCCAGGTTCTATTTAAGAGTGTCTGGCCCAGTGCTCCAGTTGTCTTGATAGATGTGGAGAGTCAACACCTTTAGTTGCTCCACCTTTTTGGTTTGCTTCCTGTCTGTAAGTTTGTTGTGAGTTTTTCTTTTGTTTGCCTCTTGGGCAGATTTAGTGGGTCTCATGGTGGTTGTCTTTTAGGTCCCAGTTGTTGTTACTAGTCAATTTTCAGTGGACACCCCCATAGTGTCTTTCAGAGCCCCTCCTAAAAAAACAAGTTATATTTTGGGTTGGATATTGCATCCAATTAATATTTTAGAAATGGCATTTCTTTACAATGCTCATTAGTCTGTCAGTTTTTCTTCTGTTTTTTTCTCTTAAGTTTGTACTAAATATCTCTTTATTTTCGTTGTTTTTTCCTGTGAAGCCATTGTGTTGCATCCATGTCTGAAATGTGCTGTATAAATAAAGCTTGATTTGAACATATTGCAAAACAAATTAACCCAATGACCGACCAATCAACAGACTCTTGGTCCATCTTGGTGTTGAAAATCAGTCTCAATCCCACTTTTCAAGCCTGCTGAAGGCGTGGTGGAGTGGTAAACACCACCCCCGGCTCTACCAGGGGCTTGAGGTGGTCTCCCACAGCTCTGCTTATGTCATGTTCTGTGGCCTTGCCGTTCCATTTCTTGACTGCCCCTGTAACATAGAAAGACATTTAGTCATATTATATAAAACACAGTAAATTATATGGAGCATCTATGGCTTCAGTTACACCTGGCACCTAAATGTGACATCTGATCACTCCAAGCTGCATTAGGTTCAGATCTACCAGGATGGACCTTTGACATAGTCTGGACGCAGTCAGGCCACCGAATATGCATAAGCAATGTCAAAAGATGAGTGAGGAAAAGTGCATTTTACACAAGTGACCTTCATAATAATTTAAATGTTATTTGTCACATATGTATGTTATTGCGGGTGTAGTTAAATGCTTGTGTTTCTAGCTCCAACAGTGCAGTAATATCTAACCAAATGCTTGTGTTTCTAGCTCCAACAGTGCAGTAATATCTAACTAAATGCTTGTGTTCCTAGCTCCAACAGTGCAGTAATATCTAACTAAATGCTTGTGTTTCTAGCTCCAACGGTGCAGTAATATCTAACAAAATGCTGGTGTTCCTAGCTCCAACAGTACAGTAATATCTAACTAAATGCTTGTGTTTCTAGCTCCAACAGTACAGTAATATCTAACTAAATGCTTGTGTTCCTAGCTCCAACAGTACAGTAATATCTAACCAAATGCTTGTGTTCCTAGCTCCAACAGTGCAGTAGTATCTAACTAAATGCTTGTGTTCCTAGCTCCAACAGTGCAGTAATATCTAAATAAATGCTTGTGTTTCTAGCTCCAACAGTGAAGTAATACCTAACTAAATGCTTGTGTTCCTAGCTCCAACAGTGCAGTAATATCTTACTAAATGCTTGTGTTCCTAGCTCCAACAGTGTCCTCCGAGAGAGAGAAAGAGAGAATTAGAGAGAGCATACTTAAATTCACACAGGACACCGGATACGACAGTAGAAATAGTCCAGAAAAACAAACTGACCCTAGCCCCCCGACACAAACTACTGCAGCATAAATACTAGAGGCTGAGACAGGAGGGTTCAGGAGACACTGTGGCCCCATCCGATGATACCCCCAGACAGGGCCAAACAGGCAGGATATAACCCCACCCACTTTGCCAAAGCACAGTCCCCACACCACTAGAGGGATATCTTCAACCACCAACTTACCATCCTGAGAGAAGGCGCCAACCCAGACAGGAAGACCACGTCAGTGACTCAACCCACTCAAGTGACGCACCCCTCCTAGGGACGGCATGGAAGAGCACCAGTAAGCCAGTGACTCATATATATAAATATATGGACACGCAATATCAGAGCGGCAAAGACAGATACAGTAGAATAGGATAGAATACAGTATGTACATATGAGAAAAGTAATACATAGACTAAGATACAGTAGAATAGGATAGAATACAGTATATACATATGAGATGAGTAATGCATAGACTAAGATACAGTAGGATAGAATACAGTATATACATATGAGATGAGTAATACATAGACTAAGATACAGTAGAATAGGATAGTATACAGTATATACATATGAGATGAGTAATACATAGACTAAGATACAGTAGAATAGGATAGAATACAGTATATACATATGAGATGAGTAATGCATAGACTAAGATACAGTAGAATAGGATAGAATACAGTATATACATATGAGATGAGTAATACATAGACTAAGATACAGTAGAATAGGATAGAATACAGTATATACATATGAGATGAGTAATACATAGACTAAGATACAGTAGAATAGGATAGAATACAGTATATACATATGAGATGAGTAATACATAGACTAAGATACAGTAGAATAGGATAGAATACAGTATATACATATGAGATGAGTAATGCCAGATATGTAAACATGCAGGAGATCCATGATGGAAAGACAGTGATGGTGCTCAGTGACGTTGTTGCAAATGGAGGGTAAAATGGTAAAACGTTTGAGTTCATTCTGTCCATTATTACATCATTACATCAAGTGTTCCAATGGTAAAACGTTTGAGTTCATTTTGTCCATTATTACATCATTACATCAAGTGTTCCAATGGTAAAACGTTTGAGTTCATTCTGTCCATTATTACATCATTACATCAAGTGTTCCAATGGTAAAACGTTTGAGTTCATTTTGTCCATTATTACATCATTACATCAAGTGTTCCAATGGTAAAACGTTTGAGTTCATTTTGTCCTGGTCACTTTGCCTACTGTTTATTGCCACGTTGGGATGCAACCTTTGTTTGTTGTCATTTTTTAAACATTTTTTATCATTTTACCCCCGTTTTTTTCTCCCCAATTTCGATCTTGCCTCATCGCTGCAACTCCCCAATGGGCTCAGGAGGCGAAGGTCGAGTCATGCGTCCTCTGAAACATGACCCGTCAAACCACGCTTCTTAACACCCGCCCGCTTAACCCGGAAGCCAGCTGCACCAATGTGTAGTTGGAAACACCGGGCGACGCTTGGCCAATTGTGTGCCGCCCTATGGAACTCCCGATCACGGCAGGTTGTGGTACAGCCCGGGATCGAACCCGGGTGATGCCTCTAGTGTCGCCTCTAACACTGCCATGCAGTACCTTAGACCGCTGCACCACTCGGGTCTATAGTGACGCCTCTAACACTGTGATCTAGTACCTTAGACTGCTGCACCACTCAGGTCTATAGTGACACCTCTAACACTGCCATGCAGTACCTTAGACTGCTGCACCACTCGGGTCTATAGTGACGCCTCTAACACTGTGATCTAGTACCTTAGACTGCTGCACCACTCGGGTCTATAGTGACGCCTCTAACACTGTGATACAGTACCTTAGACTGCTGCACCACTCGGGTCTATAGTGACGCCTCTAACACTGTGATCTAGTACCTTAGACTGCTGCACCACTCGGGTCTATAGTGACACCTCTAGCACTGTGATACAGTACCTTAGACTGCTGCACCACTCGGGTCTATAGTGACACCTCTAGCACTGTGATCTAGTACCTTAGACTGCTGCACCACTCGGGTCTATAGTGACACCTCTAACACTGTGATCTAGTACCTTAGACTGCTGCACCACTCGGGTCTATAGTGACACCTCTAGCACTGTGATCTAGTACCTTAGACTGCTGCACCACTCGGGTCTATAGTGACACCTCTAGCACTGTGATACAGTACCTTAGACTGCTGCACCACTCGGGTCTATAGTGACACCTCTAGCACTGTGATCTAGTACCTTAGACTGCTGCACCACTCGGGTCTATAGTGACGCCTCTAACACTGTGATCTAGTACCTTAGACTGCTGCACCACTCGGGTCTATAGTGACGCCTCTAACACTGTGATACAGTACCTTAGACTGCTGCACCACTCGGGTCTATAGTGACACCTCTAGCACTGTGATACAGTACCTTAGACTGCTGCACCACTCGGGTCTATAGTGAAGCCTCTAACACTGTGATCTAGTACCTTAGACTGCTGCACCACTCGGGTCTATAGTGACGCCTCTAACACTGTGATCTAGTACCTTAGACTGCTGCACCACTCGGGTCTATAGTGACACCTCTAACACTGTGATACAGTACCTTAGACTGCTGCACCACTCGGGTCTATAGTGACACCTCTAACACTGTGATACAGTACCTTAGACTGCTGTGCCACTCGGGTCTATAGTGACGCCTCTAACACTGTGATCTAGTACCTTAGATCGCTGCACCACTCGGGTCTATAGTGACGCCTCTAACACTGTGATACAGTACCTTAGACTGCTGCACCACTCGGGTCTATAGTGACACCTCTAACACTGAGTTCTAGTACCTTAGACTGCTGCACCACTCGGGTCTATAATGACACCTCTAACACTGTGATCTAGTACCTTAGACCGCTGCACCACTCGGGTCTATAGTGACACCTCTAACACTGTGATACAGTACCTTAGACTGCTGCACCACTCGGGTCTATAGTGACGCCTCTAACACTGTGATCCAGTACCTTAGACTGCTGCACCACTCAGGTATAACTTTCAATTAACCAATTTACTTGTCAATTCTGATGGTTGTTAAAAGTGGAATTTTGACATTATTACCGTTATATCAACACACTGGACACTCCCAACACTCCCAACTATCAATCTCTTTGGCACCGTAGACATCAAGTCACTTGACAATAATGTTTCATACAACGTTGCATTCCATGTTTGAAAGGTCATTTTCATTGAAGACAATCAAAGTTAACATTCCATAAAATGTAAATTCAAGGCTGAGTCTCAAATAGTCGCCTGTCCATTTTAATAGCCGGGCAATGGCACACATTATAGCAAATACATTTTGGGTCTAAATTAAAGGAGCTACAATTATAGTTTAATTACATGTTTTAAATAAAATGTCCATAATATCTGCATTAATAGTGGAATGATCGTGTTTCACGATATTTCTTAACATAAAAATATATTCTCTGTCTTCTATTGTGTTGTTGACTGAATGTTTGTTTATGTGTAACTCTGTGTTGTTGTTTTTGTCGAACTGCTTTGCTTTATCTTGACCAGGTCGCAGTTGTAAATGAGAAGTTGTTCTCAACTGGCCGACCTGGTTAAATAAAGGAGAAATAAATAACACATAATAATACATAAAAATATAGGAGCAGTATAGACCTAGTCTGTTCATTATATACATCTACATGATGTATTGTTACACCATGTAGGAGCAGTATAGACCTAGTCTGTTCGTTATATACATCTACATGATGTATTGTTACACCATGTAGTAGCAGTATAGACCTAGTCTGTTCATTATATACATCTACATGATGTATTGTTACACCATGTAGGAGCAGTATAGACCTAGTCTGTTCATTATATACATCTACATGATGTATTGTTGCACCATGTAGGAGCAGGATAGACCTAGTCTATTCATTATATACTACTACTACATGATGTATTGTTACACCATGTAGGAGCAGTATAGACCAAGTCTGTTCATTATATACATATACATGATGTATTGTTACACCATGTAGGAGCAGTATAGACCTAGTCTGCTCATTATATACATATACATGATGTATTGTTACACCATGTAGGAGCAGTATAGACCTAGTCTGTTCATTATATACATCTACATGATGTATTGTTACACCATGTAGGAGCAGTATAAACCTAGTCTGTTCATTATATACATCTACATGATGTATTGTTACACCATGTAGGAGCAGTATGGACCAAGTCTGTTCATTATATACATCTACATGATGTATTGTTACACCATGTAGGAGCAGTATAGACCTAGTCTGTTCATTATATACATATACATGATGTATTGTTACACCATGTAGGAGCAGTATGGACCTAGTCTGTTCATTATATACATCTATATGATGCATTGTTACACCATGTAGGAGCAGTATAGACCTAGTCTGTTCATTATATACATCTACATAGACCTACAGTAGCTAGCTGCTAATTTAGATGTAGTATTACTTAATGAAACTGCCTTAAATGTGCTGTAGTAAACATTTTTTATTCGCACTAATCAATCAACACATTCCTGTCTTTGTATGTCTCAATATAATAGTATTATTTAATTAAATCCATTTAAAAAAATCTTTGTCTGAAAATAAAATATGAACCTCAACTGCGTTTCCCCTCCAGTCAGCAGACGGCGATGTGCGTCTTTCAGGCGACGCTGCCAGCGTGACGTATAATCTAGTGGACGGTTCTTCAGAAACAGCTCGTCAACCACCTCGGTCGCTTGCTAGCCAACATAGCCGTAAGATTCAAGCTATTTATACGCTTTCGGTGTATATTAGCTACTGTGTTTTCGACACACTTAGGTCGTATCTACTTGTTAACCTATTTCATTTAGTATTACGTTATTTTGTATTAGTCAGCTATAGTAGCTGGCTGGTTAAGTTAGCACTAGCCTAGTCGCTAATGATAGCTAGCTAGCTAACATCCCCGAACATGAGCTCCATAAACTTCTCCCCTCCTGTTAAAGAAGAGGATAAGGTCTGCTGGACGGAGAAATTAGGTCTGTGGCTGAACATTGTCGTGAAAGAGGAGGAGGAAGAAGAGGATGTCACAGTAAAACAAGAAGTAGAGGGTGAGGCTGTTACAGTGAAAGAGGAAGACGTTTCAGTGAAGGAAGAGGAGGACGCGTTCAGAGTTAAAGAGGAGGAAGATGAGAAAGAGGAGGATGTAGTTTTTGGTGTGAAAGAGGAGGGGGAGGTTACTGTCACATTGGAGGAAGAAGAGGAGGTTGGAGATCTGTTTAACCCCAGTAAGTACCGTCTCTGCAGTCGTTGAACCAATATGCAGTAAAGGGTTTCTACACTTTAATGTTGTTCTGTAGGAATGGCTGAAGCTACACTGTAACGTGTAGAACATCAAGAGTGGACCATCAACAAAACATTAACAATTGATCAAATGCATCCAATGACAATGCCTGAAATACTGTAGTCCTCAATATCTCCTATTAGATTAGCCCAATATGTAGTCTTAAAGGGGCAATCAGTAGTTGTTACATCCATTTTGGGACTTATACATTAATGACATGTACCCATTGTTTCTTGAAGAAATCACTTATAAATGCCTCATGAGCTTAGTTCAACTGTCGTACCCCATCAGAACCCAAAATATGAGCTTTTTTTACTCCAATGTTTGTCAGTAAATATAAACAAACACTGTATATCCTCAAAACATGGTTAACTAGAATGTTGATATCATGGATGGTTGCATTTCTCCAGCCCCATCCCAGCTTTTTACCGAAACAGGCAGGGAGTACGCTTTGTTATTGTTTCTACTGCTGATTGCTGCCCCCGTTACTCCTCAAGGTCTGTATGTTATTTTTCAGAGGTAGACTGGCTCTGGCAGCTAAAATAGTCAAATATTCCATCTAAATGTGAATCGATTCTCAACGGGCAGGGAGTACGCTTTGTTATTGTTTCTACTGCTGATTCTCTGCCGCCGTTACTCCTCAAAATAATTTCACATAATACTTTCATATCACAGAACAATTATTTCACACAATACTTTCATATCACATCTAAATAGGTAACCAGTCTGTATAGATAGATAGCTAAGTGAATTAAATATCATCAGCTTTCTAACTTCATATTAGCTAGCTATCTTGATGTATTTATCACTGTAAAAAACAAACTCCAAATGCATTTGTAGGTAGCTAGCTAACAGCCATGGAGGGTGAAAGGATAGCAGCCCCAACTGTCAGTGAGAGAGGAGGCTATTCTGGATAGGGCAGGTACTTTTGTGTTGTTCCTGTCCCTAGAAGTGAGGACGGAGATAATAGTAACATAATATTCAGTGTGGTGTAATATGACTATAATGAAGTGTGTTTCTTGTGAGGTTTTCTGTCCTCAGATAAAGAGCTCTATGAAAGCCAGTCTACATATGAAGAGGTCCCAATGAAGAGCAGTGGTTCTCAGTCCTGGGGACTCAGAGGCACATTGTTGTTTTTGCCTCAGCACTGCACAGCTGATTCAAATGATCAACTCATCATCAAGTTTCAAGTGGTATTTATGTATTCATTTGTGATGCCGTCCTTGATATGATCCTGTTATTGTCACATGCTACACATGTACATATGTGTGCCCATGCATCTATCAATCCAATGTTATCATGATTTGTTATCAGGGATATTATACTTTAGTAATCCACAATGACCTGGTGATGTAACAGTCTAATAATGACATTGTCTTCCATATCCTACAGATACCTTGTAACAGGAGATTCCTTCAAAACGATTGCCTACAGTTACCGTGTAGCGAACTGCAAGGTTGGGTGACCAGGGTCATCTGGGACTGCCTCCTGGAGGAATTCAGGTGTGTGAAGGCTACATGTGTCCTGCGTAACTTCATGAGGATGAACACGAGGACCAGGAGGGGATCTGCAGCTCACCGCCGTGTCCCAGAGGAGGAGTCTGCTGCTCTGCAGGATGTTTCAAGGATGGGGTCCAACCACGCAGCAAGAGAGGCAATCCGTGTTCGGGAGATCTTCACCTCCTACTTCTTCAAAGAGGGTGCTGTTCCCTGGCAACACCATAGACTACACTATGCTCAACCAAAGGCTCTTTTAAGAGGTTGCTGTTCCCTAGCAACACCATAGACTACACTATGCACAACCAAAGGCTCTTTTAAGAGGGTGCTGTTCCCTGGCAACACCATAGACTACACTATGCACAACCAAAGGCTCTTTTAAGAGCCATTCACATTGCAATAAGAGTATTCTTCCATTTACTTAGCTATGTCAACTGCAGTTATTCAATTCATAGTTTCTCTCCCTTTGATTTCTACTTCTCCGATGAGGGTGCAGTTTAGGTAAGGGTGTGATGTCTGTGCAAAAACAAAACAGGCTATTTCAAATCACCCATATTGAAAAAATTTATAACAATTAGACACCCTATAACCCACACCTACACACTAATGTATCAATCTGATTGATGGATTGTGTTGTGCAGTAAGCAGGCTCAGGTGTATAACTGTGGCTCCTTCCACCTTCAAAGAATAGGCAAGAGGGCCAACCATGGAGAATAGTAAGACACTTCATTATTTCTATAACTACGCTATATTGTTTGTCCTTGTGTGTCTGTTCATGTTTTTCAGCATAAAGTACTCTGCAGCCACTTAGTGTGGTGTGGACACCAGGTGAGGCCACACACAGATTCCTATTGAACACTGTCGCTTTAACTACCTTATTTTCTCAATAACAGTCTCTCTCCTCCACTTCATCCCTCTCTCCCCTTCTCCCTAAGTCCTCTAGGTTATATCAGCTGTGTCGGTGAACCCCTCCTGCATCTGAACTGGCTACATAGAGGGCACAGCATGATCAGAGGTGAGGTCACTTGGTCAGGTCAACAGGAAGTATTATTAAAGAGATGCTTTACATTGAAATACAGATAGAAGCAGTAGTCCCAGAGTTAATGATCCCAGGTCAGTTTATATTATACAGGAAGTAGTATTAAAGAGATGCTTTACATTGAAATACAGACAGATGCAGTAGTCCCAGAGTTAATGATCCAAGGTCAGTTTTGCATTTCACCTCCTGATTGATGACTAACAATGTTAGAATAAAAAATAAAAACACAAGGCTTACATTTACATTTAAGTCATTTAGCAGACGCTCTTATCCAGAGCGACTTACAAGTACATACATTCATACTTTTTTTTTGTACTGGTCTCTCTCTCCATCTGTCTCTCGTCTGCAGATATGTTTTGATGTGAGAGGATGCCAACCCCCAGTCCCATCATCGCCACCTCACCCTCTTTTAAGATAACCTTTAGGCCGACTAGAGACAATATTATGTAATTGTGATGAACTGAGAGAATATTTATGTAGCACTGTGTTTCATTAATCATGTGCTGCCTTCCCTGCTCCTATGTGCTTACCTCTTTCCCTTTCTGTCTTTAACACCTCTCTCTCCACCTCTTTCTTCCTCTGTTTTTATAATTCACAACAGATGTGCATTGAAGTACAGATTGAACTTGTATTTATAACACTTGGATAATGAGTTTTTCAATAAAGCGTTTCACATTCTCTACTGGTTGAAATGAAGTGTAATGTGATGAAATACTCCACCTATTCTGTGTTTATCAGATCAATGCAGATGAAGGGCATTAGATGTTGAGATGAACCGGTGTTGGAGTATTTACATGATGCATAGGAAGTGTAGTGTTCTGTTTTTAACATTATATTTCTGTATATATGAATTAACTAGTTAAATCCTGTTTCTAGTTTATTAGTTACAATGTGTAACCATTGATGTCCCAGGACCAAGATTGGTAAACACTGTTGAAGTGTATAATTGTAATACATACATGCAGACACAGTGTCATTCAAAGACTGGAATTTGATACTCCTGGTATTGGATATGACTGAATAATCATCTCAAAGACATTCATACCTAAACTGCACCTTTATTTGCCATGGTAGAGTACATGATCAGTGAATATATAAAATGTACAGGCTACAATGTGGGGATCTCATGCATGGTAATAACTACATGTATATACGACTTGCATCCTTGGCACAACATGATATTATAATCTACTCAATTCATAGGCTTCATTAATGTCATTCAGGCTGTTTTGAAGTTGATACAACTGGCTATGATAGCTGAGGTTCATAGCTAGGTTCTGAACTAATATGTATACCAAACGTTTGGTTCCATACACAGATCGGCTAGATAGCTAGCTACACATCCATGGGCATACAGGGATGTTAATCATCCACTGCACAATAAGCAAGAACATAGCTAGCTACGTGATTTCATCTATCTGCATGGCAAATATCAGCAAGGCAAGCTTACAAAATTGTACATTCAATTTGCAGTAAATTCTTCAGCTAGTTAGATTCTATACATCCACTGTTTCCCAAAACGACAGTCTGGTTTGCTGGTTGTTTCATGAGTCCCTAAAACAACCAGAATTACAATTTCATACTCATGTCACAACACCCATAAAGCTAGTCAGCTATCTGGCTAATGTTAGCTAGTCAGCTAGCTGGCTAATGTTAGCTAGTCAGCTAGTTGGCTAATGTTAGCTAATCAGCTAGCTGGCTAATGTTAGCTAGTCAGCTAGCTGGCTAATGTTAGCTGGGTCAGCGAGCTGGCTAATGTTAGCTGGGTCAGCTAGCTGGCTAATGTTAGCTGGGTCAGCTAGCTGGCTAATGTTAGCTGGGTCAGCTAGCTGGCTAATGTTAGCTGGGTCAGTTAGCTGGCTAATGTTAGCTAGTCAGCTAGCTGGCTAATGTTAGCTGGGTCAGTTAGCTTGCTAAATCACGATTTTTGGAAATGAACTTTATGATAATAAAATGCAGAATCGTTTTTCTCTACATGAACTAACATTCCTGTCAACTCTGCATGTTTTTGCATGATTCGTTTTGACGTTATAATCCCTTACATTTGCTTCCATCTTAGTACTGTTGTCCACCATCTTTGATCCAGTTCAGTTCTGTGTAGGGGTACCCCTATCTCCTAGTTTTACTGTCCGCATTCTTTGCTCTAGTTCAGTTCTGTGTAGGCGTACCCCTCTCTCCTAGTATTTCTGTCCACCATCTTTGATCCAGTTCAGTTCTGTGTAGTGGTACCCCTCTCTCGAAGTATTTCTTTTAGCCATCTTTGCTGAAGAAAGTCTAACAATCACTAGTGCAGCAGCAGCAGCCTCCCCCGGTCCTAGTGCTGGCCCTTTAAGAAGTTTAAGATGCGATGGAATGGTTGACGAAAAAAAAAAAAAATTCACTGAAAAAATATATAGACTGATATTGATTTATTTAGGGGGGGGCTAATTAATATTTTAGTTCTAGCGACGTCTCTGGTTCCTACCCTTTAACTTTTTGTCTGAAAATTAAATATACATTTTACTCAACTACCCAATCCAGTCAGCAGTTGGCGGTGTGTGAATTTAAGGCGACGCTGTTGGTGTGACGTATAATCTAGTGGACGCTTCTTTCAGCAGCAGCAATAGTTAGTCAGACACCTCGGTAGCTTGCTAGCCAAAATAGCCGAACCAATAAAGCTCTTTAGATGCTTTCGTTTTTTTATTAGTTACTGTGTTTTAAAACCACTTCTGTCGTCTAGTTAGTTATCCGATTTAATTTAATATTTACGGTGTTGTTGTTATTAGTCAGCTGGCGGGCTGGTTAAGTTAGCATTAGCCTAGCTAGCTAACATCCCCGACCATGCGGTCACTAAGCTACTCTTCTCCTGCTAAAGATAATATCTGCTGGACGGAGAAAGAAGCTCTGATCTTTCCGGTGAAAGAGGAGAAGGAAGAGGAGGAAATCACAGTAAAACAAGAAGTAGAAGTAGAGGAAGAGGGTGTTACAGTGAAAGAAGAGGAAGAGAAAGGGGATGATGCCGTATTTGGAGTGAAAGAGGAGGAAGGGGAGATTACATCGAAAAAGGAGAACGAGGAGGAAACTGGATGTCTGAGGCCGGTTTCCCAAACGCATCTTAAGGCATCCAACGATGAAATTAGCGTCCTGATTAATACTAGTAAGTACTGTCTTAAGTACCAAACTCAGCAGTTGTTGAACTGATGTGTGGCGTTAAAGGGGAAATATGCAATTGCTACATCCATTTTTGGACTTTTAAATTAGTTATTTATAGCCATTGATTCTTGAAGAATATAACACATGCCTCATGAGCTTAGTTCAACTGTTGTACCCCATCAGAACCCCAAATAAGCTTTTTTTTACTCCAATGTTTAGAAACAATGTAAACCAACACTATCGCCTCAACATGGTTAAAACTATAATGTTGATATCATGGATGGTCTCTATGAATTTGAAAGTAGTTTCATTTCTCTTATTACCAAAAACAGTGGTGGAATGATTTTTTAAAACCGCAACAAAATGGCTGCTCGGAAACTTGGTTTGGTAAACAGCTGAGAAACCTATTGTAGCAACCTTCAGGCTATCCCCTGAATTCACTACACTATGAATACAAAGACTAGCCATCCATGAGGTCAAAATTATTGTTTTAAAGAGAATTCTAGGCTATATAGTATATTCTAGAATTCATCCATGATGTCATAATGATAGTTTAACAGGTTTCTAGGCTATATAGTATATTCTAGAATTACCAGTGAAGATTTCCTGTGGGGGTCAAATTATTAGAGCTGTTGATACGTCATTGTATAATATTCAGCAATTTTTTTTCATGCCCTTACTTTAAAGGCAAGACATACCTAGATGCAATTACATTCATGAATTGGTTTGAAACCTTTGTTTTAAACCCTTCTCAAAGTTGGTCCCTTGACGGATTTGTAAAAAATGGTTTATCATGAAACACTTTTTTAAATTTATTTAAATGTAACCTTTATTTAACTAGGCAATTCGGTTAAGAACAAATTCTTATTTTACAATGACTGCCTACCCCGGAAGACGCTGGGCCAATTGTGCGCCGCCCTATGGGACTCCCAATCACAGCCGGTTGTGATACAGCCTGGATTTGATCCAGGGTGTCTGTAGTGGCGCCTCAAGCACTGAGATGCAGTGTCCGCTGTGCCACTCGGGAGCCCCAAAATCATGTTCTAGTGCTGTCCCCAACTAAAATACATCTTGGTCAACCAAGAGTCATCTGTTCTTTCTACCAATCGCCCCATGTGTTTTTATAAAATCAAATATACGTACTGAATTTGTCTGGTGCTTTAAGCATTCTGTTTGATCAAATAATTAAGACATACAAATGACTCGAAGTCATAACTAGAGGGAGCCGCTCGCCAACATAACCCGACCAGAGGGAGCCGCTCGCCAACAGAACCCGACCAGAGGGAGCCGCTCGCCAACAGAACCCGACCAGAGGGAGCCGCTCGTCAGCACAACCCGACCAGAGGGAGCCGGTCGTCTGCACAACCCGACCAGAGGGAGCCGGTCGTCTGCACAACCCGACCAGAGGGAGCCGGTCGTCTGCACAACCCGACCAGAGGGAGCCGGTCGTCAGCACAACCCGACCAGAGGGAGCCGGTCGTCAGCACAACCCGACCAGAGGGAGCCGGTCGTCAGCACAACCCGACCAGAGGGAGCCGGTCGTCTGCACAACCCGACCAGAGGGAGCCGGTCGTCAGCACAACCCGACCAGAGGGAGCCGGTCGTCTGCACAACCCGACCAGAGGGAGCCGGTCGTCTGCACAACCCGACCAGAGGGAGCCGGTCGTCTGCACAACCCGACCAGAGGGAGCCGGTCGTCTGCACAACCCGACCAGAGGGAGCCGGTCGTCTGCACAACCCGACCAGAGGGAGCCGGTCGTCTGCACAACCCGACCAGAGGGAGCCGGTCGTCTGCACAACCCGACCAGAGGGAGCCGGTCGTCTGCACAACCCGACCAGAGGGAGCCGGTCGTCTGCACAACCCGACCAGAGGGAGCCGGTCGTCTGCACAACCCGACCAGAGGGAGCCGGTCGTCTGCACAACCCGACCAGAGGGAGCCGGTCGTCTGCACAACCCGACCAGAGGGAGCCGGTCGTCTGCACAACCCGACCAGAGGGAGCCGGTCGTCTGCACAACCCGACCAGAGGGAGCCGGTCGTCTGCACAACCCGACCAGAGGGAGCCGGTCGTCTGCACAACCCGACCAGAGGGAGCCGGTCGTCTGCACAACCCGACCAGAGGGAGCCGGTCGTCTGCACAACCCGACCAGAGGGAGCCGGTCGTCTGCACAACCCGACCAGAGGGAGCCGGTCGTCTGCACAACCCGACCAGAGGGAGCCGGTCGTCTGCACAACCCGACCAGAGGGAGCCGGTCGTCTGCACAACCCGACCAGAGGGAGCCGGTCGTCTGCACAACCCGACCAGAGGGAGCCGGTCGTCTGCACAACCCGACCAGAGGGAGCCGGTCGTCTGCACAACCCGACCAGAGGGAGCCGGTCGTCTGCACAACCCGACCAGAGGGAGCCGGTCGTCTGCACAACCCGACCAGAGGGAGCCGGTCGTCTGCACAACCCGACCAGAGGGAGCCGGTCGTCTGCACAACCCGACCAGAGGGAGCCGGTCGTCTGCACAACCCGACCAGAGGGAGCCGGTCGTCTGCACAACCCGACCAGAGGGAGCCGGTCGTCTGCACAACCCGACCAGAGGGAGCCGGTCGTCTGCACAACCCGACCAGAGGGAGCCGGTCGTCTGCACAACCCGACCAGAGGGAGCCGGTCGTCTGCACAACCCGACCAGAGGGAGCCGGTCGTCTGCACAACCCGACCAGAGGGAGCCGGTCGTCTGCACAACCCGACCAGAGGGAGCCGGTCGTCTGCACAACCCGACCAGAGGGAGCCGGTCGTCTGCACAACCCGACCAGAGGGAGCCGGTCGTCTGCACAACCCGACCAGAGGGAGCCGGTCGTCTGCACAACCCGACCAGAGGGAGCCGGTCGTCTGCACAACCCGACCAGAGGGAGCCGGTCGTCTGCACAACCCGACCAGAGGGAGCCGGTCGTCTGCACAACCCGACCAGAGGGAGCCGGTCGTCTGCACAACCCGACCAGAGGGAGCCGGTCGTCTGCACAACCCGACCAGAGGGAGCCGGTCGTCTGCACAACCCGACCAGAGGGAGCCGGTCGTCTGCACAACCCGACCAGAGGGAGCCGGTCGTCTGCACAACCCGACCAGAGGGAGCCGGTCGTCTGCACAACCCGACCAGAGGGAGCCGGTCGTCTGCACAACCCGACCAGAGGGAGCCGGTCGTCTGCACAACCCGACCAGAGGGAGCCGGTCGTCTGCACAACCCGACCAGAGGGAGCCGGTCGTCTGCACAACCCGACCAGAGGGAGCCGGTCGTCTGCACAACCCGACCAGAGGGAGCCGGTCGTCTGCACAACCCGACCAGAGGGAGCCGGTCGTCTGCACAACCCGACCAGAGGGAGCCGGTCGTCTGCACAACCCGACCAGAGGGAGCCGGTCGTCTGCACAACCCGACCAGAGGGAGCCGGTCGTCTGCACAACCCGACCAGAGGGAGCCGGTCGTCTGCACAACCCGACCAGAGGGAGCCGGTCGTCTGCACAACCCGACCAGAGGGAGCCGGTCGTCTGCACAACCCGACCAGAGGGAGCCGGTCGTCTGCACAACCCGACCAGAGGGAGCCGGTCGTCTGCACAACCCGACCAGAGGGAGCCGGTCGTCTGCACAACCCGACCAGAGGGAGCCGGTCGTCTGCACAACCCGACCAGAGGGAGCCGGTCGTCTGCACAACCCGACCAGAGGGAGCCGGTCGTCTGCACAACCCGACCAGAGGGAGCCGGTCGTCTGCACAACCCGACCAGAGGGAGCCGGTCGTCTGCACAACCCGACCAGAGGGAGCCGGTCGTCTGCACAACCCGACCAGAGGGAGCCGGTCGTCTGCACAACCCGACCAGAGGGAGCCGGTCGTCTGCACAACCCGACCAGAGGGAGCCGGTCGTCTGCACAACCCGACCAGAGGGAGCCGGTCGTCTGCACAACCCGACCAGAGGGAGCCGGTCGTCTGCACAACCCGACCAGAGGGAGCCGGTCGTCTGCACAACCCGACCAGAGGGAGCCGGTCGTCTGCACAACCCGACCAGAGGGAGCCGGTCGTCTGCACAACCCGACCAGAGGGAGCCGGTCGTCTGCACAACCCGACCAGAGGGAGCCGGTCGTCTGCACAACCCGACCAGAGGGAGCCGGTCGTCTGCACAACCCGACCAGAGGGAGCCGGTCGTCTGCACAACCCGACCAGAGGGAGCCGGTCGTCTGCACAACCCGACCAGAGGGAGCCGGTCGTCTGCACAACCCGACCAGAGGGAGCCGGTCGTCTGCACAACCCGACCAGAGGGAGCCGGTCGTCTGCACAACCCGACCAGAGGGAGCCGGTCGTCTGCACAACCCGACCAGAGGGAGCCGGTCGTCTGCACAACCCGACCAGAGGGAGCCGGTCGTCTGCACAACCCGACCAGAGGGAGCCGGTCGTCTGCACAACCCGACCAGAGGGAGCCGGTCGTCTGCACAACCCGACCAGAGGGAGCCGGTCGTCTGCACAACCCGACCAGAGGGAGCCGGTCGTCTGCACAACCCGACCAGAGGGAGCCGGTCGTCTGCACAACCCGACCAGAGGGAGCCGGTCGTCTGCACAACCCGACCAGAGGGAGCCGGTCGTCTGCACAACCCGACCAGAGGGAGCCGGTCGTCTGCACAACCCGACCAGAGGGAGCCGGTCGTCAGCACAACCCGACCAGAGGGAGTCCCCCCTCCGCTGCTGGACTTCGTAAATTCTGCCGTTTTGCTCCTGAAGTTTTCAGTAATAGACTAATAGACTACAGATAGATAGACTAATAGACTAGTAATAGACTACACCATCAGTCTGCAACCTTTTCCAGTTGGAGTGCCAATTTATCTGACCGTTTCTGCAAATCTGTGTGCCAGTTATGATTTTCATATGCACATTTTTGTGGAACAGTTTCATTTAAATTATAATAGTATCTCAAAATCCTTGTCTGTGATTAATTTACATTCTAAATGAAAATTGTACAAATCTAAAAGTAACTTTTATTGCCATTGCCAACTATGTAAAGATAGCCTATATAAAGCCAACAAATAAAAACATGGCATTCTGCAGGTAGAAAATATCTTGATAAAAATAAATATCCTAGAAATCAAATTGGCTGCACATGGCCTGTCTACGACAAACTTGAAACATTGTATCAACTATCAACTGGGTCAGGAAACTCGGATAGCAAGCTTGCAACAATGTATAAAATATTCTAGGCCCTCAGTTTCCTGCTACAGTGAGTTCTTGACAGTAATCAGGTATTTTATGACATTTTTATGCCATTTCCACTGGATCAGAGCATTACATTTTTCCCTTTTCCGCTGAGTGGTTATCGGAAGGGCAAGAGCTGTAAATATTTTACGAAAATACTTTGAGGAACTATTGTCATTCGCAATTGATTTTGATTAGACTTTGTTTACTTGCTGTTTGGAGGTGAAGAAAAAGTTACTTTGAGAAGCACCACAACTCATTAGTGGTGGTGCATTAAGACAATCTGAAATACTATCAGACATCCCCAAATGGGCACATTTATAGGCCTACATTTGCACTCAGGCCAGGTAAACTAGTCCTACATCTATATGTATAATCAGGTGTACGTCCTTACTCAACATTGACAGGAGTGTTTCAAACAAAAGACAATTAATAAATTGACCAAACTGACGCATCTTGCGGGGTCAGGTCTGGGTGATCTGCCAGGGGCCGTTTCATTTAGTATCCGTTTGGTTCGGCTGGGGAATTATTGTATTTCCCCATAGTATGTTGTTCCGAAGTTGACCAACTGAAAGGGAGTGTAACTTTGATTATAATTACTCTTCCCATAAAACTTCTTAAGGACTGGGGGTGCTGTTTACACTTTTGGGGAAAATCGTATCCAATTTAAACGGCCTCGTACTCAATTCTTGCTCGTACAATATGCATATTATTATTAATATTGATAGAAAACACTCTCTAGTTTCTAAAACAGTTCTAATTATTTCTCTAAGTGAAACAAAACTCTTTTTACAGCCCATTTCCTATCCGGAAGTGAGATTTCCAATAGCGAGGTCTCTCTTCAAGAGCTTGTCTATAAAAGGGCATGTCACTTATG
This sequence comes from Salvelinus fontinalis, assembly GCF_029448725.1. Classification (NCBI taxonomy): domain Eukaryota; kingdom Metazoa; phylum Chordata; class Actinopteri; order Salmoniformes; family Salmonidae; genus Salvelinus; species Salvelinus fontinalis. The sequence continues at coordinate 190,648 of NW_026600250.1, forward strand.
ACTGTAGAAACACGTCATACACCTTCCCCTGGGTGTCATGCGGAAGTGAGAGCAGAAATGACTTGATTATCTCGTTCTGGGATTGAATACAACCTCTTGGAGTGAGAGGTCCGCCATTATTTGTTTTTGGAAGGCGCGAAGTTGGACCTGGAATCGCCTCCTGGAAAACCGTCGTTATAGGTGAATATAATCTCCGGCTTCGATATTATTTGATACATGTCACAATATCATCCTAAAGTATGTTTTTTCAATATAGTTTAATTATATTATTGAAATTTATTCGGGACTTTAGACGTGATGCGTTGGAGGAATTTGTTCAAGAAGGAGAGGTTAGCGCCGCACGGCCAGTGTGCTTGCTAATTCAAGAGGGAAATAGTTTGTTCTGGATCCAAACAAAGACGCTTCTGAACAAAGGACCCCTTTACAACATTCTGATGGAAGATCAACAAAGATAAGGACCCAATTTTGGATGCTATTTCATATATCTGTCGAACTGTGCTATCGCTACCGATTGCATTGAATCAATGCTGTTGTGTGATAGCTATTGTAGTAAGCTAATATAACGATATATTGTGTTTTCGCTGTAAAGCACTTCAAAAATCGGAAATATTGGCTTAATTCACAAGATCTTTGTCTTTCATTTGCTATCCACCACATATTTCTCTGAAATGTTTTATGAGTAATTAGGTAGTTGACGTTGGTGTCTGTATTTACTCTGGCTACTCCCGTGCTATTTCTGACTGTAGCTATGATGGTAGCAGTAATGTAAAACTGATTTACAGCTCAAATATGCACATTTTTTTAACAAAACGTAGATTTATTGTGTAACATGTTATAGGACTGTCATCTGAGGGCGTTGTTTCTAGGTTAGTTAGGTTGGTTCTAGTTTAGTCAGGTTGGCTTTGTGCATGCTACCTGCTGTGAAAAATGGTGCTGTGAAAAATGTCTGTCCTCTTTTGTATTTGGTGGTGAGCTAACATAAATATGCGTGGTGTTTTTGCTGTAATACATTTTAAAAATCGGACATGTTGGCTGGATTCACAAGATGTTTATCTTTCAAATGCTGTATTGGACTTGTAAATGTGTGAAAGTTAAATATTTCTAAAAAATATTTTTTTGAATTTCGCGCTCTGCCTTTTCAGTGGAATGTGGGAGGAGTTCCGCTAGCGGAACGCCAGTCCTAAACAGGTTTTAAGGAGGGAATCGAGGTTCAACACCTGTTTGTCCCCGCCCTTTCCTGGGTTGGTGAAGAGCGGCATTACATTTTAAGGAATAAATCCAAGCCTCACTCTCATCACCTGTGGACGGTGGTGCTTCCAGCGAGGCGTGGATTTAATAGTATGTTGTACCTAGTTTCCCTCCTTCAGGGAACAGTAGTTATAGTCATAACGTTACACTTGTCATATGATGAACTTCAACTTAAATACTGGATCTTGCTGTCGGACAGTTTTTTTGTATTCTGAAATGCAACTGTTTTCATGGGCACAGAAATACTAAATCATTTCAGAGTTTGCTAAATCCAATGGTTTTTAACTGAGTCATCTTGTAATCCAAGATGGTGTAGCATTAAGACCTGTTTGTTGTAAATGGTATGTATTTTTCGTCTTTTTTTGTATATATTGCAATATATTTAAATCTTTTTCCATTTTTAAATTAAATATACCTTCCGGCAACCCGCCTCACCCAATATGATACGGATCAGCTATTTTTTTTTTTATACCTTATAGCTAGAACCTCCATCAGAAGCTAGCCATCAGAAGCTAACCAGCTAATTAGCTACTAGCTATTTAGTCATTGTTAGCCACTGCTAGCGGCCTTTACCTTTTTAGATCAGACACCAGCCGCTTTTAGCCTGGATAATACCTGCCAGTCTGCACAGCGCGATATCAACCCTGAGCATATCGGACTGTTTTTCTCCACTACATCACCGTATTCCTGCCGTAAGCTCTGGACCTTTACACCAGATAATCGCAGCTGGCTAGCTGCTACCGAGTGGCCCAGCCCCGAAGCTAGCCTTGAGCCAGGCCCATCTCCTGGTCTGCAAAGTGGACCCTATGATCACTCGGCTACACAGCTGATGCCTCCCAGACTCTTCACTAAGACGACTAGAAGCCTCTACATCACCGGATTCCTGCCGTAAGTTCTGGACCTTTGCACCGGATTGGCTACAGTGGCTGACACCCTTGTCCCGAAGATAGCAGCAGTTAGCCTCGAGCCAGGTGCATCCTCCGGCTAGCAAACAAAATGACTCCAGCTACAATACCTCTTTTGCCAGTTGGCCTGGACCCTTTGTCGACACGGAGCACCGCCGATCCATCACGACTGGTCTGCCGACGCAATTCCGTCCGATGTGCCCTCAACCGGCCTTTGACAGACGTCGGTGACGCCCTTGTCCCGAAGCTAGCACCAGTTAGCCTCGAGCCAGGGCCGGCTCCCGGCTAGCATAGTAATGACTACCCAGCGGCTTCCCTGGTTCATATATTGCTGTTCACTGGACCCTATGATCACTTGGCTACATAGCTGATGCCTGCTGGACTGTTCATTAATCACGGTACTCCATTTTGTTTATTTTGTTTCTGTTGGCCCCAGCCTCGAACTCAGGCCCTGTGTGTAGTTAACTGACCCTCTCAGCCCATTCATCGCCATTTTACGTGTTTTTGTTGTCTTAGCTGATTAACTGTTGTTTTACCCGTTGTTGTCTTAGCTAGCTTTCCCAATCAACACCTGTGATTGCTTTATGCCTCGCTTTATGTCTCTCTAATGTCAATATGCCTTGTATACTGTTGTTTAGGGTAGTTATCATTGTTTTGTTTTACTGCGTAGCCCCTAGTCCCACTCAACATGCCTCAGAGAACTCTTTTGTCCCACCTCCCACACATGGGTGACCTCACCTAGCATAACTGGTGCCTCCAGAGATGCAACCTCTTATCGTCACTCAGTGCCTAGGTTTACCTCTACTGTACCCACACTCTACCATACCCCTGTCTGTACATTATGCCTTGAATCTATCCTACCACACCCAGAAATCTGCTCCTTTTATTCTCTGTTCCCAAAGCACTAGACGACCAGTACTGATAGCCTTTAGCCGTACCCTCATCCTACTCCTCTGTTCCTCGGGTGATGTAGAGGTTAACCCAGGCCCTGTGTGTCCCCAGGCGCTCTCATCTTTTGACCTCTGTAACCATAAAAGCCTTGGTTTCATGCATGTTAACATCAGAAGCCTCCTCCCTAAGTTTGTTTTACTCACTGCTTTAGCACACTCCAACCTTGATGTCCTTGCCGTGTCTGAATCCTGGCTTTGGAAGGCCACCAAAAATTCAGAAATTTCCAGCCCCATCTACAACATTTTCCGTCAAGATAGAACTGCCAAAGGGGGAGGAGTTGCAATCTACTGCAGAGATGGCCTGCAAAGTTGTATCATGCTTTCCAGGTCTAAACCCAAACAGTTTGAGCTTCTAATTTTAAAAACGAATCTCTCCATAAATAAGTCTCTCACTGTTATAGACACCCCTCAGTTCCCAGCTGTGCTCTCGACACCATGTGTGAATTGATTGGCCCCATCTATCTTCAGTTTTCTTCTGTTAGGTGACCTAAACTGGGATATGCTTAACCTCTCTAGGAGGTGTGGGACGCTACCGTCCCACCTGGCCAACATCCAGTGAAATTGCAGAGCGCCAAATTCAAAAACAGAAATACTCATTATAAAAATTCATAAAACATACAAGTGATATACATCAGTTTAAAGATTAACAGTTACCAGCCAAGTAGAGGAGTTACACAAGTCAGAAATAGCGATAAAACTAATCACTTACCTTTGATGATATTCATATCGTTGCACTCACAAGACTCCCATTTACTCAATAAATGTTTGTTTTGTTCGATAAAGTCTCTCTTTATATCCAAAAACCTCAGTTTTGTTCAGTAATCCACAGGCTCAAAGGCAATCACAACATCCAGACGAAAAATCCGAATAGTATCAGTAAAGTTTGTAGAAACATGTCAAACGATGTTTATAATCAATCCTCAGGTTGTTTTTAGCCTAAATAATAGATAACATTTCAAAGGTAAACAAGAACGGCGCATTCTGGGACACTGAATGGTTCACTCATTCAGAGTGGTCTTACTCTGTCAATTTTCAGAATACAAGCCTGAAACAATTTTTAAAGACCGTTGACATCTAGTGGAAGCCATAGGAAGTGCAATTTGAGTCCTAAGTCAATGGAATCTGTATAGGCAGTCAATGGGAAAACTACAAAAATATAAAAATCCCACTTCCTGGATGGATGTTTCTCAGGTTTTCGCCTGTCATATCAGTTCTGTTATACTCACAGACATTATTTTAACAGCTTTGGAAACTTTAGAGTGTTTTCTGTCCAAATCTACCAAGTTTACTTTGGGCACGCTTTTCATCCGGAGGTGAAAATAGCGCCCCCTACCCTAGTGAGGTTAACACCCCCGCCGTCCTACAATCCAAGCTAGATGCCCTCAATCTCACACAAATGATCAAGGAACCCACCAGGTACAACCCTAAATCCGTTAACATGGGCACCCTCATAGATATTATCCTGACCAACTTGCCCTCTAAATACACCTCTGCTGTTTTCAATCAGGATCTCAGCGATCACTGCCTCATTGCCTGCATCCGTTATGGGTCCGCGGTCAAACGACCAGCCCTCATCACTGTCAAACGCTCCCTAAAACACTTGTGCAAGCATTTCTAATCGACCTGGCCCGGGTATCCTGGAAGGATATTGACCTCATCCTGTCAGTAGGGGATGCCTGGTTGTTTTTTAATTGTAATTCCCTCACCACCTTAAATAAGCATGCCCCTTCAAAAAATGTAGAACTAAGAACAGATATAACCCTTGGTTCACTCCAGACCTGACTGCCCTCGACCAGCACAAAAACATCCTGTGGCGTACTGCACTAACATCGAATAGTCCCAGGGATATGCAACTTTTCAGAGAAGTCAGGAACCAATACACACAGTTAGGAAAGCAAAGGCTAGCTTTTTCAAACAGAAATTTGCATCCTGTAGCTCTAACTCCCAAAAGTTTTGGGACACTGTAAAGTCCATGGAGAACAAGATTCCTAAAGATTGGAAAGCTGCCACGGTCATCCCCCTCTTCAAAGGGGGTGACACTCTAGACCCAAACTATTACAGACCTATATCCATCCTGCCCTGCCGTTCTATAGTCTTTGAAAGTCAAGTTAACAAACAGATCACTGACCATTTTGAATCCCACCATACCTTCTCCGCTGTGCAATCCAGTTTCCGAGCTGGTCACGGGTGCACCTCAGCCACGCTCAAGGTACTAAACGATATCATAACCGCCATTGATAAAAGGCAGTACTGTGCAGCCGTCTTCATCGACCTGGCCAAGGCTTTCGACTCTGTCAATCACCGTATTCTTATCGGCAGACTCAATAGCCTTGGTTTCTAAAATGACCGACTCGCCTGGTTTACCAACTACGTCTCAGACAGAGTTCAGCGTGTCAAATCGGAGGACCTGTTGTCTGTACCTCTGGCAGTCTCTATGGGGGTACCACAGGGTTCAATTCTCGGACCGACTCCTTTCTCTGTAAATACCAACGATATTGCTCTTGCTGCGGGTGATTCCTTGATCCACCTCTACGCAGACGACACCATTCTGTATACATCTGGCCCTTCTTTGGACACTGTGTTAACAAACCTCCAAACGTGCTTCAATGCCATACAACACTCCATCCGTGGCCTCCAACTGCTCTTAAACGCTAGTAAAACTAAATGTATGCTCTTCAACCTATCGCTGCCTCCCCCCGTCCAGCATCACTACGATTCTGACTTAGAATATGTGGACAACTATAAATACCTATGTGTCTGGCTAGACTGTAAACTCTCCTTCCAGACTCACATTAAGCATCTCCAATCCAAAATTAAATCTAGAATCGGCTTCCTATTTTGCAACAAAGCGTCCTTCACTCACGCTGCCAAACATACCCTCGTAAAACTGACTATTCTACCGATCCTTGACTTCGGTGATGTCATTTTCAAAATAGCCTCCAACACTCTACTCAGCAAACTGGATGCAGTCTATCACAGTGCCATTTGTTTTGTCACCAAACCCCATATACCACCCACCACTGTGACCTGTATGCTCTCGTCGGCTGGCCCTCACTACATATTCGTCGCCAAACTCACTGGCTCCAGGTCATCTATAAGTCTTTGCTAGGCCGCCTTAACTCAGCTCACTGGTCACCATAGCAACACCCACCCATAGTGCGCGCTCCAGGACGTTTATCTCACTGGTCATCCCCAAAGCCAACATCTACTTTGGCCGCCCTTCCTTACAGTTCTCTGCTGCCAATAACTGGAACGAATTGCAAAAATCGCTGAAGTAGGAGACATATGGGCAGCTGTACACAGCCCATCTGTAAATAGCCCATCTAACTACCTACCTCATCCCCATGTTTTTATTAACTTTTTTTGCTCTTTTGCACACCAGTAATTCTACTTGCACATCATCATCTGCACATCTATCACTCCAGTGTTAATTTGCTAAATTGTAATTACTTTGCTACTATGGCCTATTTATTGCCTTACCTCCTTACTCCATTTGCGCACACTGTATATAGATTTTTCTATTGTGTTATTGACTGTACTTTTGTTTATCCCACGTGTAACTATGTTGTTTTTTTGTCGGTCTGCTTTGCTATATATATGAGAAATATACAAATAAAATCTTTACTTTATTGACAACACCCAAATGGATACTGTCATTAACGTGGTTCTTCAATAATTACTTATAATTCTTCAAACATATTAAACAGGACATTCAAACGAGCCTTACAATTATAATCCAAAGTAGTGTGAAATGCACTCATAATCAACCTGGAAATAGAGGTTACTCCCCTGAGTTTTCCCCCATTCACATTCAGAATACATTGTGAAAAACTAAAAGCTTTGCTCACCATTTTTGCTCCAGGCAGATATACTACATCCATAACTTGTGGTTTCCTCATTACCAGATATACTACATCCATAACTTGTGGTTTCCTCATTACCAGATATACTACATCCATAACTAGCGGTTTCCTCATTACCAGATATACTACATCCATAACTTGTGGTTTCCTCATTACCAGATATACTACATCCATAACTAGTGGTTTCCTCATTACCAGATATACTACATCCATAACTAGTGGTTTCCTCATTACCAGATATACTACATCCATAACTAGTGGTTTCCTCATTAGCAGATATACTACATCCATTACTATCGGTTTCCTCATTAGCAGGGAGGTGTTTCTGCAATCAAATTGTGTGCGCATCGCCCTCCTGCCGCAATTTTAGCAAACACAGAAAGGGGCCTATATTGGAGACCAAAAGTCATCTGACACACTGCTTATAGTTTCAACAACATGAATAACTTATTTCTAGTCTACAATCATCGATCTTACTACTAAAATATGACTATTCTTGCTCATTTTAAGACAATATTTAAATAATTTTTACATTCATTACAGACATCAATTGTTGTACAACATCATGGCTACGCTGTTGGCATCACCTTTTTACAGTGGATTTCCACTGTTGTGGGCCTTTAATCATCTGACTTTGTTGTTCACACAGGAGAGATACGGGACAGTCGTGGATCCTCTGGGGAGCCTCAACAACCTCATGATGCTGACGAGGCAGAGAAGAGTCTCTCCAGATCAGAACACCTCAATAAACACCTGCAGAGATCCACAGGGAAGAGAAGTCACTGCTGCTCTGACTGTGGGAAGAGATTCACCTCATCAGGCATTAAAATTCATCAAAGGATCCACACAGGAGAGAAACATTATAGCTGTGATCAATGTGGGAAGAGTTTTACTACATCTGGTAATCTAACTGTACACCAGAGAACACACACAGGAGAGAAACCTTATAGCTGTGTTCAATGTGGGAAGAGTTTTGTTACATCTAGCCATCTGACTACACACCAGAGAACACACACAGGAGAGAAACCTTATAGCTGTGATCAATGTGGGAAGAGTTTTACTACATCTAGCTCTCTGACAGTACACCAGAGACTACACACAGGAGAGAAACCTTATAGCTGTGTTCAATGTGGGAAGAGTTTTGTTACATCTAGAAATCTGACTATACACCAGAGAACACACACAGGAGAGAATCCTTATAGCTGTGATCAATGTGGGAAGAGTTTTGTTACATCTAGCTCTCTGACAGTACACCAGAGAACACACTCAGGAGAGAAACTATATATATGTGATGAATGTGGGAAGAGTTTTACTACTTCTGGCTATCTGACTATACACCAGAGAACACACACAGGAGAGAAACCTTATACCTGTGATCAATGTGGGATGAGTTTTACTAGATCTAGCTATCTAACTATACACCAGCGAGTACACACAGGAGAGAAACCATATAGCTGTGATCACTGTAGGAAGAGTTTTACTACATCTGGTAATCTAACTGTACACCAGAGAACACACACAGGAGAGAAATCTTATAGCTGTGATCAATGTGGGAAGAGTTTTAGTCGATCTAGCCATCTGACTGCACACCAGAGAACACACACAGGAGAGAAATCTTATGGCTGTGATCAATGTGGGAAGAGTTTTACTCAGCTAAGCAGCCTGACAGGACACCGGAGAACTCACACAGGAGAGAAACCTTATGGCTGTGATCAATGTGGGAAGAGTTTTACTAGATCTCGCTATCTAACTATACACCAGAGAACACACACAGGAGAGAAACCTTATGGCTGTGATCAATGTGGGAAGAGTTTTACTAGATCTAGCTATCTAACTGTACACCAGCGAGTACACACAGGAGAGAAATCTTATACATGTGATCAATGTGGGAAGAGTTTTACTCACTCAAACTCCCTGAAATCCCACCATAGAACACACACAGGAGAGAAGCCTTATACCTGTGGTCAATGTGGGAAGAGTTTTATTCAATCTGGCCATCTGACTGTACACCAGAGAACACACACAGGAGAGAAATCTTATGGCTGTGATCAATGTGGGAAGAGTTTTACTCAGCTAAGCAGCCTGACAGTACACCGAAGAACTCACACAGGAGAGAAACCTTATGGCTGTGATCAATGTGGTAAAAGTTTTACTTTATCTAGTTATCTGACTAAACACCAGAGAACTCACACAGAGAAACCTTATGGCTGTGATCAATGTGGGAAAAGTTTTACTTCATCTAGTTATCTGACTAAACACCAGAGAACTCACACAGGAGAGAAACCTTATGGCTGTGATCAATGTGGGAAAAGTTTTACTTCATCTAGTTATCTGACTAAACACCAGAGAACACACACAGGAGATAGACCTTAAGGCTGTGATCAATGTGGCAAGAGATTTATTCAGCTACAAACCCTGAAATCACATCGGAGAACTCACACAGGAGAGAAACCTTATAGCTGTGGTCAATGTGGGAAGAGTTTTGGTCGATCTGGCCAGCTGACATTACACCAGAGAATACACACAGGAGAGAAACCTTATAGCTGACAAGAGACTAAGATCTCTTGGAGTTGTTTCATGATATCAATGAAATGATGTCACAATGTAGAATGTTTTAACATTGTAGTAGGAGTATTTTAATGATGTCACAATGTAGAACCCTAAGCGTTTGTTAAATTGATTTTAGGGAAAAAGAGGAAATATCCAGGCTCTGAATTGAAAGAGTATTATTTATGAGATTTATCAAAAAGTGACTAACATAAAAGAGCTGTGTTACACTTACCACGTTGGTGACCCACTGGAATCAAAATGCAACACAACAGCGTTTCTGGTGCTTGTGCAGTTTATAAGGTGCTTGTTTTAAAAAATATTATTATTGTGGCAGATGTTTGTGTATATACCACATGTTAGGTTTTCAATTGATCCCAAACTGTTTCTGCATATTGGTTATTGATTTGGACACGTTAAAACTGTGTTTTGACATTGGGGCTATCCCACCTAGCAACTATGCAACCAAATATTTCATATTTACATTTCATGTAACATTTGGTAATGGTAATTATTTATGCAACCAACTGACAATTATATTGACATTGTGCTTTTAGAATAGCAGGGTTCATTCTCAGATGTGCCAACCCAAATGTACTAGAGCATGACATTGGGGACTGGGCCCAGATCCAACAACATGCCTATCGAGTGATCCCTGAAAAGAGAGAGAAGCTCCACAGTGAGGTGGAAAGTTACTACGGATATTGCAGGAGTTTCCTCTTGAAATCAGACATGTCTGTGGTGAGAACAACCTGGTTGCTGATTGTCTCAAGGGGGGCAGTCAAAATGTTTTGCGTTTTGCCAGTGCGTTGCCATGGATCACAATTTATTTTGACTGTTTTTCCGTATTGGAGATGAGTTTTGTTTGGGCTCGTTCCAAGGGGACAAGAGTTCTAGAAGTTAGTGAGTTTTAGGAAAAATAAATATTGTTTTTAGTTGTTGTTAGACAGACACCATGTTTATATTGGTGATGGTGAAGCATTGTAGTTGATTATAATGTGACATGGAAGTTGTTTTCTGTTGGTGGTGAGCAATCTCTTAAGCTTTTGGTTTTTCCATTTATGTTTTGAGGTTGGACTTAAGCACGTATAGCTCGTTAGCACGTAGGACACACTGATTGGTGTCACCTCGTTAGTCAGTATGTGTTACACCTGTGCTGGCTTGTCCATCTCGTTAGTGGGAAGGTGTTTCACCTAAGCTGGTCCAGGTTCTATTTAAGAGTGTCTGGCCCAGTGCTCCAGTTGTCTTGATAGATGTGGAGAGTCAACACCTTTAGTTGCTGCACCTTTTTGGTTTGCTTCCTGTCTTTAAGTTTGGTGTGGGTTTTTCTTTTGTTTCCCTCTTCTTGGTTAGATTTAGTGGGTCTCATGGTGGGTGTCTTTTAGGTCCCAGTTGTTGTTACTAGTCAACTTTCAGTCGACACCCCCATAGTGTCTTTGAGGACCCCTCCTAAAAAACAAGATTATATTTTGGGTTGGATATTGCATCCAATTAGTGTTTTAATCAATGGCATTTCCTTAGAATGCTAATTGGTCTTTCAGTTGTTAATCTTCTGTTTTTTTTATCCTGTTATTTTTGTGTACTAAAACTTTCTGTTTATTTTCATTGTTTTCTCCTGTGAAGCCATTGTGTTGCATCCATGTCTGAAATGTGCTGTATAAATAAAGCTTGATTTGATTTCAACAAATGAACCCAATGACTGATCAATCAACAGACCCTCCATCTTAGTATGAAAAACAGTCTCAATCCCACTTTTCAAGTCTGCTGAAGGTGTGGTGGAGTGGTAAACACCACCCCCGGCTCTACCAGGGGCTTGAGGTGGTCTCCCACAGTTCTGCTTATGTCATGTTCTGTGGCCTTGCCATTCCATTTCTTGACTGCCCCTGCAACACAGAAACACATTTAGTCATATTATATAAAACACTCAAAGTAATGGATATGGAGCATCTATGGCCTCAGTTACACCTGGCACCTAAATGTGACTTCTGTCATCCGATCACTCCAAGCTGCATTAGGTTCAGATCTAGATCTAGGGCCTTTGACATAGTCTGGATGCAGTCAGGCCACTGAATATGCATAAGCAATGTAAAGAGATGGGGTGAATTAGTAGGGAAAAGTACATTTGACACAAATTACCTTCATAATATCAAAGAACAAATGTGTGTGCCTGAGGGGAAATTAACTTTCATACAGCCGAAAGGAGTGAGAAATTACACCAATATCAGTGGACAATTTGCACTAATGTAAATAAACATAGATGATAGAACATATTCCCTTTTGCTGACGTGATGCACCCATGTACCTGTACACAGCCAATCTGTAAATAGCACACACGACTACCTCATCCCCATGTTATTACTTGCTCTTTTCCACCCCAGTATCTCTACTTGCACATCATCATCTGCACATCTATCACTCCAGCTAAATTGTAATTATTTTCGTCTCCAGGGCCTATTTATTACCTCCCTACTCTTCTACATTTGCACACTACATAGATTTTTCAATTTTTCTTTTGTGTACGTTTGTTTACGTGCGTTGTTGTTTGTGTCGCACTGAGAACTAAATGAGAACTTGTTCTCAACTGGCCTACCTGGTTAAATAAAAAAAAAAATGGGACATAAATATTTACCATCTAAACAATGTGTGACCTCTCACCTCTGGCTGTAGAAGTGTTCTTCCTAACCAGTCCCTCAACTGCTCTCTGACTGAGCTCCACCCTCACTGGGTCTTCAGAGGAGAGGAAGGCTGAGGAGGGATGGAAGGATGAATGGATCAGTCAGTCAATAAAGTGTAGAGCTGCTGTCTGACAAAATCACTATTTTAGTAGTTCATTAAAGTAAATAAGGCTTTATGACTGATGAATACCAACTATCAATCACTTAGATCATGTACTTTCAGGTAGAGATACATCCTTGGGACGTCCCTAGCCGTTGAAGTTGACATTTAAAATGTTACGGTTAGGGTTTAGGGTAGGGATGTCCCAAGGATCCCAGATAGCATTGACCATTGTGCATTTGTAACCGATGTGAAATGGCTAGCTAGTTAGCGGGGTGTGCACTAAGAGCGATGGTAACGATGTTTCGTGGGAGGCAGTTGTTGATGTGTGTAGAGGGTCCCTGGTTGAAGTTGACATTTAAAATGGTTACGGTAGAGACGTCCCAAGGATGCCGGATAGCATTAGAAACTACAACTCCCTACTACATCACACAGTTCAGGCTGGGTCTGATTTATCTCTGTGTTGTGAAAAATCTATGTTAACCTCTTTAAGTTTATATGACATCTAATGTGTTGAAGGATCTTTAAGGTTGAGAAGTTTATGTGTATGTTTGTGTGGGTCTGTAACCACACACCCTCTCAGCAGACAGGCCAAAGGCTGACCAGCTACATTATTGCAATTCTTATCATATAAAGGTTGATTGTTTGAATAAATGACAAGGTCTCTCCTGATTGGTTAGAATTTCCACCACAATGTGCAATAACAATGATGGACCAGACTCATAGTACAGAATGAATGACTGACAACATCAGTTCACCGTCTCACCTCATACTGTATTGGAGCAGCAGCAGCTGACTGCCCGGTTCAACATCAGTTCACCGTCTCACCTCATACTGTATTAGAGCAGCAGCAGCTGACTGCCCGGTTCAACGTCAGTTCACCGTCTCACCTCATACTGTATTGGAGCAGCAGCAGCTGACTGCCCGGTTCAACATCAGTTCACCGTCTCACCTCATACTGTATTAGAGCAGCAGCAGCTGACTGCCCGGTTCAACATCAGTTCACCGTCTCACCTCATACTGTATTGGAGCAGCAGCAGCTGACTGCCCGGTTCAACATCAGTTCACCGTCTCACCTCATACTGTATTGGAGCAGCAGCAGCTGACTGCCCGGTTCAACATCAGTTCACCGTCTCACCTCATACTGTATTGGAGCAGCAGCAGCTGACTGCCCGGTTCAACATCAGTTCACCGTCTCACCTCATACTGTATTGGAGCAGCAGCAGCTGACTGCCCAGTTCAACAACAGTTCACTGTCTCACCTCACACTGTATTGGAGCAGCAGGAGCTGACTGCCCAGTTCAACATCAGTTCACCGTCTCACCTCATACTGTATTGGAGCAGCAGCAGCTGACTGCCCGGTTCAACATCAGTTCACCGTCTCACCTCATACTGTATTGGAGCAGCTGACTGCCCAGTTCAACATCAGTTCACCGTCTCACCTCATACTGTATTGGAGGAGCAGCAGCAGCTGACTTGATCGTTGATGCTAATCATCATGTACTAGGACTGGAGACCACAGCAGCGATTCTTTTCTACCTTTTCAATGAGGCAGGGGTGAGGACATCATCCTGCTATTTTGACAGTCCCTGAAGGACAATACAGAAGAGGGATTTTCTCTTATTCCTTCCATTTCTCTAATGTATTTTGTAATAAAATGATCAAGTGTAGTAAGATCATTGCTTTACTTTACTAGGACTGGAGACCACAGCAGTGATTCTGCTCTTGCCCTACCTCTTCAATGAGGACCCGAGTGGCCTTTATGTCCGTGACAAGGTATGCCTATGCACCAATCACCCGTTTCTTCATGAACAAGAAAGAAGCACTATACAAAGTAAATGGATTATTTATTATTGGCTGACATGTCTGCAGAAATGTTGCAATTTTGTAATGTGTTTTTTTTGTGTAAATTGTTTTGTAAATATTAGTTCACATTTGTGGTGCCACTAAATAAACAATTAATTACTTAAATCAATATTGTTATTATTATTCCCCCCCCAAAAAATAGAATGGAGGACAGAAAAAAAATTGTTATTAAAATATGTTTTTGTAATGCAGGGAGGGTGGACAGGGAGTTCAAAAATGAACCCCAAAAGATTCTTTGAGGAACCATTATAAGGGGTTCTTCAAATAACTTATAGGGGTTTCCCACAAAAGGTTCTTCAAATAACTTATAGGGGTTCCCCCACAGCTTCAATTTGAAGAACCCCTACTTTTTAGAGTGTATATTGATAAAAGTCACCTTGTCCGAGAGACATTTACATAGTTATACACTGCCCAATTTGGGATGACTATTTTAGGGCAAAATAGCGACCACAACAGACAGACCTGATATGGCCCATAATTCAACGTCCTTGGACGTCATGGGCTGACTGGGTATGACCAAAGTTATTCTATTTAGCTGCACTTTGTAGTACATTTTTACACTATAATAAATGTTTCTGATGCCACATCGCCCGTTTTCAAAGGGAGCCGTTAGTTTTTAGATGCAGTCGCTTTTTAGCTTTTTGTCTGAAAGTATTTTCTCAACTGCGATACCAACTCCAGTCAGCAGGTGGCGATGTGCGTCTTTCAGGTGATTCTGTCAGTGTGACGTATAATCTTACACAATCACAACTCTCATATTGCAGTCACACAATGCTCTTCCCAAACATAGCTAATCAATTAGTTGTTTTTCAACAATATTTTAACCTACAGGAATATTTTCCTCATTTCTGTCTCATGGTTAGTTCCTAGGATAATTTAACTGTAACTAACCTTTTAAATGTAACTAATACATTTATTATTTTTCAATACTTCTAAAATGGGGTCCAGGTTTAAAATAATTACAGGTGCACCTTACTATCTTATACTATATCATACATGGTCTTAGTAAACACAGATTCTAGTTTTCATCCAGTTCACACAGATAGCTGACTCTGCTGTTTACACCTCCAAGGTGACCCCCTCACAAAGAAATACACACTCAGAGCCTACTGACTGGGCCCTGTTTACACCTCCAAGGAGCCCCCCTCACAAAGAAATACACACTCAGAGCCTACTGACTGGGCCCTGTTTACACCTCCAAGGAGCCCCCCTCACACAGGAATACACACTCAGAGCCTCCTGACTCGGCCCTCTTCACACCTCCAAGGAGCCCACCTCACACAGGAATACACACTCAGAGCCTACAAGGCTTTTCTAAAAACTCCACTTGTTTCGCTCACCTCGTTCTTTTTTTAAACTAGGTTCGAGATGTGGTATCCACTCGGCTCGCTGCCTCTCAGATCAAAGGTGGGTCCATCTGCTCCGTTCCCAAAGTGTGGTCTCCTGAGATCCCGAGTTTCAGGGATCCCTCGTGTACCATTTACCCAGGTCATCAGGAGCGTCACCAGGTGAAGATTAACATCCCCAAATGTGGTTAATTTCTTTCATATCAAATGAGGAGACAAACTTATCACACAAGTCAGAGATATTCTTAAACTAAATCTTTATTCACTTAATAATAAGGGAGCAGGTCAAGACAACGCACACATATAAAGTGAATCAATTGAGTGCTCTACGATAATGATGGCTGGTCGACAAATCACCCCCAGATGATTTGTTGAGAGCCACGAGACAAAAGTACAAAGGTCTTTTACAGCCAAGATACACCCCTTTCAACCAACATGACCAACAACAGATGTATAGAACGGGTCACAAGGTTAAGATTTGTATGAAAGATAATTATAATTCACAGCAGACAGTATCTGCTGTAAAAACAGTACTCTTTGTGTAGAGACCAGGGTCTGGCCCTGGGGTCATCTCTCCCTGGTACCATATAGAACAGAAACATTAACTCATGCTCTGGAATGCGGTCTCTTTAGGTTTTATCACCCAAAAGACATTGTAAATCTCCTGTCAGTGTTATCTCCCAGAGGCCCATCCTCAGTAGGACACAGACACTATAGTTCTAAGAACCCTCTATTCTGTTGCATAAAACCACCATTTGATTCAATAAAAGTATTATAACATAATGTTGCAGTTTTGCTCTCAGTGTCCACTGAAAATTAACAAGTAACAACAACTGGGACCTAAAAGACACCCACCATGAGACCCACTAAATCTGCCCAAGAAGAGGCAAACAAAAGAAAAACCTAAACCAAACTTAAAGACAGGAAGCAAACCAAAAAGGTGGCGCAACTAAAGGTGTTGACTCTCCACATCTATCAAGACAACTGGAGCACTGGGCCAGACACTCTTAAATAGAACCTGGACCAGCTCAGGTGAAACACCTTCCCACTAACGAGATGGACAAGCCAGCACAGGTGTAACACATACTGACTAACGAGGTGACACCAATCAGTGCGTCCTACGTGCTAACGAGCTATACGTGCTAAAGTCCAACCTCAAAACATAAATGGAAAAACCAAAGACTAACTAACACCTTAAGAGTTTGCTCACTAACAACAGAAAACAACTTCCATTTCACATTATAATC
The DNA here is from genome assembly GCF_029448725.1 of Salvelinus fontinalis. NCBI lineage: Eukaryota > Metazoa > Chordata > Actinopteri > Salmoniformes > Salmonidae > Salvelinus > Salvelinus fontinalis. The sequence goes on from NW_026600250.1 coordinate 207,395, forward strand.
AACTACAATGCTTCACCTTCACCAATATAAACATGGTGTCTGTCTACTGCCAAACAACAATTAAAAACAATATTTATTTTTTATTATTCCCACAAAGATTTTTCTTTCTATAGCTTCTAGAACTCTCGTCTTCCTAAAACTCACTCGCTTCTAGAACTCTCGTCCCCTTGGAACGAGCCCAAACAAAACTCAAATCAAAACACATCTCCAATACGGAAAAACGTGCAGTAAAAATAAACTGTGATCCATGGCAACACACTGGCTAAACGCAAAACACAAAACATTTTGACTGCCCCCCTTGAGACAATCAGCAACCAGGTTGTTCTCACCACAGACATGTCTGATTTCAAGAGGAAACTCCTGCAATATCCGTAGTAACTTTCCACCTCACTGTGGAGCTTCTCTCTCTTTTCAGGATTCACTCGATAGGCATGTTGTTGGATCGGGGCCCAGTACCCAATGTCATGCTCTAGTACATGTGGGTTAGCACATCTGAGAATGAACCCTGATACTCTAAAAGCAGGGCAACAATGTCAATATAATTGTACACAAAAAACTGTCAGTTGGTTGCATGAATAATTTTCATTACTAAATGTTACATGAAATGTAAATATGAAATATTTGGTTGCATAGTATTATTTTCAACGGCTTTTCAATTACATTTTGCTAGGAGGGATAGCCCAATGTCAAAACACAGTTTTAACGTGTCCAAATCAATAACCAATATGCAGAAACAGTTTGGGATAAATTGAAAACCTAACATGTGGTATATACACAAACATCTGCCACAATAATTGTCTTTTTTAAAACAATCTCCTTATAAACTGCACAAGCACCAGAAACGCTGTTGTTTTGACAAGTAGCAATAAATCACTGATATCAATTAGGGGGGAAATCCGGTTGTACGTGCTGTTGAAACTAACAACAAAAGAAAAACATGGAAATGGGAGATATCTTTTAGCTCACTGGTTAGAGGACAACCTGCAGAAGACAGTCAGCTACATATTGGAGTGATGCATTTAAATTTAGGGGTAGCTAAACAAAGGAACACAACACTTATTTGTCATAACTCATCGATATCATGTTGAAATAAGTTGATTCTGGAAATAATGTGTACATCACTGGTTAGAGGACAACTCTTTTTTTGTTAGTCACTTTGTGTTGAATCACATAAATAGTACTCTTTTAATTCAGAGCCTGGATTTCCCCCAATGAGCCTAATATCCATATCATGTTGAAACCAATTGATAAGGGGGCAAACGTTTAGGGTTCTACATTGTGACATTCTGACTGACTGACTGCAGAGTATATTAATATACTATATATTGAAACATTCTACATTGAGACATTAAAACACTCCTACTACAATGTTAAAACATTCTACATTGTGACATTAATTCATTGATATCATGAAACAACTCCTTCATATATACATTTTCTGATATTTGATCAGAGATCTTTTATCAGATTATCTCTGGTCACAGCTAAGAGGTTTCTCTCCTGTGTGTGTTCTCTGGTGTATAGTTAGATGTCTAAAAGTAGAAAAACTCTTCCCACATTGATCACAGCGCAGAATCTCTCCTGTGTGTGTTCTCTGGTGTATAGTTAGATAGCCAGAAGAAGAAAAACTCTTCCCAAATTGACCACAGCTATACGTTTTCTCTCCTGTGTGTGTTCTCTGGTGCACTGTCAGATCTCCAGATTGACTAAAACTCTTCCCACATTGACCACAGCTATAAGATTTCTCTCCTGTGTGTGTTCTCTGGTGTATAGTTAGATAGCCAGAAGAAAAACTCTTCCCAAATTGACCACAGCTATACGTTTTCTCTCCTGTGTGTGTTCTCTGGTGAACTGTCAGATGGCCAGATTGACTAAAACTCTTCCCACATTGACCACAGCTATAAGATTTCTCTCCTGTGTGTGTTCTCTGGTGTATAGTTAGATAGCCAGAAGAAGAAAAACTCTTCCCACATTGACCACAGCTATAAGGTTTCTCTCCTGTGTGTGTTCTCTGGTGGTCTGTCAGACCGCCAGATGTACTAAAACTCTTCCCACATTGATCACAGCTATAAGGTTTCTCTCCTGTGTGTGTTCTCTGGTGGTCTGTCAGACCGCCAGATGTACTAAAACTCTTCCCACATTGATCACAGCTATAAGATTTCTCTCCTGTGTGTGTTCTATGGTGTATAGTTAGATTGCCAGAAGAAGAAAAACTCTTCCCACATTGACCACAGCTATAAGGTTTCTCTCCTGTGTGTGTTCTATGGTGTATAGTTAGATAGCCAGATCGACTAAAACTCTTCCCACATTGATCACAGCTATATCGTTTCTCTCCTGTGTGTGTTCTATGGTGTATAGTTAGATTGCCAGAAGAAGAAAAACTCTTCCCACATTGACCACAGCTATAAGGTTTCTCTCCTGTGTGTGTTCTATGGTGTATAGTTAGATAGCCAGATCGACTAAAACTCTTCCCACATTGATCACAGCTATATGGTTTCTCTCCTGTGTGTGTTCTATGGTGTATAGTTAGATTTCTAGAAGTATAAAAACTCTTCCCACATTGACCACAGCTATAAGATTTCTCTCCTGTGTGTGTTCTCTGGTGTACAGTCAAATTGCAAGATCTAACAAAACTCTTCCCACATTGACCACAGCTATAAGATTTTTCTCCTGTGTGTGTTCTCTGATGTCGAGTCAGAACACTAGATGTAGTAAAACTCTTCCTACATTGACAACAGCTATAAGGTTTCTCTCCTGTGTGTGTTCTCTGGTGTATTTTAAGTTCTGATGAAGATTTGCAACCTTTCCCACATTCAGAGCAGAAGTGAGATTTCTTCCCTGTGGTTCTCTGCTGGTGTTTCTTGAGGTGTTTTGATGTGGAGAGACTCTTCTCTGCCTCGTCAGCATCATGATGTTGTTGAGGCTCCCCAGAGGATCCACGATAGTCACGTCTCTCTCCTGTGTGAACAACAAGTCAGACAGATGGTTAAAGGCCTACAACAGCAGAAATCCACTGTAAAAGGTGATGCCAACAGCGTAGCCATGATGTTGTACAACAATTGACGTCTGCCCTTGGTTCACTCCAGACTTGACTGCCCTTGACCAGCACAAAAACACCCTGTGGTGTACTGCACTAGCATCGAATATTCCCCGCGATATGAAACTTTCAGGGAAGTCAGAAACCAATACACACGGTCAGTTTGAAAAAGCTAGCCTTTACTTTCCTAACAGAAATATGCATCCTGCAGCACTAATTCCAAAAAGTTTTGGGACACTGTAAAGTCCATGGAAAATAAGAGTATCTCCTCCCAGTTGCCAACTGCACTGAGGCTAGGAAACACTGTCACCACTGATAAATCCACGACAATAGAGCAATTCAATAAGCATTTTTCTACGGCTGGCCATGCTTTCCACCTGGCTACCCCAACCCCGGCTAACAGCTCTGCACACCACGCAGCAACTTGCCCAAGCTCCCCCCACTTCTCCTTCACCCAAATCCAGACAGCTGATGTTCTGAAAGAGCTGCAAAATCTGGATGCCTAAAAATCAGCTGGGCTAGACAATCTGGACCCTCTCTTCCTAAAATTATCTGCCGCCATTGTTGCAACCCCTATTACTGGTCTGTTCAATCTCTCTTTCGTATCGTCTGAGATTCCTAAAGATCGGAAAGCTGCCGTGGTCATCCCCCTCTTCAAAGGGGGTGACACTCTAGACCCAAACTGTTGTAGACCTATATCCATCTTGCCCTGCCTTTCTAAAGTCTTCGAAAGCCAAGTGAACAAACAGATCACTGACCATTTCGAATCCCACCGTACCTTCTCCGTTATGCAATCTGGTTTCCGAGCTGGTCACCGGTGCACCTCAGCCTCGCTCAAGTTACTAAACGATATCATAACCGCCATCGATAAAAGACAGTACTGTGCAGCCGTATTCATCAACCTAGCCAAGTCTTTCGACTCTGTCAATCACCGTATTCTTATCGGCAGACTCAACAGCCTTGGTTTCTCAAATGACTGCCTCGCCTGGTTCACCAACTACTTCTCTGATGGAGTTCAGTGTGTCAAATCGGAGGGCCTGTTGTCCGGACCTCTGGCAGTCTCTATGGGGGTGCCACAGGGTTCAATTCTCAGGCTGACTCTGTATATATCAATGCTGTAACTCTTGCTGTGGGTGTTTCTCTGATGACACCATTCTGTATACATCTGGCCCTTCTTTGGACACTGTGTTAACAAACCTCCATACGAGCTTCAACGCCATACAACACTCCTTCCGTGGCCTCCAACTGCTCTTATATGCTAGTAAAACTAAATGCTCTTCAACCGATCGCTGCCTGCATCCGCCTGCCCGACAAGCATCACTACTCTGGACTAGAGGTTGACCGATTATGATTTTTCAATGCCGATACCGACACCGATTATTGGAGGGGAAAAAAGCCGATACCGATTAATCGGACGATTTATTTAAAAAAAAATTTTTAAATATATATATATCATACACACACACACATTTTTGTAATAATGACAATTGCAACAATACTGAATGAACAATGAACACTTTTATTTTAAACTTAAAATAATACATAAATACACACACACAGCTCTGAAGTGACAATGATACTGAAGAGTCTGCTTAGGAGACAAATACTCTCAACTGTTTGAATAAAAATAGAGTTTAAGTTACCTGTGATGAATGTTGAAAACAAAAACTTTAATTTCTATATGCAGGAAATCCTATTTTAATAATGGGCATGGTAAGAATTGACAACCAAAGTGCAAGTCATAATTCCCATGACACCTAGCAAAAAGCGGTTCCTTCATTTATTGCATAGGATATTTTTAGATTCACTTAAAATAAGGTCTGTGTTTCGTGTAGGCTTACATCACCGTGCCAATTTTATAACTGTGTAGATATCCATAGGACAAGGTAACTCTGATCAATATTGGCTAAATATAAGCCAAGATATTAAAAAAAATTGTAGAGTGGATTTATGAAAATATGTTGACAAACGTTACCTTATCCTAGTGAGATTTACACGGGTATCAAAACGTCGAGGCGGTTTAAGCCTGCACGAAACACAGACCTTATTTGAAGTAGATCAAGACATTCTCTATGGAAGACATGAACGGTAAAATAACGAAGGAACCCCTTTCAAATTCAGCCGCAAGTTATTACAGGAATTATAATGCGTCGACTATTTCTCTCTAAACCATATACCTTTGACTAATCTGGAAACCTCGAAAACAAAACGTTTATTCCGTTCCGTAAGTTATCTAACGGTTGGCATCTATGAGTCTAAATATTCCTGTTACATTGCACAACCTTCAATGTTGTCATAATTACGTAAAATTCTGGCAAATTAGTTCGCAAAGAGCCAGGCGGCCCAAACTGTTGCATATACCCTGACTCTACGTGCAATGAACGCAAGAGAAATCACACAATTTCACCTGGTTAATATTGCCTGCTAACCTGGATTTCTATTAGCTAAATATGCAGGTTTAAAAATATATACTTGTGTATTGATTTTAAGAAAGGCATTGATGTTTATGGTTAAGTACACATTGGAGCAATGACAGTCATTGATTGATTGTTTTTTATAAGATAAGTTTAATGCTAGCTAGCAACTTAGCTTACTGCACTCGCCAACAGGCAGGCTCCTCGTGGAGTGCAATGTAATCAGGTGTTAGAGCATTGGACTAGTTAACTGTAAGGTTGCAAGATTGGATCCCCCGAGCTGACAAGGTTAAAAATCTGTCGTTCTGCCCCGTTCCTAGGCCGTCATTGAAAATAAGAATGTGTTCTTAACTGACTTGCCTAGTTAAATAAAGATTAAATAAAGGTGTAAAAAAAAAAGTATATATAAAAAAAAAAAATACATCTGCAAATCGGCGCCCCAAAAATACCGATTTCCGATTGTTATGAAAACTTGAAATCGGCCCTGATTAATCGACCTCTACTCTGGACGGTTCTGACTTAGAATATGTGGACAACTATAAATACCTAGGTGTCTGGTTAGACTGTAAACTCTCCTTCCAGACTCACATTAAGCATCTCCAATCCAAAGTTAAATCTAGAATCGGCTTCCTATTTCCTATAGCCTCCTTCACGCTGCCAAACATGGCCTCGTAAAACTGACTATCCTACCGATCCTTGACGTCGGTTATGTCATTTACAAAAGGTGATTCTACAAAGTATTGAAAAGTATTATTGGTGTGAATACAAGAACAATAATAGGCCTACTGTAGGACCCATTACTTCACCTAACAACAACATAGACCTACTGTAGGACCCATAACATAGACCTACTGTAGGACCCATAACTTCACCTAACAACAACATAGACCTACTGTAGGACCCATAACAATAACATAGACCTACTGTAGGACCCATAACTTCACCTAACAATAACAATAACTTCACCTAACAATAACATAGACCTACTGTAGGACCCATAACTTCACTAAAAAACAACATAGACCTACTGTAGGACCCATAACTTCACCTAACAACAACATAGACCTACTGTAGGCCCCATAACTTCACCTAACAATAACATAGACCTACTGTAGGACCCATAACTTCACCTAACAATAACATAGACCTACTGTAGGACCCATAACTTCACCTAACAACAACAACATAGACCTATGACTATAAATAATTTAATATTTACAGGTGAAACATGGAAACGAAAATGTATTTTTCATGACATTTCATAACCTGATCACCAGATAATTTTGTGAATAATCCCACTACTCTGTAATGTGATGTCATTCTAAATGTCCTGAATAACGGAAAATAGCTCAGACTAACGTGACCCTACTGTAAATCAAGCAGACAATAACACAATATAAACATCAATTTGTTGGGGATGTTGGATCCAACGTGGAGCACGGAATAACTGTCTTTACCAGAGTAAAGAATGAAGAAGCACTTTGGTTGTTGCATGTCGTGATGTTTGTCATGTGACTGGCATTCAGAAAATGATTTCCTGGGTCAGCTGATTATAGTTGAACATGTGACTGTTACTAAATTGCTACAGTATTAAGAATTATGTATAATTATTGAACCAATTATATGCATATCATATTTTCTGGGCCCGAGTAGCAGGCAGTTTAATTTGGGCACGCTTTTCATCCAAAATTCCAAATGCTGCCCTACCCTAGAGAAGTTAAGCTCGAGACCTTGGGTCTCGACCCCACCCTGTGCAACTGGGTCCTGGACTTTCTGACCGGCTGCCCCCAGGTGGCGAAGGTAGGAAACAATATCTCCACCCCGTTGATCCTCAACACTGGGGCCCCACAAGGGTGCGTTCTGAGCCCTCTCCTGTACTCCCTGTTCACCCATGACTGTGTGGCCATGCACGCCTCCAACTCAATCATCAAGTTTGCAGACGACACTACAGTGGTCGGCTTGATTACCAACAACGACAAGACGACCCGCAGGGAGGAGGTGAGGGCACTCGGAGTGTGGTGTCAGGAAAATAACCTCTCACTCAACATCAACAAAACAAAGGAGATGATCGTGGACTTCAGGAAACTGCAGCGGGAGCACCCCCCTATCCACATCGACGGGACAGTAGTGGTTCCTCGGCGTACACATCACAGACAAACTGAAATGGTCAACCCACAGAGACAGTGTGGTGAAGAAGGCGCAACAGCGACTCTTCAACCTCAGGAGGCTAAAGAAATTTGTCTTGTCACCGAACACACTCACAAACTTTTATAGACGCACAATTGAGAGCATCCTGTCAGGCTGTATAACCGCCTGGTATGGCAACTGCACCGCCCTCAACCGCAAGACCCTCCAGAGGGTGGTCCGGTCTGCACAAGGCATCACCGGGGCAAACTACCTGCCCTCCAGGACACCTACACCACTCGATGTCACAGGAAGGCCAAAAAGATCATCAAGGACAACAACCACCCGAGCCACTGCCTGTTCACACCGCTATCATCCAGAAGGCGAGGTCAGTACAGGTGCATCAAAGCTGGGACCGAGAGACTGAAAAACAGCTTTTATCTCAAGGCCATCAGACTGTTAACCTGCCATCACTAACATTGAGAGGCTGCTGCCAACATACAGACTCAATCTCTAGCCACTTTAATAAATGGACTTAATAAAAGGTATCTCTAGTCACTTTAAATAACGCAACTTTAATAATGTTCACATACGCTACATTACTCTCATATGTATATACAGTATATGTATATACTCATATGTATATACAGTATTCTATACCATCTACTGCATCTGCCTATGACGCACGGCCATCGCTCATCCATGTATTTATATGTACATATTCTTATTCATCCCTTACATTTGTGTGTATAAGGTAGTTGTTGTGAATTTGTTAGATTACTTGTTAGATATTACTGCATTGTCGGAACTATAAGCACAAGCATTTCGCTACAGTCGCATTAACATCTGCTAACCATGTGTATGTGATCATTAACATCCGCTAACCATGTGTATGTGACCATTAACATCCGCTAACCATGTGTATGTGACCATTAACATCTGCTAACCATGTGACCATTAACATCTGCTAACCATGTGTATGTGACCATTAACATCCGCTAACCATGTGTATGTGACCATTAACATCTGCTAACATGTGTATGTGACCATTAACATCCGCTAACCATGTGTATGTGACCATTAACATCCGCTAACCATGTGTATGTGACCATTAACATCTGCTAACATGTGTATGTGACCATTAACATCTGCTAACCATGTGTATGTGACCATTAACATCTGCTAACCATGTGTATGTGACCATTAACATCTGCTAACTATGTGTATGTGACCATTAACATCTGCTAACCATGTGTATGTGACCATTAACATCTGCTAACCATGTGTATGTGACCATTAACATCTGCTAACCATGTGTATGTGACCATTAACATCTGCTAACCATGTGTATGTGACCATTAACATCTGCTAACCATGTGTATGTGACCATTAACATCTGCTAACCATGTGTATGTGACCATTAACATCTGCTAACCATGTGTATGTGACCATTAACATCTGCTAACATGTGTATGTGACCATTAACATCTGCTAACCATGTGACCATTAACATCTGCTAACCATGTGACCATTAACATCTGCTAACCATGTGACCATTAACATCCGCTAACCATGTGTATGTGACCATTAACATCCGCTAAACATGTGTTAGTGACCATTAACATCTGCTAACATGTGTATGTGACCATTAACATCTGCTAACATGTGTATGTGACCATTAACATCCGCTAACCATGTGTATGTGACCATTAACATCCGCTAACCATGTGTATGTGACCATTAACATCCGCTAACCATGTCTATGTGACCATTAACATCCGCTAACCATGTGTATGTGACCATTAACATCCGCTAACCATGTGTATGTGACCATTAACATCCGCTAACCATGTCTATGTGACCATTAACATCCGCTAACCATGTGTATGTGACCATTAACATCCGCTAACCATGTGTATGTGACCATTAACATTAACATCCGCTAACCATGTGTATGTGACCATTAACATCCGCTAACCATGTGTATGTGACGAGTAACATCCGCTAAAAATGTGATTGTGACCATTAACATCCGCTAACCATGTGTATGTGACCAGTAACATCTGCTAACCATGTGTATGTGACCATTAACAACCGCTAACCATGTGTATGTGACCATTAACATTAACATCCGCTAACCATGTGTATGTGACCATTAACATCCGCTAACCATGTGTATGTGACCATTAACAACTGCTAACCATGTGTATGTGACCATTAACATCTGCTAACCATGTGTATGTGACCATTAACATCTGCTAACCATGTGTATGTGACCATTAACATCTGCTAACCATGTGTATGTGACCATTAACATCTGCTAACCATGTGTATGTGACCATTAACATCTGCTAACCATGTGTATGTGACCATTAACATCTGCTAACCATGTGTATGTGACCATTAACATCTGCTAACCATGTGTATGTGACCATTAACATCTGCTAACCATGTGTATGTGACCATTAACATCTGCTAACCATGTGTATGTGACCATTAACATCTGCTAACCATGTGTATGTGACCATTAACATCTGCTAACCATGTGTATGTGACCATTAACATCTGCTAACCATGTGTATGTGACCATTAACATCTGCTAACCATGTGTATGTGACCATTAACATCTGCTAACCATGTGTATGTGACCATTAACATCTGCTAACCATGTGTATGTGACCATTAACATCTGCTAACCATGTGTATGTGACCATTAACATCTGCTAACATGTGTATGTGACCATTAACATCTGCTAACCATGTGTATGTGACCATTAACATCTGCTAACCATGTGACCATTAACATCTGCTAACCATGTGACCATTAACATCTGCTAACCATGTGTATGTGACCATTAACATCCGCTAACCATGTGTATGTGACCATTAACATCTGCTAACATGTGTATGTGACCATTAACATCTGCTAACATGTGTATGTGACCATTAACATCTGCTAACATGTGTATGTGACCATTAACATCTGCTAACCATGTGTATGTGACCATTAACATCTGCTAACCATGTGTATGTGACCATTAACATCCGCTAACCATGTGTATGTGACCATTAACATCCGCTAACCATGTCTATGTGACCATTAACATCCGCTAACCATGTGTATGTGACCATTAACATCCGCTAACCATGTGTATGTGACCATTAACATCCGCTAACCATGTGTATGTGACCATTAACATCTGCTAACCATGTGTATGTGACCATTAACATTAACATCCGCTAACCATGTGTATGTGACCATTAACATCCGCTAACCATGTGTATGTGACCAATAACATCCGCTAACCATGTGTATGTGACCATTAACATCCGTTAACCATGTGTATGTGAACAATAACATCTGCTAACCATGTGTATGTGACCAGTAACATCTGCTAACCTTGTGTATGTGACCATTAACATCCGCTAACCATGTGTATGTGACCAATAACATCCGCTAACCATGTGTATGTGACCTTTAACATCCGCTAACCATGTGACCAATAACATCCGCTAACCATGTGTATGTGACCATTAACATCCGCTAACCATGTGTATGTGACCATTAACATCCGCTAACCATGTGCATGTGACCATTAACATCCGCTAACCATGTGCATGTGACCATTAACATCCGCTAACCATGTGTATGTGACCAGTAACATCTGCTAACCATGTGTATGTGACCATTAACATTAACATCCGCTAACCATGTGTATGTGACCATTAACATCCGCTAACCATGTGTATGTGACCAGTAACATCCGCTAACCATGTGTATGTGACCATTAACATCCGCTAACCATGTGTATGTGACCATTAACATCCGCTAACCATGTGTATGTGACCATTAACATCCGCTAACCACGTGTATGTGACCAATAACATCTGCTAACCATGTGTATGTGACCATTAACATCCGCTAACCATGTGACCAATAACATCTGCTAACCATGTGTATGTGACCATTAACATTAACATCTGCTAACCATGTGTATGTGACCATTAACATCCGCTAACCATGTGTATGTGACCATTAACATCCGCTAACCATGTGTATGTGACCATTAACATCTGCTAACCATGTGTATGTGACCATTACCATTAACATCCGCTAACCATGTGATGTGACCATTAACATCCGCTAACCATGTGTATGTGACCATTAACATCCGCTAACCATGTGTATGTGACCATTAACATCCGCTAACCATGTGTATGTGACCATTAACATCCGCTAACCATGTGTATGTGACCATTAACATCCGCTAACCACGTGTATGTGACCATTATCATCTGCTAACCATGTGTATGTGACCATTATCATCTGCTAACCATGTGACCAATAACATCTGCTAACCATGTGTATGTGACCAATAACATCTGCTAACCATGTGCATGTGACCATTAACATCTGCTAACCATGTGTATGTGACCATAAACATTTGATTTGACCTGACCGCAAGATGTGTCAGGTTTGTCAATTTATGAATTGTCTTTTGCTTGAAACCCTCTTGTCAATGTTGAGTAAGGACGCACACCTGATTACGCATATAGAGGTAGGACTAGTCTACCTGGTTACACATATAGAAGTAGGACTAGTCTACCTGGTTACACATATAGAAGTAGGACTAGTCTACCTGGTTACACATATAGAAGTAGGACTAATCTACCTGGTTACACATATAGAAGTAGGACTAGTCTACCTGGTTACACATATAGAAGTAGGACTAGTCTACCCAACAACACATATAGAAGTAGGACTAGTCTACCTGACAACACATATAGAAGTAGGACTAGTCTACCTGGTTACACATATAGAAGTAGGACTAATCTACCTGTCCTGAGCACTAATGTAGATCTATAAATGTGCCCATTTGGGGATGTCTGACAGTATTTCTGATTGTCTTAACGCTGCACCACTAATGAGTTGTGGAGCTTCTCAAAGCACATTTTCTCTCACCTCAAACAGCAAGTAAACAAAGTCTAATCAAAATCAATTACAAATGAGAATAACTCCTCAAAGTATTTGTAAAATATTTCCAGCTCTCGCCCTTTCGATAACCAGTCGGCACGAAAGGGAAAAACGTAATGCTTTGATCCAGTGGAAATGTCAAAACACCTGATTACTTCTTATCCCTTTCACAAATAGCCTACAGCTGTGTCGGTCGACAACTCACTGGCACGGGAAACTGAGGGCCCAGAATATTTTATACAATGTTTCAAGTTCGTTATGGACAGGCCATGTGATTTACAGAACAGTTATTTGCAATGTTTTTATTTGTTGGCTTTATGTAGGCTATTTTTTACATAGGTGGCAATGGCAATAAAGTTACTTTTAGATTTGTATAATTTTCATTTAGATAGAATGTAGATTAATCACAGACAATGATTGAGATACTATTATAAATGAAATGAAACTGTTCCAGTAAAATGAACATATGAAAATCATAACTGTCACCAGATCAGTAGAAATGGTAAGATACATTTGCACTCCAAATGTAGGTTGCTGACTGCTTGTGTAGCTTATTACCAGCAACGTCAGAATGTATGAAGGACAGCAAGAGGAGGTGGTTCAGGAAGAGTTTCTTCTCTTCTGGTTGGGCTGTATTGATGTAATGGCATGAAAATAAATGCTGAATATTATACAATGATTTATCAACAGCTCTAACAATTTGACCCTACAGGAAATCTACACTGGCAATTCTAGAATATACTATATAGCCTAGAAACCTGTTAAACTATCATTATTCATTATGACATCATGGATGAATTCTAGAATATACTATATATCCTAGAAACCTGGTAAAACTATCATTATGACATCATGGATGGCCAGTCCTTGTATTCATAGTGTAGTGAATTCAGGGGGAAGCCCTGAGCTGAACTCAAACCTGGGTCCAGCGACTGTCAAGCCAACACCTTATAACTGTTATGCCAAGATGTCTGAACTTCTTGACGAGGTCGCTAGGTTTTGGGTTACGGTTGATACAAAAGCTTTCTCTATTAATTTGAGAGTGGTTACATTTCTCCAGACCCCATCCCAGCCCTCATTCCTCAGCTGTTTACCAAACCAAGTCTCTGGGCAGCCATTTTGTTGCTGTTTAAATACTAGGTTGTCCCTTTAAAAAAGCCACACAAGAATCAATCAACCAATAACAAAGCTGTAATTCCCCTACTATTTTGCTAATAAGATGATGGATGGGGCTGGAGAAATGTAACTACTTTCAAATTCATAGACAGACCTATGGATGCAAGGACTGACCATCCATGATATCAACATTATAGTTTTAACTATGTTTTGAGGCTTTACAGTGTTGATTTACATTGTTTCTATACATTGAAGTAAAAAAAGCTTATTTTGGGTTCTGATGGGGTACAACAGTTGAACTAAGCTCATGAGGCATGTGTTATATTCTTCAAGAATCAATGGCTATAAATAAATAATTTAAAAATCTAAATATGGATGTGGTAATTGCAGATTTCCCCTTTAACACCACACATCCTTCCAGTTCTCTGCTGCCAATGACTGGAGCGAATTTTAAAAATCGCTGAAGCTTGAGACTTATATTTCCCTCACCAACTTTAAACATCAGCTATCTGAGCAGCTAACCGATCGCTGCAGCTGTATATGTACTTTTCTGCTCTTTTGCACACCAGTATCTCTACTTGCACATCATCATCTGCTCATCTATCACTCCAGTGTTAATCTGCTAAATTGTAATTCTTCGCTACTATGGACTATTCATTGCCTACCTCCTCATGCCTTTTGCACACACTATATATAGACTTTCTTTTTTTCTACTGTGTCATTGACTTGTTTATTGTGTTATTGGCTTGTTTATTGTTTATTCCATGTTATTCCATGTGTAACTCTATGTTGTTGTCTGTGTCACACTGCTTTGCTTTATCTTGGCCAGGTCGCAGTTGTAAATGAGAACTTGTTCTCAACTAGCCTACCTGGTTAAACTATCATTATGACATCATGGCCTACCTGGTTAAACTATCATTATGACATCATGGCCACCTGGTTAAACTATCATTATGACATCATGGCCACCTGGTTAAACTATCATTATGACATCATAGCCACCTGGTTAAATAAAAAAATAAAACAGTTCAACAACTGCAGAGCTTGTGTCTCTGTATTTAAGACAGTACTTACTAGTGTTAATCAGGGCCCGTTCATCGTTAGAACCATTGGATGCCTTAAGATGCGTTTGGGAAACCGAGCCCAGATATTCAGTTTCCTCCTCCTCTTCTTCCAATGTGACAGTCATCTCCCCATCCTCCTCTTTCACTCCAAAAACTGCAGCCTCCTCTTTCTCTTCCTCCTCTTCTTTTACTGTAACATCCTCTTCCTCTTTCAATCTGAACGCGTCTTCCTCTTCTTTCACTGTAACGTCTTTCTCTTCTTCTTTCACTGTAACAGCCTCAACTTCTTGTTTTACTGTGATATCCTTCTCTTCCTTCTCCTCTTTGACGAGAGCTTCCTTCTCCGTCCAGCAGTCCTTCTCTTCATTAACAAGAGAGTAGCTTAGTGACCTCATGGTTGGAGATGTTAGCTAGCTAGGCTAATGCTAACTTAACCAGCCCACTAGATGAATAATAAAAACAATACCGTAAATATTAAATTAAAACGGATAACTAACTAGACGACAGAAGTGGGTTTAAAATACAGTGGCTAATATACACTAAAGCGTCTAAAGAGCTTTATTTGTTCGTATATTTTGGCTAGCAAGCTACCGAGGTGTCTGACGAACTGTTGCTGCTGCTGAAAGAAGCGTTCCGTCCACTAGATTATACGTCACAGTAGCAGCATTGCCTTAAAGTCGCAGACCGCAATCTGCTGACTGGAGTGGGTAACGCAGTTGAGTAAAATGTAAATACAAATTTCAGACAAAAGGTAGGTAGGAATCAGGAACATAGCTAGTCCTAAAATATTAATTAGCCCCTCCCTAAATAATTTAATATCAATATCAATATATTTTCTCTGTGATTTCTTATTTTCGTCAACCGTTCCATCGCATCTTAAACTTCTTACCGGGCCGGCACTAGGACCGGGGGAGGCTGCTGCTGCACTAGTGATAGTTAGACTTTCTTCAACATAGATGGCGTACAGAAATACTAGGAGAGAGGGGTAACCCTACACAGAACTGAACTGAATCAAAGATGGCGGACAGAAATACTAGAAGAGAGAGGGGTACCCCTACGCAGAACTGAATCAAAGATGGCGGACAGAAATATTAGGATGGAAGCAAATGTAAGGGATTATAAAGTCATAACTAATCATGCAAAAACATGTACAGTTGACAGGAATGTTAGTTCATGTAGAGACAAACGATTATGCATTTTTTAAATCATAGTTCATTTACGAAAATCGTGATTTAGCCAGCTAGCGGACTAGCTAACATTAGCCAGCTAGCTGGCTAGCTTTATGGATGTTGTGACATGAGTATGAAATTGTCACTCTGGTTGTTTTAGGGACTCCTGAAACAACCAGCAAACCAGACTGTCGTTTTTGGGAAACAGTGGATGTATAGAATCTAGCTAGCTGAAGATTTTACTGTAAATTGAATGTAGAATTTTGTAAGCTTGCCTTGATGATATTTGCTATGCAGATAGATGAAATCACGTAGCTAGCTATGTTCTTGCTTATTGTGCAGTGGATGATTAAAATCCCTGTATGCCCATGGATGTGTAGCTAGCTATCTAGCCGATCTGTGTATGGACCCAAACGTTTGGTATACATATTAGTCCAGAACCTAGCTATGAACCTCAGCTATCATAGCCAGTTGTATCAACTTCAAAACAGCCTGAATGACATTAATGAAGCCTATGGATTGAGTAGAATATAATATCATGTTGTGCCAAGGATGCAAGTCGTATATACATGTAGTTATTACCATGCATGAGATCCCCACATTGTAGCCTGTACATTTAATATATTCACTGATCATGTACTCTACCTTTGCAAATAAATGTGCAGTTTAGGAATGAATGTCTTTGAGATGATTTTTCAGTCATATCCAATACCAGGAGTATCAAATTCCATTTTTGGAATGATGCTGTGTCTGCATGTATGTATTACAATTATACACTTCAACAGTGTTTACCAATCTTGGTCCAGGGACATCAATGGTTACACATTGTAACTAATAGACTAGAAACAGGATTTAACAAGTTAATTCAGATATACAGAAATATAATGTCAAAAAACAGCACACTTGGGCCTCCCGGGTGGCGCAGTGGTCTAGGGCCGATGCAGTGCTAACTGCGCCACCAGAGTCTCTGGGTTCGCGCCCAGGCTCTGTCGCAGCACTATTGCACTATTGTAAAGTGGCTGTTCCACTGGATGTCATAAGGTGAATGCACCAATTTGTAAGTTGCTCTGGATAAGAGCTTCTGCTAAATGACTTAAATGTAAATGTAAATTGTAACTAATAGACTAGAAATAGGATTTAACTAGTTAATTCATATATACAGAAATATAATGTTAAAAACCAGAACACTACACTTCCTATGCATCATGTAAATACTCTTAACACCGGTTCATCTCAACATCTAATGCCCTTCATCTGCATTGATCTGATAAACACAGGATAGGTGGAGTATTTCATCACATTACACTTCATTTCAACCAGTAGAGAATGTGAAACGCTTTATTGAAAAGCTCATTATCCAAGTGTTATAAATACAAGTTCAATCTGTACTTCAATGCACATCTGTTGTGCATTATAAAAACAGAGGAAGAAAGAGGAGATGAGAGAGAGGTGTAAAAGACAGAAAGGGAAAGAGGTAAGCACATAGGAGCAGGGAAGGCAGCACATGATTAATGAATCACAGTGCTACATAAATATTCTCTCAGTTCATCACAATTACATAGCAGTGTCTCTAGTCGGCCCACAGGTTATCTTAAAAGCAGGTGAGGTGGCGATGATGGGACTAGGGGTTGGCATCCTCTCACATCAAAACATATCTGCAGACGAGAGACAGATGGAGAGACAGAGCATGTTTAAGCCTTGTGTTTTTATTTTTTATTCTAACATTGTTAGTCATCAATCAGGAGGTGAAATGCAAAACTGACCTTGGATCATTAACTCTGGGACTACTGCATCTCTCTGTATTTCAATGTAAAGCAACTCTTTAATAATACTTCCTGTATAATATAAACTGACCTGGGATCATTAACTCTGGGACTACTGCATCTATCTGTATTTCAATGTAAAGCATCTCTTTAATAATACTTCCTGTATAATATAAACTGACCTGGGATCATTAACTCTGGGACTACTGCATCTCTGTCTGTATTTCAATGTAAAGCATCTCTTTAATACTACTTCCTGTATAATATAAACTGACCTGGGATCATTAACTCTGGGACTACTGCATCTATCTGTATTTCAATGTAAAGCATCTCTTTAATAATACTTCCTGTATAATATAAACTGACCTGGGATCATTAACTCTGGGACTACTGCATCTATCTGTATTTCAATGTAAAGCATCTCTTTAATAATACTTCCTGTATAATATAAACTGACCTGGGATCATTAACTCTGGGACTACTGCATCTCTGTCTGTATTTCAATGTAAAGCATCTCTTTAATACTACTTCCTGTATAATATAAACTGACCTGGGATCATTAACTCTGGGACTACTGCATCTCTGTCTGTATTTCAATGTAAAGCATCTCTTTAATAATACTTTCTGTTGACCTGACCAAGTGACCTCTCACCTCTGATCATGCTGTGCCCTCTATGTAGCCAGTTCAGATGCAGGAGGGGTTCACCGACACAGCTGATATAACCTAGAGGATTTAGGGAGAAGGGGAGAGAGGGATGAAGTGAAGGATAGAGACTGTTATTGAGAAAATAAGGTAGTTAAAGCCACAGTGTTCAACAGGAATCTGTGTGTGGCCTCACCTGGTGTCCACACCACACTAAGTGGCTGCAGAGTACTTTATGCTGAAAAACATGAAAGGACCCACAAGGACAAACAATTAAAGCATAATTATAGAAATAATGAAGTGTCTTATTATTCTCCATGGTTGGCCCTCTTGCCTATTCTTTGAAGGTGGAAGGAGCCACAGTTATACACCTGAGCCTGCTTACTGCACAACACAATCCATCAATCAGATTGATACATGAGTGTGTAGGTGTGGGTTATAGGGTGTCTAATTGTTCTACATTTTCTCAAAATGGCTGATTTAAAATAGCCTGTTTTGTTTTTGCACAGACATCAAACCCTTACCTAAACAGCACCCTCACCTGAGAAGTAGAAATCAAAGGGTGAGAAACTGTGAATTGAATAACTGCAGTTGACATAGCTAAGTAAATGGAAGAATACTCTTATTGCAATGTGAATGGTAAAGCCTTTGGTTGTGCATAGTGTAGTCTATGGTGTTGCTAGGGAACAGCACCCTCTCTGAAGAGTCTTTGGTTGTGCATAGTGTATTCTATGGTGTTGCCAGGGAACAGCACCCTCTTAAACGAGCCTTTGGTTGTGCATAGTGTAGTCTATGGTGTTGCCAGGGAACAGCACCTTCTTTGAAGAAGTAGGAGGTGAATATCTCCTGCACACGGATTGCCTCTCTTGCTGCGTTGTTGGACCCCATCCTTGAAACATCCTGCAGAGCAGCAGACTCCTCCTCTGGGACACGGCGGCCAGCTGCAGATCCCCTCCTGGTCCTCGTGTCCATCCTCAAGAAGTTACGCAGGACACAGGTAGCCTTCACACATCTGAATTCCTCCAGGAGGCAGTCCCAGATGACCCTGGTCACCCAACCTTGCAGTGCCCTACACGGTAACTGTAGGCAATCGTTTTGAAGGAATCTCCAGTTACAAGGTATCTGTAGGAATATGGAAGACAATGTAATTATTAGACTGTTACATCATCAGGTCATTGTGGATTACTAAAGTATAATATCCCTGATAACAAATCATGATAACATTGGATTGATAGATCCATGGGCACACATATGTACATGTGTAGCATGTGACAATAACAGGATCATATCAAGGATGGCATCACAAATGAATACATAAATACCTCTTGAAGCTTGATGATGAGTTGATCATTTGAATCAGCTGTGCAGTGCTGAGGCAAAAACAACAATGTGCCTCTTTGAGTCCCCAGGACTGAGAACCACTGCTCTTCATTGGGACCTCTTCATATGTAGACTGGCTTTCATAGCGCTCTTTATCTGAGGACAGAAAACCTCACAAGAAACACACTTCATTATAGTCAAATTACACCACACTGAATATTATGTTACTATTATCTCCGTCCTCACTTCTAGGGACAGGAACTACACAAAAGTACCTGCCCTATCCAGAATAGCCTCCTCTCTCACTGACAGTTGGGGCTGCTATCCTTTCACCCTCCATGGCTGTTAGCTAGCTACCTACAAATGCATTTGGAGTTAGTTTTTTACAGTGATAAATAGATAGCTAGCTAATATGAAGTTAGGTAGCTGGTGATATTTCATTCACATAGCTATCTATCTATACAGTATTTGAAGTTGGCTAGATAGCTAGCTATCTATCTATACAGAATGTGAAGTTGGCTAGATAGCTATCTATCTATCTATACAGAATGTGAAGTTGGCTAGATAGCTATCTATCTATCTATACAGAATATGAAGTTGGCTAGATAGCAAGCTATCTATCTATCTATCTATACAGAATGTGAAGTTGGCTAGATAGCTAGCTATCTATCTATACAGAATGTGAAGTTGGCTAGATAGCTATCTATCTATACAGAACGTGAAGTTGGCTAGATAGCTAGCTATCTATCTATACAGAATGTGAAGTTGGTTAGTTAACTAGCTATCTATCTATCTATACAGTATTAACTAGCTCATTTAGCAGCTCATTTGGGTTAGCCTGCACTGTAGCTAGTTAGAAAATAGTACATTGTTGTTTCTTTACATTTCCAAAATCTATTTCCTTACTTGAATAGGTTCTCCCAGCCATGTGGACAACTGGAAACAGGGCAGCAAAGTCTGTCACCAGAGCGTTTTAGAGGATATTACTATTGAACTATGTACCCATTTAATAACCTGACCTTCATACAAACTTGCTCTGGTCTGAATTCTTGACGGAGTCACAACGGGCGGCCTAAGCGGCATCTAGTCCATCTGCTGACTGGACGCAGTTGAGTAAAATTTTGATTTTATTTTCAGACAAAAAGTAAAAGGGTAACAACACAGTGTGGTTAAAGACTTAGTAACTGAGTTGCTGAGTCACGATCTGGTTACCTACAAGGACAAACAGTTATATTTCTGTTTTAAATGTAATAAATTAAAATTACAAATTTACTTTTTAAATTTTTTCGTAATACTCAAGTATTACAATTGTTTTTTTAGGGGTGTAGGGTGGAAGCTGTCTCCGCGTAACAGGAAATTCCTGTCCGTCTGCTTCCTGTATAGGTCTGTGCTAAAACCACACCCCTCCCTCTTAATCAAAATGTCCAGATAACTTGTTTCATGCTCATCAAAGGTGAGGGTGAAATTCAGATGTTCACTGCTTTTATTGATGAAGGAGTGGAATCGATGAAGTTCTTCTGCTGTCCCCTGGAATAGAAGGAACACGTCATCAATGAAGACTTTTACAGAGCCTGATGAGGTGCTAGACTGGATTGTTAGGGATGACAATCACATTATTCTCTAACAACCCCACACACATATTGGCATAATTAGATGCTATTTGTTAAACTGCAAGGACCATAATGCACTGCATGTCTACCATAATGAACTGCACACCTACTTGTCTTGTCTGTCTTTCCTTTACACCTGCTATGTAAAAGAGACCAAATAATGTGTAACAGCCCTGGGCTGGAACCAGGGACTTCAAGTTCACCTGCTATGTAAGAGACAGAATAATGCACAATGGTCTATTCTATCCGGGATCCTTGGGACATCCCTACCCTAAACCTTAACCTTTTTAAATGTCAACTTCAATGGGCTAGGGACGTCCCACGGATGTATCTCTACCTGAAAATAGATGATCTAAGTGATTGATAGTTGGTATTCAGCAGTCATAAAGCCTTATTTACTTTAATGAACTACTAAAATAGTGATTTTGACAGACAGCATAGACAGCAGCTCTACACTTTATTGACTGACTGATCCATTCATCCTTCCATCCCTCCTCAGCCTTCCTCTCCTCTGAAGACCCATTGAGGGTGGAGCTCAGTCAGAGAGCTGTTGAGGGACTGGTTAGGAAGAACACTTCTACAGCCAGAGAGGTGAGAGGTCACACATGGTTTAGATGGTAACCATTTATGTCCCCTTAGCGGTTCATCACGTCAGCAAAAGGGAATATGTTCCATCATCTATGTTTATTTACGTTAGTGCAAATTGTATTGGTGTAATTTCTCACCCCTTTTGGCTGTATGAAAGTTAATTTCCCCTCAGGCATGCACATTTGTTCTTTGATATTATGAAGGTAATTTGTGTTAAATGTTCTTTTCCCCACTCATTCACCCCATCTCTTTACATTGAATATTTATATTCAGTGGCCTGACTGCATCCAGACTATGTCAAAGGCCCATCCTGGTAGATCTGAACCGAATGCAGCTTGGAGTGATCAGATGACAGAAGTCACATTTAGGTGCCAGGTGTAACTGAGGCCATAGATGCTCCACATCCATTACTTTGAGTGTTTTATATAATATGACTAAATGTGCTTCTTTCTGGGTTTCAGAGGCAGTCAAGAAATGGAACATGACATAAGCAGAGCTGTGGGAGACCACCTCAAACCCCCTGGTGGAGCCGGGGGTGGTGTTCACCACTCCACCACGCCTTCAGCAGGCTGGAAAAGTGGGATTGATACTGTTTTTCATAATAAGATGGACCATCAGTCTGTTGATTGGTCAGTCATTGGGTTCATTTGTTGAAACCATATCAAGCTTTATTTATACAGCACATTTCAGACATGGATGCAACACAATGGCTTCACAGGAGAAAACAATGAAAATAACCAGAAATATTTAGTACACAAACATAACAGGATAAAAAAACAGAAGATTAACAACTGAAAGACAAATGAGCATTCTAAGGAAATGCCATTGATTAAAACACTAATTGGATAAAATATCCAACCCAAAATATAAGTTTGTTTTTTAGGAGGGGTTCTCAAAGACACTATGGGGGTGTCCAATGAAAGTTGACTAGTAACAACAACTGGGACCTAAAAGACACCCACCATGAGACCCACTAAATCTGCCCAAGAGGCAAACAAAAGAAAAACTCACACCAAACTTAAAGACAGGAAGCAAACCAAAAAGTGGAGCAACTAAAGGTATTGACTCTCTACATCTATCAAGGCAACTGGAGCACTGGGCCAGACACTCTTAAATAGAACCTGGACCAGCTCAGGTGAAACACCTTCCCACTAACGAGATGGACAAGCCAGCACAGGTGTAACACATACTGACTAACGAGGTGACACCAATCAGTGCGTCCTACATGTTAACGAGTTATACGTGCTAACGAGCTATACGTGCTATGAGCTATACTTGTTGACGAGCTATACGTGCTAACGAGCTATACGTGCTGACGAGCTATACGTGCTGACGAGCTATACGTGCTGACGAGCTATACGTGCTGACGAGCTATACGTGCTGACGAGCTATACGTGCTAAGGAGCTATACGTGCTAACGAGCTATAAGTGCTAAAGTCCAACCTCAAAACATAAATGGAAAAACCAAAGCCTGTAACACCTTCCCCCTTTAGACAACAAATATATCCTATATTTTTGTTGGACAAGTATGCTCACCCCCAACAGAAAACAACTTCCATTTCACATAATCAACTACAATATAAACATAGTGTCTACTGGCTGTCAACAATTAAAAACAAGAAAAAACACATTTCTAAATAATAATATACAATAGTATTATTGAAGTGCTGCATTTTGATTAAAGTGGGTCACCAACGCAGTAAGTGTAACACAGCTCTTTTTTTGTTAGTCACTTTTTGTTAAATAATACTCTTTCAATTCAGAGCCTAGATTTCCCCTGAGGCTAATATCCATATCATGCTGCAATCAATTGAACAGGGCAAAGGATAAGGTAGGACATCATTAAAATACTCCTACTACAATGTTAAAACATTCTACAGTGTGACATCATTAAAATACTCCTACTACAATGTTAAAACATTCTACATTGTGACATCATTAAAATACTCCCACTACAATGTTAAAACATTCTACAGTGTGACTTTATTTCATTGATATCATGAAACAACTTCATGTATGTATTTTCTGATGTTTGATCAGAGATCTTTTATCAGAGTATCTCTTGTCACATTGATCACAGCTATGAGGTTTCTCTCCTGTGTGTGTTCTCTGGTGTGAAGTCAGCTGGAATGATGTAGGAAAACTCTTCTCACATTGATCACAACTATTAGATTTATCTCCTGTGTGTGTTCTCTGGTGTGAAGTCAGATGGCTTAATGTAGTATAACTCTTCCCACATTGATCACAGCTATAAGGTTTCTCTCCTGTGTGTGTTCTCTGGTGTGAAGTCAGAGAGCTAGATATAGTAAAACTCATCCCACATTGATCACAGCTATAAGGTTTCTCTCCTGTGTGTGTTCTCTGGTGTGAAGTCAGATTGCTTGATGTCGTAAAACTCTTCCCACATTGATCACAACTATGAGGTTTCTCTCCTGTGTGTGTTCTCTGGTGTGAAGTCAGATTGCTTGTTGTCATAAAACTCTTCCCACATTGATCACAACTATGAGGTTTCTCTCCTGTGTGTGTTCTCTGGTGTGAAGTCAGATTGCTTAATGTAGTACATCTCTTCCCACATTGAGCACAGCTATAAGGTTTCTCTCCTGTGTGTATTCTCTGGTGTGATGTCAGCTGGCCAGATCTACCAAAACTCTTCCCACATTGACCACAGCTAAAAGGTTTCTCTCCTGTGTGTTGTGTGTGTGTTCTCTGGTGTACAGTCAGAGAGCCAGATTGAACAAAACTCTTCCCACATTGACCACAGCTATAAGGTTTCTCTCCTGTGTGTTTTCTCTGGTGTACAGTCAGAGAGTAAGATGTAGTACATCTCTTCCCACATTGAGCACAGCTATAAGGTTTCTCTCCTGTGTGTATTCTCTGGTGTGATGTCAGCTGGCCAGATCTACCAAAACTCTTCCCACATTGACCACAGCTATAAGGTTTCTCTCCTGTGTGTATTCTCTGGTGCACTGTCAGATAGCAAGATGCACCAAAACTCTTCCCACATTGATCACAACTATGAGATTTCTCTCCTGTGTGAGTTCTCTGGTGTGAAGTCAGATTGCTTGATGTAGTAAAACTATTCCCACATTGAGCACAGATATAAGGTTTCTCTCCTGTGTGTATTCTCTGGTGTGATGTCAGCTGGCCAGATCTATCAAAACCCTTCCCACATTGACCACAGCTAAAAGATTTCTCTCCTGTGTGTTGTGTGTGTGTTCTCTGGTGTACAGTCAGAGAGCAAGATTGAAAAAAACTCTTCCCACATTGACCACAGCTATAAGGTTTCTCTCCTGCGTGTGTTCTCTGGTGTGAAGTCAGATTGCTTGATGTAGTACATCTCTTCCCACATTGATCACAGCTATAAGGTTTCTCTCCTGTGTGTATTCTCTGGTGTGATGTCAGCTGGTCAGATCTACCAAAACTCTTCCCACATTGATCACAGCTATAAGGTTTCTCTCCTGTGTGTACTCGCTCGTGTATTTTAAGTTCTGATGAAGATTTGCAACCTTTCCCACAGTCAGAGCAGCAATGAGATTTCTTCCCTGTGGGTCTCTGCTGGTGTTTCTGGAGGAGTTCTGATGTGGAGAGACTCTTCTCTGCCTCGTCAGCATCATGAGGTTGTTGAGGTTCCCCAGAGGATCCACGATAGTCCCGTCTCTCTCCTATGTGAACAACAAAGTCAGTCAGATGATTAAAGGCCCACAACAGCGGAAATCCACTGTAAAAGGTGATGCCAACAGCATAGCCATGATGTTGTACAACAATTGATGTCTGTAATGAATGTTAAAATTATTTGACAATTGATTTAAAATGAGCAACAAGTCATATTTTGTCAAAAATGTCACATTAGTAGTAACATCTAAGATTGTAGACTAGAAATAAGTTATTCATGTTGTTGATACTCTAAGCAGTGTGCCAGACGACTTTTGGTGTCCAATATAGGCCCCTTTCTGTGTTGCTAAAATTGTGGCACGAGGTCGATGCGCACACAATTTGATTGCAGAAACACCTCCCTGCTAATGAGGAAACCACTAGTTATGGATGTAGTATATCTGGTAATGAGGAAACCACTAGTTATGGATGTAGTATATCTGGTAATGAGGAAACCGATAGTAATGGATGTAGTATATCTGCTAATGAGGAAACCACTAGTTATGGATGTAGTATATCTGGTAATGAGGAAACCGATAGTTATGGATGTAGTATATCTGGTAATGAGGAAACCGATAGTAATGGATGTAGTATATCTGGTAATGAGGAAACCACTAGTTATGGATGTAGTATATCTGCTAATGAGGAAACCACTAGTTATGGATGTAGTATATCTGGTAATGAGGAAACCACTAGTTATGGATGTAGTATATCTGGTAATGAGGAAACCACTAGTTATGGATGTAGTATATCTGGTAATGAGGAAACCACTAGTTATGGATGTAGTATATCTGGTAATGAGGAAACCACTAGTTATGGATGTAGTATATCTGCCTGGAGCAAAAATGGTGAGCAAAGATTTTAGTTTTTCACAATGTATTCTGAATGTGAATAGGGGAAAACTCATGGGAGTAGCCTCCATTTCCAGGTTGCTTATGAGTGCATTTCACACTACTTTGGATTATAATTATACAATATAAAATGATCAAATTATAAAATGATGCAGAAAAATTTATCCATGCATTTGTTACTTCTAGGTTAGACTACTGCAATGCTCTATTTTCCGGCTACCCGGATAAAGCACTAAATAAACTTCAGTTAGTGCTAAATACGGCTGCTAGAATCCTGACTAGAACCAAGAAATTTGATCATATTACTCCAGTGCTAGCTTCCCTACACTGGCTTCCTGTTAAGGCAAGGGCTGATTTCAAGGTTTTACTGTTAACCTATAAAGCGTTACATGGGCTTGCTCCTACCTATCTTTCCGAGTTGGTCCTGCCGTACATACCTATACGTACGCTACGGTCACAAAACGCAGGCCTCCTAATTGTCCCTAGAATTTCTAAGCAAACAGCGGGAGGCAAGGCTTTCTCCTATAGATCTCCATTTTTATGGAACGGTCTGCCTACCCATGTGAGAGACGCAGACTCGGTCTCAACCTTTAAGTCTTTACTGAAGACTTATCTCTTCAGTAGGTCATATGATTGAGTGTAGTCTAGCCCAGGAGTGTGAAGGTGAACGGAAAGGCTCTGGAGAAACGAACCGCCCTTGCTGTCTCTGCCTGGCCGGTTCCCCTCTCTCCACCGGGATTCTCTGCCTCTAACCCTATTACAGGGGCTGAGTCACTGGCTTACTGGTGCTCTTTCATGCCGTCCCTAGGAGGGGTGCGTCACTTGAGTGGGTTGAGTTACTGACGTGATCTTCCTGTCTGGGTTGGCGCCCCCCCCCCTTGGTTTGTGCTGTGGTGGAGATCTTTGTGGGCTATACTCGGCCTTGTCTCAGGATTGTAAGTTGGTGGTTGAAGATATCCCTCTAGTGGTGCGGGGGCTGTGCTTTGGCAAAGTGGGTGGGGTTATATCCTTCCTGTTTGGCCCTGTCCGGGGGTATCATCGGATGGGGCCACAGTGTCTCCTGACCCCTCCTGTCTAAGCCTCCAGTTTTTATGCTGCAGTAGTTTGTGTCGGGGGGCTAGGGTCAGTTGGTTATACCTGGAGTACTTCTCCTGTCTTATCCAGTGTCCTGTGTGAATTTAAGTATGCTCTCTCTAATTCTCTCCTTCTCTCTTTCTTTCTCTCTCTCTCTCTGAGAACCTGAGCCCAAGGACCATACGTCAGGACTACCGGGCATGATGACTCCTTGCTGTCCCCAGTCCACCTGGCCTTGCTGCTATTCCAGTTTCAACTGTTCTGCCTGCGGTTATGGAACCCCTACCTGTCCCAGACCTGCTGTTTTCAACTCTTAATGATCGGCTATGAAAAGCCAACTGGCATTTATTCCTGATTATTATTTGACCATGCTTGTCACTTATGAACATTTTGAACATCTTGGCCATGTTTTGTTATAATCTCCACCCGGCACAGCCAGAAGAGGACTGGCCACCCCTCATAGCCTGGTTCCTCTCTCGGTTTCTTCCTAGATTTTGGCCTTTCTAGGGAGTTTTTCCTAGCCACCGTGCTTTTACACCTGCATTGCTTGCTGTTTGGGGTTTTAGGCTGGGTTTCTGTACAGCA
The DNA here is from genome assembly GCF_029448725.1 of Salvelinus fontinalis. Lineage (NCBI taxonomy): Eukaryota > Metazoa > Chordata > Actinopteri > Salmoniformes > Salmonidae > Salvelinus > Salvelinus fontinalis. Next base: position 235,379 of record NW_026600250.1, read on the forward strand.
CTTCGAGATATTAGCTGATGTACGAAGGGCTATATAAAATAAACTTGATTTGATTTGATTTAATTGTAAGGCTCGTTTGAATGTCCTGCTTAATATAATGTTTGTGTCATCATCGCAAATCAACCGCTTTGTATTTAAAAAACACTTCAACCAGTAAAATGCTCTTTGTCTAGCTTTTCCATCAACCTGACAATGAGGGTTTGTACACTGTTTGCCAAATTGGCCCATAACTTCACCTAACAACAAATATAGATACCTGAGATACCTGTAATGAACGAAGAAGCACTTTGGTTGTTATTGCATGACACACATAGTGTACTCTAGGACCCATAACAACAACATAGACCTACTCTAGGACCCATTACTTCACCTAACAATAACATATACCTACTGTAGGACCCATAACTTCACCTAACAATAACATAGACCTACTGTAGGACCCATAACTTCACCTAACAATAACATAGACCTACTGTAGGACCCATAACTTCACCTAACAACAGCATAGACCTACTGTAGGACCCATAACAATAACATAGACCTACTGTAGGACCCATAACTTCACCTAACAACAGCATAGACCTACTGTAGGACCCATAACAATAACATAGACCTACTGTAGGACCCATAACTTCACCTAACAATAACATAGACCTACTGTAGGACCCATAACTTCACCTAACAACAACATAGACCTACTGTAGGACCCATAACTTCACCTAACAATAACATAGAACTACTGTAGGACCCATAACTTCACCTAACAACAACATAGACCTACTGTAGGACCCATAACAATAACATAGACCTACTGTAGGACCCATAACTTCACCTAACAACAACATAGACCTACTGTAGGACCCATAACTTCACCTAACAATAACATAGACCTACTGTAGGACCCATAACTTCACCTGACAACAACATAGACCTACTGTAGGACCCATAACTTCACCTAACAACAACATAGACCTACTGTAGGACCCATAACTTCACCTAACAATAACATAGACCTACTGTAGGACCCATAACTTCACCTAACAACAGCATAGCCCTACTGTAGGACCCATAACAACAACATAGACCTACTGTAGGACCATAACTTCACCTAACAACAACATAGACCTAGGACTATAAATAATTTAATATTTACAGGTGAAACATGGAAACTAAAATGTCTTTGTCATGACATTTCATAACCTGATCACCAGATAATTTTGTGAATAATCCCACTAGGCTACTCTGTAATGTGTTGTCATTCTAAATGTCCTGAATAACGGAAAATAGCTCTGTGTGTAGTACAATAGCCCATCCATCAAGGAACAGTTCTCTACACATTATGAGCAAAGTATCTCTGTGTCCAAACAGACTAACGAGGCCCTACATTAAATCAAGCAGACAATAACATTATAAACACCAATTTGTTAGGGATGTTGGATCCAACGTGGAGCACGGCATAACTGTCTTTACCAGAGTAATGAATGAAGAAGCACTTTGGTTGTTGTTGCATGTCGTGATGTTTGTCATGTGACTGTCATTCAGAAAATGATTTCCTGGATCAGCTGATGATAGTTGAACATGTGACTGTAACAGCTACAGTATTAAGAATTATGTGTAATTATTGAAGAACCGCGTTAATGACAGTATCCACTTGGGTGTTGTCAATAAAGTTAAGGTGACTCTCGGTTACAACCATTGGATTTAGCAAACTCTGAAATTATTTAGGATTTCTGTGCCCATGAAAACTGTTTTCTCAGCGTAACATAAGGAGCCACTAAATGTTACGTAGTTAGAGAGCATTTCAGAGATCTGAATACAAAAAAAACTGTCCGACAGCAAGATCCAGTATTTAAGTTGAAGCTCTACTGTTCTACTGTTCCCTGAAGGAGGGAAACTAGGTACAACATACTATTAAATCCACGCCTCGCTGGAAGCCCCGTCTTCCACAGGTGATGAGCGTGAGACTCAAATGTATTCCTTAAATTTAATTCAACGACCCAGGAAGTGGCGGGGCCAAACAGGTGTTGTAACTCGTTCCTAACTGGCACGAAGATCGGTAGAAATGGTCAGATAAATTGTCACTCTGAATGGAAATTGAAAAAGTTTGCCGATTTTACGGGAAACTTCAGGAGCATAACGTCAGAATTTAGGAAGGCCAGCAGCAGGTTGGTTATTTCCTTCTGGTTATATTGATCTCTTCCTTCTGGTTATATTGATCTCTGGCTCCTGGTTATATTGATCTCTGGCTTCTGGTTATATTGATCTCTGGCTTCTGGTTATATTGATCTCTGGCTCCTGGTTATATTGATCTCTGGTTATATTGATCTCTGGCTTCTGGTTATATTGATCTCTGCCTTCTGGTTATATTGATCTCTGGCTCAGGTCATTTGCGTTAATTATTTAATCAAACGCTTGAAGCATAAGTTCAGTTCAAGTTCTATATAGTTCTATGTGTCTATATGGAAAAATACACGTCATAACATTTCAACCAATCAATTGGTAGAAAGAAAATATATATATTATTTTAAATCTGCGACACCCCAGGACAACATACATGCATTCAGACCCCTTCCCTTTTACCACATTTTGTTACAGCACAGCCTTATGGATTACATTTTTTTTTAATTATCAATCTTCAGACATAATGACATCAGAAAACCCCATAATGACATCACAATACCCCATAATGACATCACAATACCCCATAATGACATCACAATACCCCATAAAAGCGAGAGAAAAAGTTTAGAAATGCATGAATACCAGTAGGTTGTAACTCTCTAGGTCATGCCAGTAGGTTACAGTAGGTTGTATCTCTCTAGGTCATGCCAGTAGGTTACAGTAGGTTGTATCTCTATAGGTCATGCCAGTAGGTTACAGTAGGTTGTATCTCTCTAGGTCATGCCAGTAGGTTACAGTAGGTTGTATCTCTCTAGGTCATGCCAGTAGGTTACAGTAGGTTGTATCTCTCTAGGTCATGCCAGTAGGCTACAGTAGGTTGTATCTCTATAGGTCATGCCAGTAGGCTACAGTAGGTTGTATCTCTCTAGGTCATGCCAGTAGGCTACAGTAGGTTGTATCTCTCTAGGTCATGCCAGTAGGCTACAGTAGGTTGTATCTCTATAGGTCATGCCAGTAGGCTACAGTAGGTTGTATCTCTATAGGTCATGCCAGTAGGTTACAGTAGGTTGTATCTCTCTAGGTCATGCCAGTAGGTTACAGTAGGTTGTATCTCTCTAGGTCATGCCAGTAGGCTACAGTAGGTTGTAACTCTCTAGGTCATGCCAGTAGGTTACAGTAGGTTGTATCTCTCTAGGTCATGCCAGTAGACTACAGTAGGTTGTATCCAAGTGGAAACAATTATCAACCCAATATGGAAAGTGTCGAATTTGTTCAACAACAAAATGAATGGCTTATTTGCTACGTGAAGTTTACTTGATCTAACAGAAGTTTCGTAATGCTTAAGTTGTTATGTGGACACGTGACATACCGACAACTTTGATAAAAACCCTATAGGAGTTGTCTCCAGATCGCTATGCATATTCATGCTAGTAGCTTAGCATCTCTCTCCATTGAATACAGGCGGCGCATATTCATGCTAGTAGCTTAGCATCTCTCTCCATTGAATACAGGCGGCGCATATTCATGCTAGTAGCTTAGCATCTCTCTCCATTGAATACAGGCGGTGCATATTCATGCTAGTAGCTTAGCATCCCTCTCCATTGAATACAGGTGGTGCATATTCATGCTAGTAGCGTAGCATCTCTCTCCATTGAATACAGGCGGTTGACGACAACAGCCCTCATAGAATATAAACAATAGATTAAAATAATAAGATGAATCCACCAATCCAAAGAATGGGTAGACGGGAGCTAGATAACCCACAGTGCTACAGTAGGTTGTAACTCTCTAGGCCACTACTTGACAATCACAACATGCCATGCCCCCCAGTCTGCGGTCAGCAGATAGACCCTTCTCAAATATAAATGTTAAGTCACTTTTTGGAAACGGAACAGAGAAAACAAGGGGTAGCTTGTTCTCTACGTCGTCTGATTCTAGACATATCAGTCATCATCCTGGGCCCTCCGTTGAAGAGGTATTGACGAGCCAACTCCGAATATCGAAAGTTAAAAAACAATTTAAGGCGGTACTTACTGGTGTTACTCAGATCTCCTATCTCCTCCTCTTCATCTTTCAATGTGACAGTAATCTCCCCTTCCTTCTTCACTCCATAAACTGCATCCTCTTCTTTTACTGTAACATCCTCTTCCTCTTTCACTCTGAACGCGTCTTCCTCTTCTTTCACTGAAACGTCTTTCTCTTCTTCTTTCACTGTAACAGCCTCACCTTCTACTTCTTGTTTTACTGTGACATCCTCTTCTTCCTCTTTCACGACAACGTTAAGCAACAGAGCTTCTTTCTCCGTCCAGCAGACCTCCTCTTCTTTAACAAGAGGGGAGTAGTTTAGGGAGCTCATGTTCGGGGATGTTAGCTAGCTAGCTATCATTAGCGACTAGGCTAGTGCTAACTTAACCAGCCAGCTACTATAGCTGACTAATAACAAATAACGTAATATTAAATTAAATAGGTTAACAAGTTGATACGACAGAAGTGTGGCTAAAACACAGTAGTTAATATACACCGAAAGCGTATAAATAGCTTGAATCTTTCGGCTATGTTGGCTAGCAAGCTACCGTGGTGGTTGACGAGCTGTTTATGAAGAACCGTCCACTAGATTATACGTCACGCTGGCAGCGTCGCCTGAAAGACGCACATCGCCGTCTGCTGACTGGAGGGGAAACGCAGTTGAGGATCATATTTTATTCTTAGACAAAGATTATTGTAAAACGATTTAATTAAATAATACTATGATATTGAGACATACAAAAGACAAGAAAGTGTTGATTGATTAGTGAGAATAAAAAATGTTTACTACAGCACATTTAAGGCAGTTTCATTAAGTTATACTACATCTAAATTAGCAGCTAGCTACTGTAGGTCTATACTGCCCCTACATGGTGTAACAATACATCATGTAGATGTATATAATGAACAGACTAGGTCTATACTGCTCCTACGTGGTGTAACAATACATCATGTAGATGTATATAATGAACAGACTAGGTCTATACTGCTCCTACATGGTGTAACAATACATCATGTAGATGTATATAATGAACAGACTAGGTCTATACTGCTCCTACATGGTGTAATAATACATCATGTAGATGTATATAATGAACAGACTAGGTCTATACTGCTCCTACGTGGTGTAACAATACATCATGTAGATGTATATAATGAACAGACTAGGTCTATACTGCTCCTACGTGGTGTAACAATACATCATGTAGATGTATATAATGAACAGACTAGGTCTATACTGCTCCTACATGGTGTAACAATACATCATGTAGATGTATATAATGAACAGACTAGGTCTATACTGCTCCTACATGGTGTAATAATACATCATGTAGATGTATATAATGAACAGACTAGGTCTATACTGCTCCTACATGGTGTAACAATACATCATGTAGATGTATATAATGAACAGACTAGGTCTATACTGCTCCTACATGGTGTAACAATACATCATGTAGATGTATATAATGAACAGACTAGGTCCATACTGCTCCTACATGGTGTAACAATACATCATGTAGATGTATATAATGAACAGACTAGGTCCATACTGCTCCTACATGGTGTAACAATACATCATGTAGATGTATATAATGAACAGACTAGGTCTATCCTGCTCCTACATGTTTATGTATTATTATGTGTTATTTATTTCTCCTTTATTTAACCAGGTCGGCCAGTTGAGAACAAGTTCTCATTTACAACTGCAACCTGGTCAAGATAAAGCAAAGCAGTGCGACAAAAAACAACAACACAGAGTTACACATAAACAAACGTTCAGTCAACAACACAATAGAAGATCGAAATTATTTTTTTTGTTTAGGATCTTTCCACTATTAATGCGGACATTTTATTAAATCAAACGTTTTACCATTGGAACGCTTGATGTAATTAAATCAAACATTTTACCATTGGAACACTTGATGTAATTAAATCAAACGTTTTACCATTGGGACACTTGATGTAATTAAATCAAACGTTTTACCATTGGAACACTTGATGTAATTAAATCAAACGTTTTACCATTGGAACACTTGATGTAATTAAATCAAACGTTTTACCATTGGAACACTTGATGTAATTAAATCAAACGTTTTACCATTGGAACACTTGATGTAATTAAATCAAACGTTTTACCATTGGAACACTTGATGTAATTAAATCAAACGTTTTACCATTGGAACACTTGATGTAATTAAATCAAACGTTTTACCATTGGAACACTTGATGTAATTAAATCAAACGTTTTACCATTGGAACACTTGATGTAATGAACTCAAACGTTTTACCATTGGGACACTTGATGTAATGAAATCAAACGTTTTACCATTGGGACGCTTGATGTAATTAAATCAAACGTTTTACCATTGGGACACTTGATGTAATTAAATCAAACGTTTTACCATTGGGAGGCTTGATGTAATTAAATCAAACGTTTTACCATTGGGAGGCTTGATGTAATTAAATCAAACGTTTTACCATTGGGACGCTTGATGTAATTAAATCAAACGTTTTACCATTGGGACGCTTGATGTAATTAAATCAAACGTTTTACCATTGGGAGGCTTGATGTAATTAAATCAAACGTTTTACCATTGGAACACTTGATGTAATTAAATCAAACGTTTTACCATTGGAACACTTGATGTAATTAAATCAAACGTTTTACCATTGGGACGCTTGATGTAATTAAATCAAACGTTTTACCATTGGGACGCTTGATGTAATTAAGTAATTGTTCTTTTCGGATATAAAGACTACGCGGTATCAACAAAAAACGGATTGCAACTTGCAAAACATCCGGGGAAAAAATTACAGACGGAGGCGCAACAACTTCCTACTTTGTTCAACATTTGAAGCTGCACAAAGAACGGTAAGTCGTGGCGAATATAGCCAACAGCTATACAATATTTGTTTTTGCTAGTATAGCATGTAGGTACTAACGTAACATTAAATCAATGAGCCTCCACACAGTCAGTCAGTACGGGAACGTGAACATTGCACCCAAGAATGCGCTACAACTGGCTAGGCAGTTGTAGTCTATGTATTACTCATCTCATATGTATATACTGTATTCTATCCTATTCTACTGTATCTTAGTCTATGTATTACTCATCTCATATGTATATACTGTATTCTATCCTATTCTACTGTATCTTAGTCTATGTATTACTCATCTCATATGTATATACTGTATTCTATCCTATTCTACTGTATCTTAGTCTATGTATTACTCATCTCATATGTAAATACTGTATTCTATCCTATTCTACTGTATCTTAGTCTATGTATTACTCATCTCATATACTGTATTCTATTCTACTGTATCTGTCTATGTATTACTCATCTCATATGTATATACTGTATTCTATCGTATCTTAGTCTATGTATTACTCATCTCATATGTATATACTGTATTCTATCCTATTCTACTGTATCTGTCTATGCTGCTCTGACATCGCTTGGCCATATATTAATATATATGAGTCACTGGCTTACTGGTGCTTTTCCATGCCGTCCCTAGGAGGAGTGCGTCGCTTGAGTGGGTTGAGTCACTGACGTGGTCTTCTTGGATATCATCGGATGGGGCCACAGTGTCTCCTGAACCCTCTTGTCTCAGCCTCTAGTATTTATGCTGCAGTAGTTTGTGTCGGGGGGCTAGGGTCAGTCTGTTATATCTGGACTATTTCTCCTGTCTTATCTGGTGTCCTGTGTCAATTTAAGTATGCTCTCTCTAATTCTCTCTTCCTTTCTCTCTCTCGGAGGACCTGAGCCCTAGGACCATGCCTCAGGACTACCTGGCATGATGACTCCTTTCTCTCTCTCGGAGGACCTGAGCCCTAGGACCATGCCTCAGGACTACCTGGCATGATGACTCCTTTCTCTCTCTCGGAGTACCTGAGCCCTAGGACCATGCCTCAGGACTACCTGGCATGATGACTCCTTTCTCTCTCTCGGAGGACCTGAGCCCTAGGACCATGCCTCAGGACTACCTGGCATGATGACTCCTTTCTCTCTCTGAGGACCTGAGCCCTAGGACCATGCCTCAGGACTACCTGGCATGATGACTCCTTTCTCTCTCTGAGGACCTGAGCCCTAGGACCATGCCTCAGGACTACCTGGCAAGATGACACCTTTCTCTCTCTCGGAGGACCTGAGCCCTAGGACCCTGCCTCAGGACTACCTGGCATGATGACTCCTTTCTCTCTCTCGGAGAACCTGAGCCCTAGGACCATGCCTCAGGACTACCTGGCATGATGACTCCTTTCTCTCTCTCGAAGGACCTGAGCCCTAGGACCATTCCTCAGGACTACCTGGCATGATGACTCCTTTCTCTCTCTCAGAGGACCTGAGCCCTAGGACCATGCCTCAGGACTACCTGGCATGATGACTCCTTTCTCTCTCTCTCAGAGGACCTGAGCCCTAGGACCATGCCTCAGGACTACCTGGCATGATGACTCCTTTCTCTCTCTCAGAGAACCTGAGCCCTAGGACCATGTCTCAGGACTACCTGGCATGATGACTCCTTTCTCTCTCTCAGAGGACCTGAGCCCTAGGACCATGCCTCAGGACTACCTGGCATGATGACTCCTTTCTCTCTCTCAGAGTACCTGAGCCCTAGGACCATGCCTCAGGACTACCTGGCATGATGACTCCTTTCTCTCTCTCGGAGGACCTGAGCCCTAGGACCATGCCTCAGGACTACCTGGCATGATGACTCCTTTCTCTCTCTCGGAGGACCTGAGCCCTAGGACCATGCCTCAGGACTACCTGGCATGATGACTCCTTTCTCTCTCTCGGAGAACCTGAGCCCTAGGACCATGCCTCAGGACTACCTGGCATGATGACTCCTTTCTCTCTCTCAGAGAACCTGAGCCCTAGGACCATGCCTCAGGACTACCTGGCATGATGACTCCTTTCTCTCTCTCAGAGTACCTGAGCCCTAGGACCATGCCTCAGGACTACCTGGCATGATGACTCCTTTCTCTCTCTCGGAGAACCTGAGCCCTAGGACCATGCCTCAGGACTACCTGGCATGATGACTCCTTTCTCTCTCTCAGAGTACCTGAGCCCTAGGACCATGCCTCAGGACTACCTGGCATGATGACTCCTTTCTCTCTCTCGGAGGACCTGAGCCCTAGGACCATGCCTCAGGACTACCTGGCATGATGACTCCTTTCTCTCTCTCGGAGTACCTGAGCCCTAGGACCATGCCTCAGGACTACCTGGCATGATGACTCCTTTCTCTCTCTCAGAGAACCTGAGCCCTAGGACCATGCCTCAGGACTACCTGGCATGATGACTCCTTGCTGTCCCCTGGCCGTGCTGCTGCTCCAGTTTCAACTGTTCTGCCTGCGGCTATGGAAACCTGACCTGTTCACCGGACGTGCTACCTGTCCCAGACCTGCTACCTGTCCCAGACCTGCTGTTTTCAACTCTAGAGACAGCAGGAGCAGTAGAGATACTAAATGATCGGCTATGAAAAATAAACTGACATTTACTCCTGAGGTGCTGACCTGTTGCACCCTCAACAACTACTGTGATTATTATTATTTGACCATGCTGGTCATTTATGAACATCTTGGTCATGTTCTGCTGTAATCTCCACCCGGCACAGCCAGAAGAGGACTGGCCACCCCTCATAGCCTGGTTCCTCTCTAGGTTTCTTCCTAGGTTTTGGCCTTTCTAGGGAGTTTTTCCAAGCCACCGTGCTTCTACACCTGCATTGCTTGCTGTTTGGGGTTTTAGGCTGGGTTTCTATACAGGACTTTGAGATATCAGCTGATGTAAGAAGGGCTATATAAAATAAACGAGGGCTATATAAAATAAAACTTGTTTTGATTTGACTAACGAGGGGACACCAATCAGTGCGTCCTATGTGCTAACGAGCTATACGTCCTAAACGTGCTAACGAGCTATACGTGCTAACGAGCTAAACGTGCTAAAGTCCAACCTCAAAACATAAATGGAAAAACAAAAGCCTGTAACACTTTTCCCCTTAAGAAAACAAATATATATTATGTTTTTGTTGGACAAGTTTGCTCACCACCGACAGAAAACAAGAAAAAACACGTATTTCTAAATAATAATATACAATCGTATTATTTTTTAAATCCTTTTTCTTTCAATAGAATCCTAAAGCTAACTAGCTTCTAGAACTCTCGTCCCCTTGGAACCCCCCCCCCCCCCCCCAAAAAAAGACTAATCTCCAATATGGAAAAAAGTGCAGTCAAAATAAATTGTGATCCATGGCAACGCACTGGCTAAACGCAAAACTTGTTGACTGCCCACCCTTGAGACAATCAGCAACCAACTCCTGCAATATCCGTAGTAACTTTCCACCTTACTTCTCTCTCTCTTTTCAGGGTTCACTCGATAGGCATGTTGTTGGATCGGGGCCCAGTCCCCAATGTCATGCATTTGGGTTAGCACATCTGAGAATGAATCATGATATTCTAAAAGCAGGGCAACATTGTCAATATAATTGTACCCAAAAATGGTCAGCTGGTTGCATGAATAACTATGAATACTAAATGTTACATAAATTGTAAATATGAAAATCAAAACCAAATGTTCACCCCTTTGTTAATATGTATTGGCAATAATTAACTTTGTGGTGAGGAATGGAATAATAAAACATGTATCTTTTGTCAGGCTGAATGTTTGAAGTATGAGGTGATTTGAGTGATGCTTTTTCAGTAGGGAAATAAAGACAATTAGCATTTGAATGTTGTCAAGAAATACTGGAGTGATGTCAGATTGTTAATAAAATTGATTATAGACCAATTTATTATACTGCTGTCATGTGTGTACATACACAAACATCTGCAACAATTATCATATTACATGTATTTTTTTAAACAACCAGCTTTTTCAACTTGTAGAACACAGCTAGCTACATTTTGAAGTGCTGCATTTTGACTAAAGTGGGTCACCAACGCAGTAAGTGTAACACAGCTCTTTTTTTTGTTAGTCACTTTTTGTTAAATAATACTCTTTCAATTCAGAGCCTGGATTTTCCCCTGAGGCTAATATCCATATCATGCTGCAATCAATTGAACAGGGGAAAGGATAAGGTAGAACATCATTAAAATACTCCTTCTACAATGTTAAAACATTCTACATTGTGACATTATTTCATTGATATCATGAAACAACTTCTTCTTGTATGCATTTTCTGATGTTTGATCAGAGATCTTTTATCAGCGTATCTCTTGTCACATTGATCACAGCTATAAGGTTTCTCTCCTGTGTGTGTTCTCTGGTGTATAGTCAGAGAGCTAGATATAGTATAACTCTTCCCACATTGATCACAGCTATAAGGTTTCTCTCCAGTGTGTGTACGCTGGTGTACTATCAGGTTGTTTAGCTGAGTAAAACTCTTCCCACATTGACCACAGCTATACGGTTTCTCTCCTGTGTGTGTTCTCTGGTGTATTTTAAGTTCTGATGAAGATTTGCAACCTTTCCCACAGTCAGAGCAGAAGTGAGATTTCTTCCCTGTGGGTCTCTGCTGGTGTTTCTTGAGGTGTTTTGATCTGGAGAGACTCTTCTCTGCCTCTTCAGCATCATGAGGTTGTTGAGGCCCCCCAGAGGATCCATGATAGTCACGTCTCTCTCCTGTGTGAACAACAAGTCAGACAGATGGTTTAAGGCCCACAACAGCAGAAATCCACTGTAAAAGGTGATGTGTAGCCATGATGTTGTACAAACAATGACGTCTGTAATAAATGTTCAATATTTGACATTTGTCTTAGTGTAACGGATGTGAAATGGCTAGCTAGTTAGCGGATACGCGCTAGTAGCATCTCAATCAGTTACGTCACGTGCTCTGAGACTTTATGTAGGGTTGCCCCTTGCTCTGCAAGGGCCGTGGCCTTTGTGGAGTGATGGGTAACGATGCTTTGTGGGCAACCGTTGTTGTGTGCAGAGGTTCCCTGGTTCGCGCCCGTGTCGGGGCGAGGGGACGACGTAAAGTTATACTGTTACATTAAGACAATCAAGTGAACAACAATAGTCATATTTTGTCTTGTTTTCACATTTGTAGTAACATCGACGATTGTATGCTAGAAATACATTTTTGAAGTTGTTGAAAGCAATGTGCCAGACAACTTTTGATCTCCAATATAGGCACCTTTTTGTAGGTCTATGTTGTTGTTAGGTGACGTTATGGGTCCTACAGTAGGTCTATGTTGTTGTTAGGTGAAGTTATGGGTCCTACAGTAGGTCTATGTTGTTGTTAGGTGAAGTTATGGGTCCTAGAGTAGGTCTATGTTGTTAGGTGAAGTTATGGGTCCTACAGTAGGTCTATGTTGTTGTTAGGTGAAGTTATGGGTCCTACAGTAGGTCTATGTTGTTGTTAGGTGAAGTTATGGGTCCTACAGTAGGTCTATATTTGTTGTTAGGTGAAGTTATGGGTCCTACAGTAGGTCTATGTTGTTGTTAGGTGAAGTTATGGGTCCTACAGTAGGTCTATGTTGTTGTTAGGTGAAGTTATGGGTCCTACAGTAGGTCTATGTTATTGTTAGGTGAAGTTATGGGTCCTACATTAGGTCTATGTTGTTGTTATGGGTCCTACAGTAGGTCTATGTTTTTGTTAGGTGAAGTTGTGGGTCCTACAGTAGGTCTATGTTATTGTTAGGTGAAGGTGTGGGTCCTACAATAGGTGTATGCTATTGTTATGGGTCCTACAGTAGGTCTATGTTGTTGTTAGGTGAAGTTATGGGTCCTACAGTAGGTCTTTGGTATTGGTATAACTAGGGATTTCCGCATTAGCTTGGAGGAGTTTCTGCAACAAAATTGCATTTTAGCAAACAGAGTGCAGAGAGCAATGCACCTATTTGGGGATGTCTGATAGTATTTACACACCACCACTAATGATTTGTGGAGCTTCTCAAAGTATTTTTTTCTTCACCTCAAACAGCAAGTAAACAAAGTTTTACTAAAATTAATTGGCGAATGACAATAGTTCCTCAAAGTATTTGTAAAGTAAGTCCAGCTCTCACTCTTGATAACCACTCGACATGAAAGGGAAAAATGTAATGCTCTGATCCAGTGGGAATGTCATAAAATACCTGATTACTTCTTATCCCTTACACAAATAGCCTACAGCTGTGTCTGTCCCAAACTCACTGTCGCGGGAAACTCTCAGGGCCCAGAATATTTTATATCAAGTTTCGGACCGACCAAGGTGATAGAACTTGAACCATTGTATCAACTATGTAGACAGGCCATGAGCAGCCAATGTGATTTATTTTGATATGGATATTTTCTAGCTGTTTTTATTTGTTGGCTTTATGTAGGCTATTTTTACATAGTTGGCAATGGCAATAAAAGTTATTTAAATTTGTGTCATTTTAATTTAGAATATAGATTAATCACAGAAAATGATTTTGAGATACAAAGACTATTATAATTATTATTACGATTATAAATTAAATTAAACTGTTCCAGTAAAAATGTGAATATGAAAATCATAACTGGCACCAGATCAGTAGAAATGGTCAGATAAATTGGCACTACAAATGGAAAAGGTTGCCAATTGCTGTTGTAGCCTATTACTGGAAACTTCAGGAGCATAACGTCAGAATTTATGAAGGCCAGCAGCAGCGGGAGGAGAATGCTAAGGAAGAGTTTATTTCGAATGGTTAGGCTATCTTGATCTCTGGTTCCCTCAAGTCATTATTGTCTCAATTATTTAATAAAACGGGTGATTCCTATGTTGATGATGTAAATGATGTTTGCTGCTCTGTGGTGTGTAATGAGGAGCAACCAGACGCTGCACGCATTTATGAAATTGCTTATTCCAGTTACTAATAAGCATGCACCCATTAAGAAAATGCCTGTAAAAGCTGTTACATCCCAGTGGATTGATGAGGAATTGAAAAATGGTATGGTTGGGAAGGATGAGGGAAAAGGAATGGCAAATTAGTCTGGCTGTACAACCGATTGGCAAACATCCTGCAAATTTAGAAATCATGTGACTAAACTGAATGAAAAGAAAAAAACGACAATGAAACAAAGATTAATGACAAAGAATGATAGTAAAATGCTTTGGAGAACCTTACATACAATTTTGGGAAAGAATTAACTGAATCAGATGGCTCATTCATCAAAGCCCACTACTTAGATTTTTTCATTGGCAAGATTAGCAAACTTAGGCATGACATACCAGCAGCAAACGCTGACACTACACATACAAGTATATCTGACCAAATTGTGAAAGACAAGCATTGTAATTTAGAATTCCGTAAAGTCAGTGTGGAAGAGGTGAACAAATTATTGTTGTCTATCAACAATGACAAGCCACCGGGGTCTGACAATCTAGATGGAAAATGACTGAGGATAATAGCGGACTATATTGGCACTCCTATTTTCCGTATCTTTAATTTAAGCCTACTAGAGAGCATGTGCCCTCAGGCCTGGAGGGAAGCTGAAGTCATTCCACGTGTGCTATGCTCTGCATAGTTAGCTCCAGGTAAAATGTTGCACTTATTCAGCCATTCTGTGACCAAAAACAAGCTACATATGGACACTACCAAAATAAACTGACTCTGGAAATGACAAAGCGCCTCGTAACCTAGCTGGAAATGGGACAAACAGACCCCTTCTGTGGTAACAGACTGGGACGATTTGTAAAGCAGTTCATTTGTATTCGCTCTCTCGTTGGACTTCGGCTGCATATTTTCCCCCATTTTCTTCAAATCTGAAAATGTTGAAGACACGCCCATTTCCTGAGGAATTGCATTATGGGCCCTAAAGTACTGCGTGTATACTTCGTATTTCGGCGAATTTAGTACGACATCCGGGAACTTTTAGCCACTAACTACATCATACTATGACCAATAAGCAGACTATATACTCTATTAACATCACAAATAGAATACTCTAACTACATCATACTATGACCAATAAGCAGACTATATACTCAATTAACATCACAAATAGAATACTCATACTAACTACATCATACTATGACCAATAAGCAGACTATATACTCTATTAACATCACAAATAGAATACTCATACTATGACCAATAAGCAGACTATATACTCTATTAACATCACAAATAGAATACTCTAACTACATCATACTATGACCAATAAGCAGACTATATACTCTATTAACATCACAAATAGAATACTCATACTAACTACATCATACTATGACCAATAAGCAGACTATATACTCTATTAACATCACAAATAGAATACTCTAACTACATCATACCATGACCAATAAGCAGACTATATACTCTATTAACATCACAAATAGAATACTCATACTAACTATATCATACTATGACCAATAAGCAGACTATATACTCTATTAACATCACAAATAGAATACTCATACTAACTACATCATACTATGACCAATAAGCAGACTATATACTCTATTAACATCACAAATAGAATACTCTAACTACATCATACCATGACCAATAAGCAGACTATATACTCTATTAACATCACAAATAGAATACTCATACTAACTATATCATACTATGACCAATAAGCAGACTATATACTCTATTAACATCACAAATAGAATACTCATACTAAACTACATCATACCATGACCAATAAGCAGACTATATACTCTATTAACATCACAAATAGAATACTCATACTATGACCAATAAGCAGACTATATACTCTATTAACATCACACATAGAATACTCATACTATGACCAATAAGCAGACTATATACTCTATTAACATCACAAATAGAATACTCATACTAACTACATCATACTATGACCAATAAGCAGACTATATACTCTATTAACATCACAAATAGTGCAGTTAGTATGAGTATTCTAACACAGCTCAGGACTCTGGGCAGCCATTTTGTTTGTTTAAAAACTAGGTTGTCCCTTTAAAAAAGACACTCAACAATCAATCAACCAATCTGCAGTTCAACCCATAACAAAGCTGTAATTCCACCACTGTTTTGGTAATAAGATGATGATGGGGCTGGAGAAATGTAACTACTCTCTAATTCATAGACAGACCTATGGATGAAAGGACTGACCATCCATGATATCAACATTATAGTTTTAACCATGTTGAGGCTATACAGTGTTGATTTACATTGTTTCTAAACATTGGAGTACATTATTTTTATTTTGGGTTCTGGTGGGGCAAACAGTTGAACTAAGCTCATGAGGCATGTGTTATATTCTTCAAGAATCAATGGCTATAAAAATATATATATATAAATAAATAAATCATTTTAATGTCAAAGTATGGATGTAGAATTGCAGATTTCCGCTTTAACACCAAACATCAGTTCAACTTCGAACCACAGAGTTTGTTCTTCTGTTAAGACAGTACTTACGTTCATCATCAGTCTCCTCTTCTTTCACTGAAACTTCGTCATCCTCTTTCACGGTAACAGCCTCATCCTCTACTTGTTTTTGTATTGTAACAGCCTTCTCTTCCTCCTCTTTCACTAGAGCTTCTTTCTCCATCCAGCAGATCTTCTCTTCTTCAGCAGGAACGGGGTTAAGTTTGAGACTGGAACTATGAGGCATGTACTGAAGTCGCTAAGTGGTATAATTCAAAGGAGTGTCGCTTTATCAGCAGCACGTGATCAACGACGTCTGAAGAATCATTTCGTCGAACACCTGATTGGTTTGGTATTGGGCTCGTTCGACATTGCAGCCGACAGTGCAGGTGGCTGCTGACTGACTAATTTACAAATCACCTTGCATCATAAATAACTACTCATTATTATTTATAAATCAGTCAGCCAGTCACCGTTTATCCACAACGCAGCATGGATTTGATGCTCTCGAACACGGCCAGTGGTTTAATATATGACATAATGGCTACGCTGCTACGGCGTGTGACTTCATCTATAAAAATGTGGCTGTTCTAAATTCTGTGTCGCTCAAAGCCTTGAGTAATGAACCTATGTTTGACACATTTGGCTGAAAAGAGCCAATGCTTCAGGAAGCTTTGTTTCCCCATCACTACATTTCAGCATGTTTTCTGTGAATTAGACTACGGGAGTTTTGTAACTTTTTCTCCGGTAGTTGGTCTCGCTGACCATAACCATGCTGGTTGGCTACGCTGGTTAGGCTAATAGCTAGTTGGTAAAAATCGCTAACGTTAGGTGACTAAGATGACTGAATATAGCTAACGTTAGCTGGCTGGCTAAAATAACTGCATATAGCTAACATTATTTGATATTTTGTTAGATGGCGTTATGTATGTAATGACTACAAAAATAGAACAGTGACTTAAATATTTCATTTTATAAAAATACAAAACATATACTGATATACTGAATTTATACTGTTTTTCATACTAAGTTGGACCAAGATGTGTTGCTTTTGGTCAGTCATTGGGTTCATTTGTTTTGCAATATGTTCAAATCAAGCTTTATTTATACAGCACATTTCAGACATGGATGCAACACAATGGCTTCACAGGAAAAAACTATGAAAATAAACAGAAATATTTAGAACACAAACATAAGAGGATAAAAAAACAATAACTTAAAGACTAATGAGCATCCTAAGGAAATGCCATTGATTAAAATATCCAACCCAAAATATAAGCTTGTTTTTTAGGAGGGGTTCTGAAAGACACTATGGGGTTGTCCACTGGAAATTGACTAGTAACAACAACTGGGACCTAAAAGACACCCACCATAAGACCCACTAAATCTGCCCAAGAAGAGGCAAACAAAATAAAAACTTACAGACAGGAAGCAAACCAAAAAGGTGGAGCAACTAAAGGTGTTGACTCTCCACATCTATCAAGACAACTGGAGCACTGGGCCAGACACTCTTAAATAGAACCTGGACCAGCTCAAGTGAAACACCTTCCCACTAACGAGATGGACAAGCCAGCACAGGTGTAACACATACTGACTAATAAGGGGACACCAATCAGTGCGTCCTACTTGCTAACGAGCTAGACTGCTAACGTCCAAACACAAATGGAAAAAACAAAGACTGTAACACCTTCCCCCTTAAGACAACAAATATATCCTACATTTATGACTCAATTTATTAGGATTGTTAATAAAATTGATTATAGACCGATTTATTATACTGCGTCCATGTGTATAAGCTGCGAGTACGTTGAAATTAAATAGTTTTCTTTTACACTTTAAAGTAAAACCAAACTTATATTGTACGTCGGTCATAGTCTTATTTTCAACGACAGTTTGCTAGGTGGGATATCCCCAATGTCACAGTTTGTTAGGTGGGATATCCCCAATGTCACAGTTTAAACGTGTCCAAATCAATAGTCCAAATGCAGAAACAGTTTGTGATAAATTGAAAACCTAAACATAAAATGTACTATATACACAAACATCTGCCACAATAATCATATTACTTAAACAAGGACCTTATAAACTGCACAAGCACCAAAAACGCTGTTGTTTTGACAAGTAGCAATAAATCACTGATATCGATTAGGGGGGACATCAGGTTGTAGGTGCTGTTGAAACTAACACAACTAAAAAAACACATGGAAATGGGAGATATCTTTTACCTCACTGGTTAGAGGACAACCTGCAGAAAACAGTCAGCTACATTTTGGAGTGATGCATTTAAATTTAGGGGTCGCTGAACAAAGGAACGCAACACTTATTTGTCATCACTCATCGATATCATGTCAAAATTAATTGTGTGACAGAAGGGAGATGAGGTTACGCGTCCTGTTAAAACTAACAGCTCAAAAACCACACAGAATATGGGAATAATGTGTACATCCCTGATTAGAGGACAATTTGTAGAAAATAGATCGCTACATTTTGAAGTGTTGCATTTTGATTTAAGTGGGTCACCAACATGGTAAGTGTAACACAGCTCTTTTTGTGTTAGTCACTTTTTGTTAAATCACATAAATAGTACTCTTCCAATTCAGAGCCTGGATTTCCCCCCTGAGGCTAATATCCATATCATGTTGAAATCAATAGAACAGGGGACAAACGTTTAGGGTTCTACATTGTGACATCATTAAAATACTCCTACTACAATGTTAAAACATTCTACATTGTGACATTAATTCATTGATAACATGAAACAACTCCTTCATGTATTTTCTGATGTTTAATCAGAGATCTTTTATCAGTGTACCTCTTCCCACATTGATCACAGCTATGAGGTTTCTCTCCCGTGTGTGTTCTCTGGTGTGAAGTCAGCTGGCTATATGTAGGAAACCTCTTCTCACAGTGATTACAACTATAAGGTTTATCTCCTGTGTGTGTTCTCTGGTGTACAGTCAGATTGCTAAATGTAGTAAAACTCTTCCCACATTGACCACAGGTATAAGATTTCTCTCCTGTATGTAATCTCTGGTGTACAGTCAGATTGCTAGATGAAGTAAAACTCTTCCCACATTGACCACAGGTATACGATTTCTCTCCTGTGTGTATTCTCTGGTGTGATGTCAACTGGTCAGATCTACCAAAACTCTTTCCACATTGACCACAGCTATAAGATTTCTCTCCTGTGTGTATTATCTGGTGTGATGTCAGCTGGCCAGATTGACCAAAACTCTTTCCACATTGACCACAGCTATGAGGTTTCTCTCCTGTGTGTATTCTCTGGTGTACAGTCAGATTGCTAGATGTAGTAAAACTCTTCGCACATTGACCACAGCTATAAGGTTTCTCTCCAGTGTGTATTCTCTGGTGTGATGTCAGAGTGCTAGATTGACCAAAACTCTTCCCACATTGACCACAGCTATAAGGTTTCTCTCCTGTGTGTATTCTCTGGTGTACAATAAGATGGCTAGATATATCAAAACTCTTCCCACATTGAGTACAGCTATAAGATTTATCTCCTGTGTGTGTTCTCTGGTGTGATGTCAGCTGGCCAGATCGACCAAAACTCTTTCCACATTGACCACAGCTATAAGATTTCTCTCCTGTGTGTATTATCTGGTGTGATGTCAGCTGGCCAGATCGACCAAAACTCTTTCCACATTGACCACAGCTATAAGATTTCTCTCCTGTGTGTATTATCTGGTGTGATGTCAGCTGGCCAGATGTAACAAAACTCTTCCCACATTGACCACAGCTATAAGGTTTCTCTCCTGTGTGTGTTCTCTGGTGTAAAGTCAGATGGCCAGATGTAGTAAAACTCTTCCCACATTGACCACAGCTATAAGATTTTTCTCCTGTGTGTGTTCTCTGGTGTAGAGTCAGAGTGCCAGATTGACCAAAACTCTTCCCACATTGATCACAGCTATACGGTTTCTCTCCTGTGTGTGTTCTCTGGTGTAAAGTCAGAGAGCCAGATGTAGTAAAACTCTTCCCACATTGACCACAGCTATAAGGTTTCTCTCCTGTGTGTATTCTCTGGTGTACAATAAGATGGCTAGATGTATCAAAACTCTTCCCACATTGAGCACAGATATAAGGTTTCTCTCCTGTGTGTATTCTCTGGTGTGATGTCAGATGGCCATATCGGCCAAAACTCTTTCCACATTGATCACAGCTATAAGATTTCTCTCCTGTGTGTGTTCTCTGATGTATCTTCAGATGGCCAGATGTAACAAAACTCTTCCCACATTGATCACAGCTATACGGTTTCTCTCCTGTGTGTGTTCTCTGATGAATTTTAATTCCTGATGAGGAGGTGAATCTCTTCCCACAGTCAGAGCAGCAGTGAGATTTCTTCCCTGTGGATCTCTGCGGGTGTTTCTTGAGGTGTTCTGATGTGGAGAAACTCTTCTCTGCCTTGTCAGCATCATGAGGTTGTTGAGGCTCCCCAGAGGACCCATGGTAGTCCCGTCTCTCTCCTGAGTGAACAACAAAGTCAGACAGATGGTAAAGGCCCACAACAGCGAAATCCACTGTAAAAAGTGATGCCAACAGCGTAGCCATGATGTTGTACAACAATTGACGTCTGTAATGAATGTTCAAATTATTTGACAATTGTCTTAAAATGAGCAACAATAGTCATATTTTGTCTTGTTTTCACATTAGTAGTAACAGCGATGATTGTAGGCTAGAAATAAGTTATTCATGTTGTTGAAACTCTAAGCAGTGTGCCAGACGACTTTTGGTCTCCAATATAGGCCCCTTTCTGTGTTTAATAAAATTGAGGCACGAGGGCGATGGACACATCATTTCAATGCAGAAACTCCTCCCTGCTAATGAGGACACCGATAGCCACTAGCACAGTCAGTGTAGTCAGCTGAGCTATCCCCATTGAGACCGTGTCTGTGCCTCGACCTAGGTTGGGCAAAACTAAACATGGCGGTGTTCGCCTTAGCAATCTCACTAGAATAAAGACCTCCTCCATGCCTGCCATTATTGAAAGAGATTGTGATACCTCACATCTCAAAATAGGGCTACTCAATATTAGAGCCCTCACTTCAAAGGCAGTTATAGTCAATGAACTAATCACTGATCATAATCTTGATGTGATTGGCCTGATTGAAACATGGCCAATCACATCTGTGTTAAATGAGGCCTCACCTCCTGGTTACACTAGTGACCATATCCCCCGTGCATCCCGCAAAGGCGGAGGTGTTGCTAACATTTATGATAGCAAATTTCAATTTACAACAAAAAAAATGACGTTTTCGTCTTTTGAGCTTCTAGTCATGAAATCTATGCAGCCTACTCAATCACTTTTTATAGCTACCGTTTACAGGCCTCCTGGGCCATATACAGCGTTCCTCTCTGAGTTCCCTGAATTCCTATCGGACCTTGTAGTCATAGCAGATCATATTCTAATTTTTGGTGATTTTAATATTCATATGGAGAAGTCCACAGACCCACTCCAAAAGGCTTTCGGAGCCATCATCGACTCAGTGGGTTTTGTCCAACATGTCTCTGGACCTACTCACTGCCACAGTCATACTCTGGACCTAGTTTTGTCTCATGGAATAAATGTTGTAGATCTTAATGTTTTTCCTCATAATCCTGGACTATCAGACCACCATTTTATTACGTTTGCAATCGCAACAAATAATCTGCTCAGACCAAGGATCATCAAAAGTCATGCTATACATTCTCAGACAACACAAAGATTCCTCGATGCCCTTCCAGACTTCCTCTGCTTACCCAAGGACGTCAGAGGATAAAAATCAGGTAACCACCTAACTGAGGAACTCAATTTAACCTTGCGCAATACCCTAGATGAAGTCGCACCCCTAAAAACTAAAAACATTTGTCATAAGAAACTAGCTCCCTGGTATACAGAAAATACCCGAGCTCTGAAGCAAGCTTCCAGAAAATTGGAACGGAAATGGCACCACAACAAACTGGAAGTCTTCCGACTAGCTTGGAAAGACAGTACCGTGCAGTATCGAAGAGCCCTCACTGCTGCTCGATCATCCTATTTTTCCAAGAAGTTAATTGAGGAAAATAAGAACAATCCAAAATGTATTTTTGGTAGTAATAAATTCATGAACTTCTTTGAGGAAAAGATCATGATCATTAGAAAGCAAATTACGGACTCCTCTTTAAATCTGCGTATTACTCCAAAGCAGTAGTCCTGAGTCTGCACAACTCTGCCAGGACCTAGGATCAAGGGAGACACAAGTGTTTTAGTATTATACCTCTTGACACAATGATGAAAATATTCATGGCCTCTAAACCTTCAAGCTGCATACTGGACCCTTGTGCTTGGCCCTCCTATGTTGAACATAATAAATGGCTCTCTATCCAACGGATGTGTACCAAACACTAAAAATGGCAGTAATAAAGCCTCTCTTGAAAAAGCCAAACCTTGACCCAGAAAATGTAAAAAAAACTATCGGTCTATATCGAATCTCCCATTCCTCTCAAACATTTTTAGAAAAAGCTGTTGCACAGCCTTCCTGAAGACAAACAATGTATACAAAATGCTTCAGTCAGGTTTTAGACCCCACCATAGCACTGAGACTGCACTTGTGAAGGTGGTAAATTACCTTTTAATGGCGTCAGACTGAGGCTCTGCTTCTGTCCTCGTGCTCCTAGACCTTAGTGCTGCTTTTGATACCATCGCTCACGACATTCTTTTGGAGAGATTGGAAACCCAAATTGGTCTACACGGACAAGTTCTGGCCTTGTCTTATCTGTCGCAAAGATATCAGTTTGTCTCTGTGGATGGTTTGTCCTCTGACAAATCAACTGTAAATTTCGGTGTTCCTCACGGTTCCGTTTTAGGACCACTATTGTTTTCACTATATATTCTACCTCTTGGGGATGTTATTCAAAAACATAATGTTAACTTTCACTGCTATGCGGATGACACACGGCTGTACATTTCGATGAAACATGGTAAAGCCCCAAAATTGCCCTCGCTGGAAGCCTGTGTTTCAGACATAAGGAAGTGGATGGCTGAAAACTTTCTACTTTTAAACTCGGACAAAACAGAGATGCTTGTTCTAGGTCCCAAGAAACAAAGAGATCTTCTGTTGAATCTGACAATTAATCTTGATGTTTGCACAGTCATCTCAAATAAAACTGTGAAGGACCTCGGCGTTACTCTCGACCCTGATCTCTCTTTTGACGAACATAAACAGACAGATGGTTAAAGGCCTACAACAGCAGAAATCCACTGTAAAAGGTGATGCCAACAGCGTAGCCATGATGTTGTACAACAATTGACGTCTGCCCTTGGTTCACTCCAGACTTGACTGCCCTTGACCAGCACAAAAACACCCTGTGGTGTACTGCACTAGCATCGAATATTCCCCGCGATATGAAACTTTCAGGGAAGTCAGAAACCAATACACACGGTCAGTTTGAAAAAGCTAGCCTTTACTTTCCTAACAGAAATATGCATCCTGCAGCACTAATTCCAAAAAGGTTTGGGACACTGTAAAGTCCATGGA
This sequence comes from Salvelinus fontinalis, assembly GCF_029448725.1. NCBI lineage: Eukaryota > Metazoa > Chordata > Actinopteri > Salmoniformes > Salmonidae > Salvelinus > Salvelinus fontinalis. Next base: position 259,332 of record NW_026600250.1, read on the forward strand.
CAATAAGAGTATCTCCTCCCAGCTGCCAACTGCACTGAGGCTAGGAAACACTGTCACCACTGATAAATCCACGACAATAGAGCAATTCAATAAGCATTTTTCTACGGCTGGCCATGCTTTCCACCTGGCTACCCCAACCCCGGCTAACAGCTCTGCACACCACGCAGCAACTTGCCCAAGCTCCCCCCGCTTCTCCTTCACCCAAATCCAGACAGCTGATGTTCTGAAAGAGCTGCAAAATCTGGATGCCTAAAAATCAGCTGGGCTAGACAATCTGGACCCTCTCTTCCTAAAATTATCTGCCACCATTGTTGCAACCCCTATTACTGGTCTGTTCAACCTCTCTTTCGTATCGTCTGAGATTCCTAAAGATCTGAAAGCTGCCGCGGTCATCCCCCTCTTCAAAGGGGGAGACACTCTAGACCCAAACTGTTGTAGACCTATATCCATCCTGCCCTGCCTTTCTAAAGTCTTCGAAACCAAGTGAACAAACAGATCACTGACCATTTCGAATCCCACCGTACCTTCTCCGCTATGCAATCTGGTTTCCGAGCTGGTCACGGGTGCACCTCAGCCACCCTCAACGTCCTAAACGATATCAAAACCGCCATCGATAAAAGACAGTACTGTGCAGCCGTATTCATCAACCTAGCCAAGTCTTTCGACTCTGTCAATCACCGTATTCTTATCGGCAGACTCAACAGCCTTGGTTTCTCAAATGACTGCCTCGCCTGGTTCACCAACTACTTCTCTGATGGAGTTCAGTGTGTCAAATCGGAGGGCCTGTTGTCCGGACCTCTGGCAGTCTCTATGGGGGTGCCACAGGGTTCAATTCTCAGGCTGACTCTCTGTATATATCAATGATGTAACTCTTGCTGTGGGTGTTTCTCTGATCCATCTCTACGCAGCCGACACCATTCTGTATACATCTGGCCCTTCTTTGGACACTGTGTTAACAAACCTCCATACGAGCTTCAACGCCATACAACACTCCTTCCGTGGCCTCCAACTGCTCTTATATGCTAGTAAAACTAAATGCATGCTCTTCAACCGATCGCTGCCCGCATCCGCCCGCCCGACAAGCATCACTACTCTGGACTAGAGGTCGACCGATTATGATTTTTCAATGCCGATACCGATACCGATTATTGGAGGACAAAAAAAGTCGATACCGATTAATCGGACGATTTATTTAAAAAAAAAACGTTTTTAAATATATATATATATATATATATATATATATATTTATATCAGACACACACACATTTAGGACCCCTAAGTTCACCTAACAACAACATACACCTACTGTAGAACCCATAACTTCACCTAACAACAACATAGACCTACTGTAGGACCCATAACTTCACCTAACAACAACATAGACCTACTGTAGGACCCATAACTTCCCCTAACAACAACATAGACCTACTGTAGGACCCATAACTTCACCTAACAACAACATAGACCTACTGTAGGACCCATAACTTCCCCTAACAACAACATAGACCTACTGTAGGACCCATAACTTCACCTAACAACAACATAGACCTACTGTAGGACCCCTAACTTCACCTAACAATAACATAGACCTACTGTAGGACCCATAACTTCACCTAACAATAACATAGACCTACTGTAGGACCCATAACTTCACCTAACAATAACATAGACCTACTGTAGGACCCATAACTTCACCTAACAATAACATAGACCTACTGTAGGACCCATAACTTCACCTAACAACAACATAGACCTATGACTATAAGTAATTTAATATTTAGAGGTGAAACATGGAAACTAAAATGTCTTTTTCATGACATTTCCTAACCTGATCACCAGATAATTTTGTGAATAATCCCACTAGGCTACTCTGTAATGTGATGTCATTCTAAATGTCCTGAATAACGGAAAATAGCTCTGTGTGTAGTACAATAGCCCATCCATCAAGGAACAGTTCTCTCTCTACACATGAGCTAAGTATCTCCGTGTCCAAACAGACTAACGTGACCCTACTGTAAATCAAGCAGACAATAACACAATATAAACATCAATTTGTTAGGGATGTTGGATCCAACGTGGAGCACGGAATAACTGTCTTTACCAGAGTAATGAATGAAGAAGCACTTTGGTTGTTGCATGTCGTGATGTTTGTCATGTGACTGTCATTCAGAAAATGATTTCCTGGATCAGCTGATGATAGTTGAACATGTGACTTACTAAATTGCTACAGTATTAAGAATTATGTGTAATTATTGAACCAATTATATGCATATCATATCTTCTGGGCCAGAGAAGCAGGCAGTTTAATTTGGGCACTCTTTTCATCCAAAACTCCAAATGCTGCCCCCTACCCTAGAGAAGTTAAGCTCGAGATCTTGGGTCTCAACCCCGCCCTGTGCAACTGGGTCCTGGACTTTCTGACCGGCTGCCCCCAGGTGGCGAAGGTAGGAAACAATATCGTCACCCCGTTGATCCTCAACACTGGGGTCTCCACAAGGGTGCGTTCTGAGCCCTCTCCTGTACTCCCTGTTCACCCATGACTGTGTGGCCATGCACCCATCCAACTCAATCATCAAGTTGGCAGACAACGCTACAGTGGTCGGCTTGATTACCAACAACGACGAGACGACCCACAGGGAAGAGGTGAGGGCACTCGGAGTGTGGTGTCAGGAAAATAACCTCTCACTCAACATCAACAAAACAAAAGGAGATGATCGTGGACTTCAGGAAACTGCAGAGGGAGCACCCCCCTATCCACATCGACGGGACAGTAGTGGAGAAGGTGGAACGTTTTTAGTTCCTCGGCGTACACATCACAGACAAACTGAAATGGTCCACCCACACAGACAGTGTGGTGAAGAAGGCGCAACAGCGACTCTTCAACCTCAGGAGGCTGAAGAAATTTGTCTTGTCACCGAACACACTCACAAACTTTTACAGATGCACAATCGAGAGCATCCTGTCGGGCTGTATCACCGCCTGGTATGGCAACTGCACTGCCCTCAGCCGCAAGACCCTCCAGAGGGTGGTCCGGTCTGCACAAGGCATCACCGGGGCAAACTACCTGCCCTCCAGGACACCTACACCACTCGATGTCACAGGAAGGACAAAAAGATCATCAAGGACAACAACCACCCGAGCCACTGCCTGTTCACACCGCTATCATCCAGAAGGCGAGGTCAGTACAGGTGCATCAAAGCTGGGACCGAGAGACTGAAAAAACAGCTTCTATCTCAAGGCCATCAGACTGTTTAACAGCCATCACTAACATAGAGAGGCTGCTGCTGTCACGCCCTGGCCTTAGTATTCTTTGTTTTCTTTATGATTTTAGTTAGGTCAGGGTGTGACATGGGTAATTTATGTGGGTTTTGTAGTGTCTAGGGTGGTTGTAAGGTTTAGGGGGTTTATTTAGAGTAGTTGGGTTTATGTTTAGTATAGTTGTCTAGCTGTGTCTATGTTGTGTGTAGTTGTCTAGGAAAGTCTATGGTTGCCTGAATGGGTTCCCAATTAGAGACAGCTGGTTTCTGTTGTCTCTGATTGGGAGCCATATTTATTATTTATTTTATTTTTTTAACCCCATTTTCTCCCCAATTTTCGTGGTATCCAATCGCTAGTAATTACTACCTTGTCTCATTGCTACAACTCCCGTACGGGCTCGGGAGAGACGAAGGTCGAAAGCCATGCGTCCTCCGAAGCACAACCCAACCAGCCGTACTGCTTCTTAACACAGCGCACCTCCAACCCGGAAGCCAGCCGCACCAATGTGTCGGAGGAAACACCGTGTACCTGGCCCCCTTGGCTGGCGCGCACTGCGCCCGGCCCGCCACAGGAGTCGCTGGAGCGCGATGAGACAAGGATATCCCTACCGGCCAAACCCTCCCTACCCCGGACGACGCTATGCCAATTGTGCGTCGCCCCACGGACCTCCCGGTCGCGGCCGGCTGCGGCAGAGCCTGGGCGCGAATCCAGAGACTCCTCCCACCCGGGAGGCCCTGGGAGCCATATTTAAGGTAGCCATAGGCTTTAGTTTGTTGTGGGTAATTGTCTATGGTGAACGTTTATAGCTTCATGGTCGTTTATTGTTTTGTTTGTAAGTGTTTTGTTTCGTTTTTCCTTCTTCACAATAAAGAGAAGATGGCTTATTTTCCACATGCTGCGTTTTGGTCCGTCTCTCCCCCACACGATCGTGACAGCTGCCAACATACAGACTCAATCTCTGGCCACTTTAATAAATGGACTTAATAAAAGGTATCACTAGTCACTTTAAATAACGCAACTTTAATAATGTTCACATATGCTACATTACCCTCATATGTATATACAGTATATGTATATACTCATATGTATATACAGTATTCTATACCATCTACTGCATCTGCCTATGACGCACGGCCATCGCTCATCCATGTATTAATATGTACATATTCTTATTCATCCCTTACATTTGTGTGTATAAGGAAGTTGTTGTGAATTTGTTAGATTACTTGTTAGATATTACTGTATTGTCGGAACTAGAAGCACAAGCATTTCGCTACAGTCGCATTAACATCTGCTAACCATGTGTATGTGACCATTAACATCCGCTAACAATGTGTATGTGACCAGTAACATCCGCTAACCATGTGTATGTTACCATTAACATCTGCTAACCATGTGTATGTGACCATTAACATTAACATCTGTTAACCATGTGTATGTGACCATTAACATCTGCTAACCATGTGTATGTGACCAATAACATCTGCTAACCATGTGTATGTGACCAATAACATCCGCTAACCATGTGTATGTGACCATTAACATCCGCTAACCATGTGTATGTGACCATTAACATCCGCTAACCATGTGTATGTGACCATTAACATCCGCTAACCATGTGTATGTGACCATTAACATCCGCTAACCATGTGTATGTGACCATTAACATCCGCTAACCATGTGTATGTGACCATTAACATCCGCTAACCATGTGTATGTGACCATTAACATCCGCTAACCATGTGTATGTGACCATTAACATCCGCTAACCATGTGTATGTGACCATTAACATCCGCTAACCATGTGTATTTGACCATTAACATCCGCTAACCATGTGTATGTGACCATTAACATCCGCTAACCATGTGTATGTGACCATTAACATCCGCTAACCATGTGTATGTGACCATTAACATCCGCTAACCATGTGTATGTGACCATTAACATCCGCTAACCATGTGTATGCGACCATTAACATCTGCTAACCATGTGTATGTGACCATTAACATCTGCTAACCATGTGTATGTGACCATTAACATCCGCTAACCATGTGTATGTGACCATTAACATCCGCTAACCATGTGTATGTGACCATTAACATCCGCTAACCATGTGTATGTGACCATTAACATCTGCTAACCATGTGTATGTGACCATTAACATCCGCTAACCATGTGTATGTGACCATTAACATCCGCTAACCATGTGTATGTGACCATTAACATCTGCTAACCATGTGTATGTGACCATTAACATTTGATTTGACCTGACCCCGCAAGATGTGTCAGGTTTGTCAATTTATTAATTGTCTTTTGGTTGAAACCCTCCTGTCAATGTTGAGTAAGGACGCACACCTGATTACGCATATAGAGGTAGGACTAGTCTCCCTGATTACGCATATAGAGGTAGGACTAGTCTCCCTGATTACGCATATAGAGGTAGGACTAGTCTACCTGGTTACACATATAGAAGTACGACTAGTCTACCTGGTTACACATATAGAAGTACGACTAGTCTACCTGGTTACGCATATAGAGGTAGGACTAGTCTACCTGATTACGCATATAGAGGTAGGACTAGTCTCCCTGATTACGCATATAGAGGTAGGACTAGTCTACCTGGTTACACATATAGAAGTAGGACTAGTCTACCTGGTTACACATATAGAAGTAGGACTAGTCTACCTGGTTACACATATAGAAGTAGGACTAGTCTACCTGGTTACACATATAGAGTAGGACTAGTCTACCTGGTTACACATATAGAAGTAGGACTAGTCTACCTGGTTACACATATAGAAGTAGGACTAATCTACCTGTCCCGAGCACTAATGTAGATCTATAAATGTGCCCATTTGGGGATGTCTGACAGTATTTCTGATTGTCTTAACGCTGCACCACTAATGAGTTGTGGAGCCTCTCAAAGCACATTTTTTTCTCACCTCAAACAGCAAGTAAACAAAGTCTAATCAAAATCAATTGCAAATGAGAATAACTCCTCAAAATATTTTCAGCTCTCGCCCTTTCGATAACCACTCGGCACAAAAGGGAAAAACGTAATGCGCTGATCCAGTGGAAATGTTATAAAATACCTGATTACTTCTTATCACTTTCACAAATAGCCTACAGCTGTGTCGGTCGAGAACTCACAGGCACGGGAAACTGAGGGCCCAGAATATTTTATACAATGTTTCAAGTTCGTTATGGACAGGCCATGTGATTTATAGGACAGTTATTTGCAATATTTTTATTTGTTGGCTTTATGTAGGCTATTTTTTACATAGGTGGCAATGGCAATAAAAGTTACTTTTAGATTTGTATACTTTTCATTTAGATAGAATGTAGATTAATCACAGACAATGTTTGAGATACTATTATAAATTAAATGAAACTGTTCCAGTAAAATGAACATATGAAAATCATAACTGTCAACAGATCAGTAGAAATGGTAAGATACATTTGCACTCCAAATGTAGGTTGCTGACTGCTTGTGTAGCCGATTACCAGCAACGTCAGAATGTATGAAGGACAGCAAGAGGAGGTGGTTCAGGAAGAGTTTATTCTCTTCTGGTTGGGCTGTATTGATGTAATGGCATGAAAATAAATGCTGAATATTATACAATGATTTATCAACAGCTCTAACAATTTGACCCTACAGGAAATCTACACTGGCAATTCTAGAATATACTATATAGCCTAGAAACCTGTTAAACTATCATTATGACATCATGGATGAATTCTAGAATATACTATATAGCCTAGAAACCTGGTTAAACTATCATTATGACATCATGGATGAATTCTAGAATATACTATATATCCTAGAAACCTGGTTAAACTATCATTATGACATCATGGATGGCCAGTCCTTGTATTCATAGTGTAGTGAATTCGTGGGGAAGCCCTGAGCTGAACTCAAACCTGGGTCCAGCGACTGTCAAGCCAACACCTTATAACTGTTATGCCAAGATGTCTGAACTTCTTGACGAGGTCCCTAGGTTTTGGGTTACGGTTGATACAATAGCTTTCTCTATGAATTTGAGAGTGGTTACATTTCTCCAGCCCCCATCCCTCAGCTGTTTACCAAACCAAGTCTCTGGGCAGCCATTTTGTTGCTGTTTAAATACTAGGTTGTCCCTTTAAAAAAGCCACACAAGAATCAATCAACCAATAACAAAGCTGTATATCCACCACTATTTTGCTAATAAGATGATGGATGGGGCTGGAGAAATGTAACTACTTTCAAATTCATAGACAGACCTATGGATGCAAGGACTGACCATCCATGATATCAACATTATAGTTTTAACTATGTTTTGAGGCTTTACAGTGTTGATTTACATTGTTTCTATACATTGAAGTAAAAAAAAGCTTATTCTGGGTTCTGATGGGGTACAACAGTTGAACTAAGCTCATGAGGCATGTGTTATATTCTTCAAGAATCAATGGCTATAAATAAATAATTTAAAAATCAAAATATGGATGTGGTATTTGCAGATTTCCCCTTAAACACCACACATCCTTCCAGTGACTGGAGCGAATTTCAAAATTCGCTGAAGCTGGAGACTTATATTTCCCTCACCAACTTTAAACATCAGCTATCTGAGCAGCTAACCGATCGCTGCAGCTGTACATGTACTTTTCTGCTCTTTAGCACACCAGTATCTCTACTTGCACATCATCATCTGCTCATTTATCACTCCAGTGTTAATCTGCTAAATTGTAATTCTTCGCTACTATGGACTATTCATTGCCTACCTCATGCCTTTTGCACACACTATATATAGACTTTCTTTTTTTCTACTGTGTCATTGACTTGTTTATTGTGTTATTGGCTTGTTTATTGTTTATTCCATGTTATTCCATGTGTAACTCTATGTTGTTGTCTGTGTCACACTGCTTTGCTTTATCTTGGCCAGGTCGCAGTTGTAATTGAGAACATGTTCTCAACTGGCCTACCTGGTTAAACTATCATTATGACATCATGGCCACCTGGTTAAACTATCATTATGACATCATGGTCACCTGGTTAAACTATCATTATGACATCATGGCCTACCTGGTTAAACTATCATTATGACATCATAGCCACCTGGTTAAATAAAAAAATAAAACAGTTCAACAACTGCAGAGTCTGTGTCTCTGTTTTTAAGACAGTACTTACTAGTGTTAATCACGGCCCGTTCATCGTTAGAACCATTGGATGCCTTAAGATGCGTTTGGGAAACCGAGCCCAGATATTCAGTTTCCTCCTCCTCCTTTTTCGATGTGACAGTCATCTCCCCCTCCTCCTCTTTCACCCCAAAAGCTGCATCCTCCTCCTCTTCTTTTACTGTAAAATCCTCCTCCTCTTTGAACGCGTCTTCCTCTTCTTTCACTGAAACGTATTTCTCTTCTTTTTTCACAGTAACAGCCTCAACCTCTACTTCTTGTTTTACTGTGATATCCTCCTCCTCTTTCACCAGAGCTTCTTTCTCCGTCCAGCAGTCCTCCTCTTCATTAACAAGAGAGTAGCTTAGTGACCTCATGGTTGGAGATGTTAGCTAGCTAGGCTAATGCTAACTTAACCAGCCCGCTAGATGAATAAAAACAATACCGTAAATATGAAAATTATGAAATTAAAAGGGATAACTAACTAGACGACAGAAGTGGGTTTAAAATACAGTGGCTAATATACACTAAAGCGTCTAAAGCTCTTTGTTGGTTCGTCTATTTTGTCTAGCAAGCTACCGAGGTGGCTGACTGTCTGTTGCTGCTGTTGAAAGAAGCGTTCCGTCCACTAGATTATACGTCACAGTAGCAGCATTGCCTTAAAGTCGCAGACCGCCATTTGCTAAATGGAGTGGGTAACGCAGTTGAGTAAAATGTCAATTTAATTTTCAGACAAAAGGTAGGTAGGAATCAGGAACATAGCTAGTCCTAAAATGTTAATTACCCCCCCCCCCCTAAATAATTCAATATCAGTCAATATATTTTTTTCTCTGATTTCTTATTTTCGTCAACCGTTCCATCGCATCATCTACTTTTTACCGGGCCGGCACTAGGACCGGGGGAGGCTGCTGCACTAGTGACTGTTATACTTTCTTCAGCAAAGATGGCGGACATAAATACTAGGAGAGAGGGGTAACCCTACACAGAACTGAAGTGGATCAAAGATGTCGGACAGAAATACTAGGATGGAAGCAAAAACTGTAAGGGATTATAACGTCATAAAAAATCATGCAAAAACATGTACAGTTGACAGGAATGTTAGTTCATGTAGAGACAAACGATTATGCATTTTTTTAACATAACATTTATTTACGAAAATCGCGATTTAGCCAGCTAGCTGACTAGCTAACATTAGCCAGCTAGCTGACTAGCTAACATTAGCCAGCTAGTTGACTAGCTAACATTAGCCAGCTAGTTGACTAGCTAACATTAGCCAGCTAGCTGACTAGCTAACATTAGCCAGATAGCTGGCTAGCTTTATGGGTGTTGTGACATGAGTATGAAATTGTAATTCTGGTTGTTTTAGGGACTCATGAAACAACCAGCAAACCAGGCTGTCGTTTTTGGGAAACAGTGGATGTATAGAATCTAGCTAACTGAAGAATTTACTGCAAATTGAATATACAATTTTGTAAGTTTGCCTTGCTGATATTTACCATGCAGATAGATGAAATAACGTAGCTAGCTATGTTCTTGCTTATTGTGCAGTGGATGATTAAAATACCTCTATGCCTATGGATGTTTAGCTAGCTATCTAGCCGATCTGTGTATGGACCCAAACGTTTGGTATACATATTAGTTCAGAACCTAGCTATGAACCTCAGCTATCACAGCCAGTTGTATCAACTTCAAAACAGCCTGAATGACATTAATGAAGCCTATGGATTGAGTAGAATATAATATCATGTTGTGCCAAGGATGCAAGTCGTATATACATGTAGTTATTACCATGCATGAGATCCCCACATTGTAGCCTGTACATTTAATATATTCACTGATCATGTACTCTACCTTGGCAAATAAAGGTGCAGTTTAGGTATGAATGTCTTTGAGATGATTATTCAGTCATTTCCAATACCAGGAGTATCAAATTCCAGTCTTTGAATGACGCTGTGTCTGCATGTATGTATTACAATTATACACTTCAACAGTGTCTACCAATCTTAGTCCTGGGACATCAATGGTTACACATTGTAACTAATAGACTAGAAACAGGATTTAACTAGTTAATTCATATATACAGAAATATCATGTTAAAAACAGAACACTACACTTCCTATGCATCATGTAAATACTCCAACACCGGTTCATCTCAACATCTAATGCCCTTCATCTGCATTGATCTGGTAAACACAGGATAGGTGGAGTATTTCATCACATTACACTTCATTTCAACCAGTAGAGAATGTGAAAAGCTTTATTGAAAAGCTCATTATCCAAGTGTTATAAATACAAGTTCAATCTGTACTTCAATGCACATCTGTTGTGCATTATAAAAACAGAGGAAGAAAGAGGAGGTGGAGAGAGGTGTAAAAGACAGAAAGGGAAAGAGGTAAGCACATAGGAGCAGGGAAGGCAGCACATGATTAATGAAACACAGTGCTACCTAAATATTCTCTCAGTTCATCACAATTACATAATAGTGTCTCTAGTCGGCCCCAAGGTTATCTTAAAAGCAGGTGAGGTGGCGATGATGGGACTGGGGGTTGGCATCCTCTCACATCAAAACATATCTGCAGACGAGAGACAGATGGAGAGAGAGAGCATGTTTAAGCCTTGTGTTTTTAGTTCTAATTCTAACATTGTTAGTCATCAATCAGGAGGTGAAATGCAAAACTGACCTGGGATCATTAATTATGGGGCTACTGCATCTATCTGTATTTCAATGTAAAGCATAACTTTAATAATACTTCCTGTATAATATAAACTGACCTGGGATCATTAACTCTGGGACTACTACATCTATCTGTATTTCAATGTAAAGCATCTCTTTAATAATACTTCCTGTATAATATAAACTGACCTGGGATCATTAACTCTGGGACTACTGCATCTGTCTGTATTTCAATGTAAAGCATTTCTTTAATAATACTTCCTGTTGACCTGACCAAGTGACCTCTCACCTCTGATCATGCTGTGCCCTCTATGTAGCCAGTTCAGATGCAGGAGGGGTTCACCGACACAGCTGATATAACCTAGAGGATTTAGGGAGAAGGGGAGAGAGGGATGAAGTGAAGGATAGAGACTTATTGAGAAAATAAGGTAGTTAAAGCCACAGTGTTCAATAGGAATCTGTGTGTGGCCTCACCTGGTGTCCACACCACACTTAGTGGCTGCAGAGTACTTTATGCTGAAAAACATGAACGGACACACAAGGACAAACAATATAGCGTAGTTATAGAAATAATGAAGTGTCTTACTATTCTCCATGGTTGGCCCTCTTGCCTATTCTTTGAAGGTGGAAGGAGCCACAGTTATACACCTGAGCCTGCTTACTGCACAACACAATCCATCAATCAGATTGATACATGAGTGTGTAGGTGTGGGTTATAGGATGTCTAATTGTTCTACATTTCTTCAATATTAGTGATTTAAAATAGCCTGTTTTGTTTTTGCACAGACATCACACCCTCACCTAAACAGCACCCTCACCTGAGAAGTAGAAATCAAAGGGAGAGAAACTGTGAATTGAATAACTGCAGTTGACATAGCTAAGTAAATGGAAGAATACTCTTATTGCAATGTGAATAGCTCTTAAAAGAGCCTTTGGTTGTGCATAATGTAGTCTATGGTGTTGCCAGGGAACAGCACCCTCTTAAAATAGCCTTTGGTTGTGCATAGTGTAGTCTATGGTGTTGCCAGGGAACAGCAACCTCTTTGAAGAGCCTTTGGTTGTGCATAGTGTAGTCTATGGTGTTGCCAGGGAACAGCACCCTCTTAAAAGAGACTTTGGTTGTGCATAGTGTAGTCTATGGTGTTGCCAGAGAACAGCACCTTCTTTGAAGAAGTAGGAGGTGAAGATCTCCTGCACACGGATTGCCTCTCTTGCTGCGTGGTTGGACCCCATCCTTGAAACATCCTGCAGAGCAGCAGACTCCTCCTCTGGCACACGGCGGCGATCTGCAGATCCCCTCCTGGTCCGCGTGTCCATCCTCATGAAGTTACGCAGGACACAGGTAGCCTTCACACACCTGAACTCCTCCAGGAGACAGTCCCAGATGACCCTGGTCACCCAACCTATCCTTTCACCCTCCATGGCTGGTAGCTAGCTACCTACAAAAGCATTTGGAGTTTGTTTTTTACAGTGATAAATACATCAAGATAGCTAGCTAATATGACGTTAGACAGCTGATGATATTTAATTCACTTAGCTATCTATCTATACAGACTGGTTACCTATTTAGATGTGATATGAAAGTATTGTGTGAAATTATTTTGATGTTAAAGTATTTTAAATTATTTTGATGTGATATGAAAGTATTGTGTGAAATAATTGTTATGTGATATGAAAGTATTATGTGAAATTATTTTGAGGAGTAACGGGGGCAGAGAATCAGCAGTAGAAACAATAACAAAGCGTACTCCCTGCCCGTTGAGAATCGATTCACATTTAGATGGAATATTTGACTATTTTAGCTGCCAGAGCCAGTCTACCTCTGAAAATAACATACAGTCCTTGAACCTTGAGGAGAAACGGGGGCAGCAATCAGCAGTAGAAACAATAACAAAGCGTACTCCCTGCCTGTTTCGGTAAAAAGCTGAGGGATGGGGCTGGAGAAATGCAACCATCCATGATATCAACATTCTAGTTAACCATGTTTTGGGGATATACCGTGTTTGTTTATATTTACTGACAAACATTGGAGTAAAAAAAAGCTCATATTTTGGGTTCTGATGGGGTACGACAGTTGAACTAAGCTCATGAGGCATTTATAAGTGATTTCTTCAAGAAACAATGGGTACATATCATTAATGTATAAGTCCCAAAATGGATGTAACAACTGCTGATTGCCCCTTTAAGACTACATATTGGGCTAATCTAATAGGAGATATTGAGGACTACAGTATTTCAGGCATTGTCATTGGATGCATTTGATCAATTGTTAACGTTTTGTTGATGGTCCACTCTTGATGTTCTACACGTTACAGTGAAGTTTCAGCCATTCCTACAGAACAACATTACAGTGTAGAACCCCTTTACTGCATATTGGTTCAACAACTGCAGAGACGGTACTTACTGGGGTTAAACAGATCTCCAACCTCCTCTTCTTCCTCCAATGTGACAGTAATCTCCTCCTCCTCCTCTTTCACAGCATAAACTGCACCCCCCTCTTTCACTCTGAACGCGTCTTCCTCCTCTTTCACTGAAACGTCTTTCTCTTCTTCTTTCACTGTAACAACCTCATCCTCTACTTCTTGTTTTACTGTGACATCCTCTTCTTCCTTCTCCTCTTTCACGACAATGTTCTGCCCCAGAGCTTCTTTCTCCGTCCAGCAGACCTCTTCTTTAACAAGAGGGGAGAAGCTTACTGAGCTCATGGTCGGGGATGTTAGCTAGCTAGCTATCATTAGCGACTAGGCTAGTGCTAACTTAACCAGTCAGCTACTATAGCTGACTAATACAAAATAACGTAATATTAAATAGGTTAACAAGTAGATACGACCTAAGTGTGTCGAAAACACAGTAGCTAATATACACCGAAAGCGTATAAATAGCTTGAATCTTTCGGCTACGTTGGCTAGCAAGATACCGAGGTGGTTGACGAGCTGTTTATGAAGAACCGTCCACTAGATTATACGTCACGCTGGCAGCGTCGCCTGAAAGACGCACATCGCCGTCTGCTGACTGGAGGGGAAACGCAGTTGAGGATCATATTTTATTTTCAGACAAAGATTATTTTAAATGGATTTAATTAAATAATACAATAATATTGAGACATACAAAGACAGGAATGTGTTGATTGATTAGTACGAATAAAAATCGTTACTACAGCACATTTAAGGCAGTTACATTAAGTCACACTAAATCTAAATAATTAGCCAGCTACTCTAGGTCTATACTGCTCCTACATGGTGTAACAGTACATCATGTAGATGTATATAATGAACAGACTAGGTCTATACTGCTCCTACATGGTGTAACAATACATCATGTGGATGTATATAATGAACAGACTAGGTCTATACTGCTCCTACATGGTGTAACAGTACATCATGTAGATGTATATAATGAACAGACTAGGTCTATACTGCTCCTACATGGTGTAACAATACATCATGTGGATGTATATAATGAACAGACTAGGTCTATACTGCTCCTACATGGTGTAACAATACATCATGTAGATGTATATAATGAACAGACTAGGTCTATACTGCTGCTACATGGTGTAACAATACATCATGGAGATGTACACTACCATTCAAAAGTTTGGGGTCCTTGTTTTTTAGAATCTAATTTTTTCATTTATTTACCTGTTTTTTCTTTGTCATTATGGGGTATTGTGATGTCATTATGGGGCAATGTGATGTCTTATGGGGTATTGTGATGTCATTATTGGTTATTGTGTAGATTGATGAGGGGAAAAAGATTTAAGCAATTTTAGAATAAGGCTGTAACGTAACAAAATGTGGAAAAAGTGAAGGGGTCTGAATGCTTTCCGAATGCATTGTATATATAGGGGCAGTACTTAGTGACATCACTTCATGAAACAGGAGATACAAATATATAACATAGATTCACAATATCAACATTCAATGTATCAAAATATATGACCAAGCTGGAAAAGGAAACGCCAGCCCAGCCACAATCCTAGAGGTTCACTGATGATCAACCTCCTCCTTCACATCTGACTCCTTATGATCAACCTCCTCCTTCACATCTGACTCCTGATGATCAACCTCCTCCTTCACATCTGACTCCAGTGATCAATCCAGAGCGTCTTCTTTTTGGGGCAACCCCCGATGGACGACGTCATCGAATAGGACGTCATCACCACAACCGCCCACAAGTTAATTGTCATTGAGGTTATTAATGGGAAGAACATTAGCAATATATCCTGTCTGGTAACTTGTCTCGTTCAATGGATTAACATTGGCAGGTGTACAGGGAGAAACACCATTAAAAAAACTCAGTTGATCTTAAACTGCGGAAACACTTTTGGAAGTCTTTAACTGCATCAAAGTCTGTGGCCTGTGATGTTGGAACAAATGATAGTCCCTTATTATACAAGAGACAAAATTCACAAATTCTACAGCACAACGGCAGAGTCATGTCTTCAGTGTAAAACTAACAATGACTCAATAATCCTTCTGGGAATGTTATGATGTCATAAAGTTATGGGCGGAGTTAGAAAGTTGGCTGTCAGAAGTACAGTTATACAATGTAAAATTACTTTTAATCTGTCTGTCTGTATATTTCAAAACATGGCATTTGAGGGTGCAGTGAGATACCCCAGAGTTGGATGATACTTTTCTCATAAATCATCTTAAATATTATACTTAATTAAACCTGGAAATCAACCAATCCTCTGTTGTTAATTCAATAGAAAGGTAAAATGCTTTATTATCTAAAAGTTGAAAGTGACGGAGAGAAATAAAATGGTGCTGATGCGGGAGATGGGGTTGTGTTCTAGTGGGTCTGGACAGGTCTGATGTAGTTAATGGAGATGGAGGTGTGTTCTAGTGGGTCTGGGCAGGTGTGATGTAGTTAACGGAGATGGGGGTGTGTTCCAGTGGGTCTGGGCAGGTGTGATGTAGTTAATGGAGATGGGGGTGTGTTCTAGTGGGTCTGGGCAGGTGTGAGGTAGTTAATGGAGATGGAGGTGTGTTCTAGTGGGTCTGGGCAGGTGTTTGGTAGTTAATGGAGATGGAGGTGTGTTCTAGTGGGTCTGGGCAGGTGTGATGTTGTTAATGGAGATGGAGGTGTGTTCCAGTGGGTCTGGGCAGGTGTGATGTAGTTAATGGAGACGGAGGGGTTTTCTAGTGGGTCTGGGCAGGTGTGATGTAGTTAATGGAGATGGAGGTGTGTTCTAGTGGGTCTGGGCAGGTGTGATGTAGTTAATGGAGATGGAGGTGTGTTCTAGTGGGTCTGGGCAGGTGTGATGTAGTTAATGTTTGTATGATGTTGTCGTTTGTATTGTTTATAAAAAGATAAAATAAAATATTTTTCCCAGTGCAAAGTTATACCTCACTGTTCTATTTTTGGAGTTATTACATTAAACCAATCAGAATTCAGAAGAATGCCAAAGTCAGGTGTGAAGTAATATGGAGGACCAGCCTATTCCCTATGATGTATACTACAACAGAAATAACTTAAAATGTATACCTTTAAATTAAACCAATAATTTGCACTCATGACTTGAGTGATTAAAGTAAACCACAGTTTTGTAAATACATAACGCCATCTAACCGAATATCAAAGAATTTTATCTATATGCTGTTATCTTAGCCAGCCAGCTAACGTTAGCTATATGCAGTTATCTTAGCCAACCAGCTAACATTAGCTATATGCAGTTATCTAAGCCGACCAGCTAACGTTAGTTTTTTAGCCAACTAGCTATTAGCCTAACCAGCGTAGCCAACCAGCACGGTTATGGTCAGCGAGACCAACTACCGGAGAAAAAGTTACAAAATTCCCGTAGTCTAATTCACAGAAAACATGCTGAAAAGTAGCGATGGGGAAACAAAGCTTTCTTACTTTGTAAATTATTTAATAATAATGAGTAGTTATTTATGATGCATTATTTATGATGCAAGGTGATTTGTAAATTAGTCAATCAGCAGTCAGCAGCCACCTGCACTGTCGGATGTAATGTCGAACGAGCCCAATACCAAACCAATCAGGTGTTCGACGAAATGATTCTTCAGACGTCATTGATCACGTGCTGCTGATAAAGTGACATTGCTTTGAATTATACCACTTAGCGACTTCAGTACATGCCTCATAGCTCCAGTCTCAAACTTAACCCCGTTTCTGCTGAAGAAGAGAAGGTCTGCTGGATGGAGAAAGAAGCTCTCGTGAAAGAGGAGGAGGAAGAGGAGGCTGTTATACAAAAACAAGTAGAAGGTGAGGCTGTTACCGTAAAAGAAGAAGAGAAAGAAGTTACAGAGGAAGAGGAGGACGACGACGTTTCAGTGAAAGAAGAGGAAGACGCGTTCAGACTGAATGAGGATGACGAAGTTTCAGTGAAAGAAGAGGAGACTGACGATGAACGTAAGTCTTAACAGAAGCACAAACTCTGTGGTTGGAAGTTGAACTGATGTTTGGTGTTAAAGCGGAAATCTGCAATTGCTACATCCATATTTTGACTTTTAAATGTATTTAATTATCTATATGTATGTATATATATATTACATATTTATAGCCATTGATTCTTGAAGAATATAACACATGCCTCATGAGCTTAGTTCAACTGTTGTACCCCATCAGAACCCAGAATAAGCTTTTTTTACTCCAATGTTTAGAAACAATGTAAATCAACACTGTATAGCCTCAACATGGTTAAAACTATAATGTTGATATCATGGATGGTCAGTCCTTACATCCATAGGTCTGTCTATGAATTAGAGAGTCGTTACATTTATCCATTAACCCCGTTTCTGCTGAAGAAGAGAAGGTCTGCTGGATGGAGAAAGAAGCTCTCGTGAAAGAGGGGGAGGAGAAAGAGGAGGCTGTTATACAAAAACAAGTAGAAGGTGAGGCTGTTACCGTGAAAGAAGTAGAGATAGACGTTACAGAGGAGGACGACGACGTTTCAGTGAAAGAAGAGGAGGGTGAGATGACTGTCACATCGAAAAATGAAGAGGACGAAACTGGATATCTGTTCCCGGTTTCCCAAACGCAAATTCAGGCATCCGGTTCCAAAGATGAACTTAGCAATAAGATGGTTTTGAGAAGCCGTTCCCTGAGTAACACTAGTAAGTACTGTCTTAAAAACAGAGGTACAAACTCTGCAGTTGTTGAACTGGTGTTTGGTGTTAAAGGGGAAATGTGCAATTCCTACATCCATATTTTGACTTTAAATTATTTATTTATAGCCATTGATTCTTGAAGAATATAACACATGCCTCATGAGCTTAGTTCAACTGTTTTTACCCCATCAGAACCCATCAGAACCCCAAATAAGCTTTTTTTACTCCAATGTTTAGAAACAATGTAAGTCAACACTGTATAGCCTCAACATGGTTAAAACTATAATGTTGATATCATGGATGGTCAGTCCTTGTATCCATCGGTCTGTCTATGAATTTGAGAGTAGTTACATTTCTCCAACCCCGTCATCATCTTATTAGCAAAACGGTGGTGGAATTACAGTTTTGTTATTGGTTGAACTGCAGATTGGTTGATTGATTGTTGTGTGGCTTTTTTAAAGGGGCAACCTAGTTTTTAAACAAACAAAATGGCTGCCCGGAGTCCTGAGCTGTGTTAGAATACTCATACTAACTGCACTATTTGTGAAGTAAATTGAGTATATAGTCTGCTTATTGGTCATAGTATGATGTAGTTAGTATGCCAAAAGTTCCCGGATGTCGTACTAAAATCGCCAAAATATGACGTAAACACGCAGTACTTTAGGGCCCATAATGCAATTCTTCAGGAAATGGTTGTGGCTTCAACGTTTTCAGATTAGAAGAAAATGGGGGAAAATATGCAGCTGAAGTCCAACGAGAGAGCGGATACAAATGAACTGCTTTAAATAATTATGACAAATGTTGAGCAATGCAATAAAGTAATAACTTTTTAAATAAGTTACGTTACACGTTATGTTAGCTACACTATCCTTACAAAACGCATAGCATATCTTTACAGCAGTATGTACCAGTATGTGAGCTGAACCTAACGTTAGTTGGCTACTTATACATCCAACTTGCCAGTATATTAACTATATTCTAACTAACTACCCAATGTTTAATGACTTGATTAGAGCGCAGAATAACTGATGAATTTAATAATGCTCAACATCCGTTGAATATGGCCGGTGTCAGAGTGGCAGCACAGTTGGTCACCAACGCTCTGAATAACATGAAAACAGCCTAACCAACTCTGCTAGGGCAAGTAAAATGGTAAGAGTGAGGTTTTCTCTGATTTGTGTCTAGCAAGCTATCCAACGTTAGCCAGTTAGCTTGGGTGCTTTACTGTCATTGTGAGGTCAGAACGCTTGGATCGACCCTACTCCTCAGCCATATAGTATTTGTTTACAAACAGTGGCGTTATACAAGCTTATGTTTTGGTTTCTGGTGGGGTAATTTCGGTTCAAACAGTTGAGGCATTTATAAGTTTTATTCTTCAAGAATCAATGGTTATATAGTAAATGGGTCTTTCTATAACTGCCAGTGTAGATTTCCTGTGGGGGTCAAATTGTTACAGCTATTGATAAGTCATTGTAGTGTAACGACCCTGGGTTTATAAGCGCGGAAATCGTCTCTGCCGCTTGAGCATGCTTTTGCGGCACCATCGATAGCGCGCCGGACTTCGGGCTAGAAGGTCGAGGGTTCGAGACCTGCCTGTTTCAATACAGTATAATAGTCTGGCAATTCTTTTCATGCCATTACATTAAAGGCAAAAGATTGTCTTTTCTTAGCAAGGTGTTGCTTAAGTAATGTTAGCTGCTAATCGCTAGTTAGCGGGCTAGCTAGCTTGCTAAATGTATTAAGAGTCAGAGCAAACATAGCTAGCTAATACTGCCTGGTACCAGTGCTGGTGTAGGCCTAGATAAGCATGTTTGTGCAGCGGTATCTTATCAGAGAGGAGTAAACGAAGTATGAAATGTTGGCTAGCTAGCATGAAGTAAGAAAACAACATGTAATGTAACATCTAATTAGGGTCAACTGGAAACACTGACAAACACTTTGGTTCCTACCATATCTTCTTCTCTGAGGTGTATTGTCAGACTAGACTCATCAGGTGTATTGCTGTCACCTACTGTACGGGGTTGTGAAAAATAACCAAAACGCAAAATAAATTGGGATTAACAAATCATACTAATTACTTAAAATAAAAAATAAACACGAACCAAATTCACTCCACTACCCTGAATTTCAAACAAAAATGGTACTATTCAGATCCCTACACAGGTTCAGGAACCTGGGAGGGGGGGAACGTCTTCATTCAGTACTCCCTGTAACATTTAGTCTGAAGTCCTGGAGATCCAGAAATCTATTTGCCGCCTTCACAATGATGTCTAGCTTCTTAGATGTTTTATTAGTTTATTATGAATGCAATGTATCACTGCGGCAGTGAGGGCAATGCAAATGCAAATGCATGCTTATTAGTAACTGGAATAAGCAATTTCATAAATGCGTGCAGCGTCTGGTTGCTCCTCATTACATACCACAGACCAGCAAATATTCTTTACATCATCAACATAGGAATCACCCGTTTTTATTAAATAATTGAGACACACAAATGACTGGAGGGAACCAGAGATCAAGATAGCCTAACCATAACAAAAAAACTCTACCTTAGCATTCCCCTCACGCTGCGGCTGGCCTTCGTAAATGCTCCTTGGTGCTCCTTCTATCACCTAGGTCGGTCCGAAACTTGATATAAAATATTCTGGGCCCTGAGAGTTTCTCCGCCAGTGAGTTTGGGACAGACACAGCTGTAGGCTATTTGTGTAATGGTTAAGAAGTAATCGGGTAATTTATGACATTTCCACTGGATCAGTGCATTGCATTTTTCCCTTTCATGTCAAGTGGCTAACAATAACATAGACCTACTGTAGGACCCATAACTTCACCTAACAACAACATAGACCTACTGTAGGACCCATTACTTCACCTAACAACAACATAGACCTACATAAAGGTGCCTATATTTGAGACCAAAAGTTGTCTGGCACACTGCTTGGGATTTCAACAACTTTAAAAATGTATTTCTAGCATACAATCGTCGATGTTACTACTACTGTGAAAACAAGACAAAATATGACTTGTTGTTCACTTGACAATCTTAAGACAAATGTCAAATAATGAACATTCGTTACAGACGTCATTGTTTGTACAACATCATGGCTACACATCACCTTTTACAGTGGATTTCTGCTGTTGTGGGCCTTAAACCATCTGTCTGACTTGTTGTTCACACAGGAGAGAGACGTGACTATCGTGGATCCTCTGGGGAGCCTCAACAACCTCATGATGCTGAAGAGGCAGAGAAGAGTCTCTCCACGTCGAAACACCAGCAGAAATCTCATTGCTGCTCTGACTGTGGGAAAAGATTCAACTCTTCAGGAGACCTTAAAATACATCAAAGAATTCACACGGGAGAGAAACCTCATGGCTGTGATGAATGTGGGAAGAGTTTTACTCAGCTAAACAACCTGATAGTACACCAGCGTACCCACACAGGAGAGAAACCTTATAGCTGTGATCAATGTGGGAAGAGTTTTACTCAGCTAAACAGCCTGATAGTACACCAGCGTACACACACTGGAGAGAAGCCTTATAGCTGTGATCAATGTGGGAAGAGTTTTACTCAGCTAAACAACCTGATAGTACACCAGTGGACACACACAGGAGAGAAGCCTTATAGCTGTGGTCAATGTGACAAGAGATACGCTGATAAAAGATCTCTGATCAAACATCAGAAAATACATACATGAAGGAGTTGTTTCATGATATCAATGAAATAATGTCACAATGTAGAATGTTTTAACTTTGTAGTAGGAGTATTTTAATGATGTCACAATGTAGAATGTTTTAACATTGTAGTAGGAGTATTTTAATGATGCCACAATGTAGAATGTTTTAACATTGTAGTAGGAGTATTTTAATGATGTCACAATGTAGAATGTTTTAACTTTGTAGTAGGAGTATTTTAATGATGTCACAATGTAGAATGTTTTAACATTGTAGTAGGAGTATTTTAATGATGCCACAATGTAGAATGTTTTATCATTGTAGTAGGAGTATTTTAATGATGTTCTACCTTATCGTTTGCCCTGTTCAATTGATTGCAGCATGATATGGATATTAGTCTCAGTCTCAGGGGAAAATCCAGGCCCTGAATTGAAAGAGTATTATTTAACAAAAAGTGACTAACAAAAAAAAGAGCTATGTTACACTTACTGCGTTGGTGACCCCCTTTAATCAAAATGCAGCACTTCAAAATGTAGCTAGCTGTTTTCTACAAGTTGAAAAAGCTGCTTGTTTAAAAAAATACATGTAATATGATAATTGTTGCAGATGTTTGTGTATATACACACATGAAAGCAGTATAATAAATGGTCTATAATCAATTTTATTAACAATCTGACATCACTCCAGTATTTCTTTATAACATTCAAATGCTAATTGTCTTCATTCCACTACTGAAGAAGCATGACTCAAATCACCTCATATTTCAAACATTCAGCCTGACAAAAGATACATGTTTTATTATTCCATGCCTCACCCTTAAGTGAAGTATTGCCAATACATATTAACAAAGGGGTGTACATTTGGTTTTGATTTTCATATTTACAATTTATGTAACATTTAGTCATCATAATTATTCATGCAACCAGTTGACCATTTTTGGGTACAATTATATTGACAATGTTGCCCTGCTTTTAGAATATCAAGATTCATTCTCAGATGTGCCAACCCAAATGCATGACATTGGGGACTGGGCCCGATCCAACAACTTGCCTATCGAGTGAACCATGAAAAGAGAGAGAGAAGTGAGGTGGAAAGTTACTACGGATATTGCAGGAGTTGGTTGCTGATTGTCTCAAGGGTGGGCAGTCAACAAGTTTTGCGTTTAGCCAGTGCGTTGCCATGGGTCACTATTTTGACTGCACTTTTTCTATATTGGAGATGGGTTTTGTTTGGGGTCGTTTCAAGGGAAAGAGAGTTCTAGAAGCTAGTTAGTTTTAGGTTTCTTTGTGGGGAAAATAAATATTGTTTTTAATTGTTAGACAGACACCATGTTTATATTATATATATACATATACTTTTGTCTCGTGGCTCTCAATGAATCATCTGGGGGTGATTCGTCAACCAGCCATCATTATCGTAGAGCACTCAATTGATTCACTTTATATGTGTGCATTGATCTGCTCCCTTATTATAAAGTGAATAAAGGTTTAGTTTAAGAATAATTCTTACTTGTGTGATAAGTTTCTCTCCTCATTTGATATTAAAGAAATTAACAACCACATTTGGCGATGGGGATGTGAGTCTTCACTTGGTGACCGCTTCTGACGACCTGGGTAAATCGTGCACTTGGGATCTCAGGGAGACCACACTTTGGGAACGGAGCGGATGGACCCACCTTTGATCTGAGAGGCAGCGAGCCGAGTGGATACCACATCTCGAACGTAGTTTAAAAAAAGAACGAGGTGAGCAAAACAAGTGGAGTTTTTAGAAAAGCCTCGTAGGCTCTGAGTGTGTATTCCTGTGTGGAGGTGTAAACAGGGCCCAGTCAGGAGGCTCTGAGTGTGTATTCCTGTGTGGAGGTGTAAACAGGGCCCAGTCAGGAGGCTCTGAGTGTGTATTCCTGTGTGGAGGTGTAAACAGGGCCCAGTCAGGAGTCTCTGAGTGTGTATTCCTGTGTGGAGGTGTAAACAGGGCCCAGTCAGGAGGCTCTGAGTGTGTATTCCTGTGTGGAGGTGTAAACAGGGCCCAGTCAGGAGGCTCTGAGTGTGTATTCCTGTGTGGAGGTGTAAACAGGGCCCAGTCAGGAGGCTCTGAGTGTGTATTCCTGTGTGGAGGTGTAAACAGGGCCCAGTCAGGAGTCTCTGAGTGTGTATTCCTGTGTGGAGGTGTAAACAGGGCCCAGTCAGGAGGCTCTGAGTGTGTATTCCTGTGTGGAGGTGTAAACAGGGCCCAGTCAGGAGTCTCTGAGTGTGTATTCCTGTGTGGAGGTGTAAACAGGGCCCAGTCAGGAGTCTCTGAGTGTGTATTCCTGTGTGGAGGTGTAAACAGGACCCAGTCAGGAGGCTCTGAGTGTGTATTCCTGTGTGGAGGTGTAAACAGGGCCCAGTCAGGAGGCTCTGAGTGTGTATTCCTGTGTGGAGGTGTAAACAGGACCCAGACAGGAGGCTCTGAGTGTGTATCACTGTGTGGAGGTGTAAACAGGACCCAGACAGGAGGCTCTGAGTGTGTATCACTGTGTGGAGGTGTAGACAGGGCCCAGTCAGGAGGCTCTGAGTGTGTATTCCAGTATTTTCCCCAGTATGGGAGGAGTTGCTAGATTTATTGAATAAACCTTTTCCATAAAGTTAGTGAACCAAGGTGGCTGACTAGCTGTTGATGTTGAAGAAGTGTCCCGTCCACTAGATTATACGTCACAGTGGCAGAATCACCTGAAAGACGGACATCGCCATCTGCTGACTGGAGTTGGTATCGCAGTTGAGAAAATACTTTCAGACAAAAAGCTAAAAAGCGACTGCATCTAAAAACCAACGACTCTCTTTGAAAACAGGCGATGTGGCATCAGAAACATTTATTATAGTGTAAAAATGTACTACAAAGTGTAGCTAAATAGAATAACTTTGGTCATACCCAGTCAGCACGTGATGTCCAAGGACGTCGAATTATGGGCCATATCAGGTCTGTCTGTTGTGGCCACTATTTCGCCCCAAAATACTAATCCCAAATTGGGCTGTGTATAACTATGTAAATGTCTCTCGGACAAGGTGACTTTTATCAATATACACTCTAAAAAGTAAAGGTTCTTGGAGTATCCTTTAGGGGTTCTTCAAATTGAAACTGTGGGGGACCCCCTAAAAGTTATTCAAAGAACCTTTTGTGGGAACCCCTATAAGTTCTTTGAAGAACCCCTTATCATGGTTCCTCAAAGAACCTTTTGGGGTTCATGTTTTAACTCCCTGTCCACCCTCTCTCCATTATAAAAACATATTTTAATAATAACAATATTGATTTAAATAATTCATTGTTTATTTAGTGGCACCACAAATGTGAATAAATATTTACAGAACAATTTACCAAATAAAACACATTACAAAATTGCAACATTTCTGCAGACATGTCAGACCATAATAAATAATACATTTACTTTGTATAGTGCTTTTCATGACATTTAAAATATATAAAATAATGATGTACAATAAAAACAACATACATTAAAAATGAATCATAGGTAAACTAACAATATTGTAGACTTGATGCTAAATACAGATTTTTCCGCTTTAGTGTGTATATCATATCCACTTAGTAATGTTAGGAAGTTTGCCATCTTTATGACCGGCCCTGGTAACTTCACCCCAACTTCTCTTCTCCCCAGAACACAGTAACTTAAGAACAAAAATGTTTTTCTGACATTTTTGGGAAAATTAAGGGAAAATAAAAAATACAGCCCTAGCAGAGCCCCAAGTCCCATGGGGACGTCCTCGAGGGCGTGGATGTTCTCCCCATCAAAGGCCAGCGGGATTTCACTCTCATGGTGAAATGGATTTCCACCGATGTGCAGTAAAGGAGTGAAGAGCGGTGAAATCTGTGTCAACAAAAGTAAGAAAAGATTAATACACATACAATTAACAAAGAACATAACAAATGTTCAGCTGTAGTTTAAAAAAAAGCATGCACACCTATGTTAATGAAGAAACAGATGATTGGTGCATAGGCATACCTTGTCACGGACATAAAGGCCACTCGGGTCCTCATTGAAGAGGTTGGGCAAGAGCAGAATCGCTGCTGTGGTCTCGAGTCCCAGTAAAGTAAAGCAATGATCTTACTACACTTGCTAATTTTATCACAAAATACATTAGAGAAAGGGAAGGAATAAGAGCAAATCCCTCTTCTGTATTGTCCTTCAGGGACTGTCAAAATAGCAGGATGATGTCCTCACCCCTGCCTCACCTCTCTACCTCTGATAGTCCTTGACTTATCTTTTTGTCTATATCCATTCCATGGACTTGATTCATTTATGAGAAGATCTGAAAAGATCATTTGCACACATTTGTATGCTAATAGATTTTCAGTTTGTATTGACTGCTATGTAGGTTAAATGTACACTTCAAATGCAGCTGTCCTACAACAGATCTGTACCTTCTTCTTGATCCCAATTGCATTGTGTCCATGTTCTGTCCTATAAGAATTTCAAAGGAAGAGAAAATGTGTCAAAGAATAGTCTTACAAGCATTAAAACATATATATATATATATATATATATTAAATAAATATTGAAAGATAAATGTCATCGACATACAATTGAAAGCAAAATATTAGAACATATTGGAGAAAGCACTAGCCAAAATAGTACTGCCATAGAGTAACAATACTGCCATACAGGCCTAATATCACATTTCAAGATATCTTTGTACACATATTGTTCAATATTTTATCATGCTGACTTGAAAGATTATACGCAACATTTTGCTGCGTGGCAACACTGTGTTTGGATTCTGAAGGGCATTTATACAAAAGAGGTAGTCTAGACACTGTATTAATACCATTATGCATTTGAATCCCATCTACAGCTACCATCTAAGATATTAATTTCCCTCCACAAGGGGGCGGACATGTAACGTTTTCAAAAATGGGATAGTATTGTCCATGTAACGTTATGCCCCCTTGTGAGTTAATAGTATTGCATGCTGTAGCAGGCTATATAAAGAGGAAGACCCCTATTGACGATTCAGATCGTTGTAACAGGTCTCGTCTGGACAGGTCACCGTCCTTAGTTAGTTAGTTAGTTAACGTTAGCTAGTTCATTATCACAGTTAGTCAGAAATATTTAATATTTTCAAGTTCAGAAATCAGAACCCATCACCTGCTATGTAAAAGAGACAGAAGAATGTACAATGGTCAATGCTATCCGGGATCCTTGGGACATCCCTACCCTAAACCCTAACCTTAACCCTTTTAAATGTTAACTTCAATGGGCTAGGGACGTCCCAAGGATGTATCTCTACCTGAAAATACATGATCTAAGTGATTGATAGTTTGTATTCAGTTGTCATTAAGCCTTATTTACTTTAATGAACTACTAAAATAGTGATTTTGTCAGACAGAAGCTCTACACTTTATTGACTGACTGATCCATTCATCCTTCCATCCCTCCTCAGCCTTCCTCTCCTCTGAAGACCCAGTGAGGGTGGAGCTCAGTCAGAGAGCTGTTGAGGGACTGGTTAGGAAGAACACTTCTACAGCCAGAGAGGTGAGAGGTCACAGATGGTTTAGATGGTCAATATTTATGTCCCCTTAGCGGTTCATCACGTAAGCAAAAGGGAATATGTTCCATAATCCATGTTTATTTACATTAGTGCAAATTGTCCACAGATATTGGTGTAATTTCTCACCCCTTTTGGCTGTATGAAAGTTAATTTCCCCTCAGGCACACACATTTGTTATTTGCTATTATGAAGGTCATTTGTGTAGAATGTACTTTTCCCCACTCATTCACCCCATCTCTTTACATTGCTGATGCATATTTGGTGCCCTGACTGCATCCAGACTGTCAAAGGCCCATCCTGGTAGATCTGAACCTAATGCAGCTTGGAGTGATCAGATGACAGAAGTCACATTTAGGTGCCTGGTGTAACTGAGGCCATAGATGCTCCATATCCATTACTTTGAATGTTTTATATAATATGACTAAAAGTGTTTCTGTGTTGCAGGGGCAGTCAAGAAATGGAACAGCAAGGCCACAGAACATGACATAAGCAGAGCTGTGGGAGACCACCTCAAGCCCCTGGTTGAGCCGGGGGTGGTGTTTACCACTCCACCAGCAGAGCTGTGGGAGACCACCTCAAGCCCCTGGTAGAGCCGGGGGTGGGGTTTACCACTCCACCACGCCTTCAGCAGGCTGGAAAAGTCATACTAAGATGGACCATCAGTCTGTTGATTGGTCAGTCATTGGGTTAATTTGTTTTGCAATATGTTCAAATCAAATCAAGCTTTATTTATACAGCACATTTCAGACATGGATGCAACACAATGGCTTCACAGGAAAAAACAATGAAAATAAACAGAAATATTTAGTAAACAAAAATAAAAGGATAAAAAAACAATAATTACAACTTAAAGACTAATGAGCATCCTAAGGAAATGCCATTGATTAAAATGTTAAAATATCCAACCCAAAATATAAGCTTGTTTTTTAGGAGGGGCTCTGAAAGACACTATGGGGGTGTCCACTGAAAGTTGACTGGTAACAACAACTGGGACCTAAAAGACACCCATCATGAGACCCACTAAATCTGCCCAAGAAGAGGCAAACAAAAGAAAAACCCACACCAAACTTAAAGACAGGAAGCAAACCAAAAAGGTGGAGCAACTAAAGGTGTTGACTCTCCACATCTATCAAGACAACTGGAACACTGGGCCAAACACTCTTAAATAGAACCTGGACCAGCTCAGGTGAAACACCTTCCCACTAACGAGATGGACAAGCCAGCACAGGTGTAACACATACTGACTAACGAGGTGACACCAATCAGTGCGTCCTACGTGCTAACGAGCTATACGCGCTAAAGTCCAACCTCAAAACATAAATGGAAAAACCAAAGACTAACTAACACCTTAAGAGTTTGCGCACCACCAACAGAAAACAACTTCCATTTCACATTATAATCAACTACAATGCTTCACCTTCACATATAAAAACATGAAAAATAACGTGTATTTTTCTCTTCCTAAAACTCACTAGCTTCTAGGAACTCTCGTCCCCTTGGAACGAGCCCAAACATAACTTATCTCTAATACGGAAATTCAAAATAATTTGTGATCCATGGAACGCACTGGCTAAACACAAAACACAAATCTTTTTGACTGCCCAACCTTGAGACAATCAGAAACCAAGTTGTCCTCACAATGGACACAAGCACCAAAAACCCTGTTGTTTTGACAAGTAGCAATAAATCACTGATATCAATTAGGGGGGAAATCAGGTTGTAGGTGCTGTTGAAACTAACACAACTAAAAAAACACATGGAAATGGGAGATATCTTTCACCTCACTGGTTAGAGGACAACCTGCAGAAAACAGTCAGCTACATTTTGGAGTGATGCATTTAAATTTAGGGGTCGCTAAAGAAAGGAACGCAACACTTATTTGTCATCACTCATCGATATCATGTTGAAATCAATTGTGCCGAGAGGAGGGAGATGAGGTTGCACGTCCTGCTAAAACTAACAGCTCAAAAACCACACGGAATCTGGGAATAATGTGTACGTCCCTGGTTAGAGGACAATTTGTAGAAAACAGCTCGCTACATTTTGAGGTGTTGCATTTTGATTCAAGTGGGTCACCAACGTGGTAAGTGTAACACAGTTCTTTTTGTGTTAGTCACTTTTTGTTAAATCACATAAATAGTACTCTTTCAATTCAGAGCCTGGATTTCCCCCCTGAGGCTAATATCCATATCATGTTGAAATCAATAGAACAGGGGACAAACATTTAGGGTTCTACATTGTGACATCATTAAAACACTCCTACTACAATGTTAAAACATTCTATATTGTGACATTTCATTGATATCATGAAACAACTCCTTCATGTATTTTCTGATGTTTGATCAGACACCTTTTATTAGAGTATCTCTTGTCACATTGATTACAGCTATACGATTTCTCTCCTGTGTGTATTCTCTGGTGTACTTTTAGATTGCCAGATTGAACAAAACTCTTCCCACATTGATCACAGCTATAACGTTTCTCTCCTCTGTGTGTTATCTGGTGTGAAGTCAGCTGGCCAGATGTAGCAAAACTCTTCCCACATTGATCACAGCTATACGGTTTCTCTCCCGTGTGTGTTCTCCGGTGTGATATAATGCCGCTTAGCTGAGTAAAACTCTTCCCACATTGATCACAGGTATAAGATTTCTCTCCTGTGTGTGTTCTCTGGTGTCTAGTCAGAATGCTGGATGTATTAAAACTCTTCCCACATTGAGTACAGCTATAAAGTTTCTCTCCTGTGTGTGTTCTCTGGTGTGACATCAGGCTGCTTAGGCTAATAAAACTCTTCTCACATTCATGACAGCTATATGGTTTATCTCTTGTGTGTGTTCTCTGGTGTGATGTCAGGCTGCTTAGGTGAGTAAAACTCTTCCAACATTCATTACAGCTATACGGTTTCTCTCCTGAGTGTGTTCTCTGGTGTGATATCAGGTTGCTTAGCTGAGTAAAACTCTTACCACATTGAGTACAGCTAAAAGGTTTCTCTCCTGTGTGTGTTCTCTGGTGCCTCTTCAGATAGCTAGATGTAAAAAAACTCTTCCCACACTGAGTACAACTATACGGTTTCTCTCCTGTGTGTGTTCTTTGGTGTACAATAAGATGGCTAGATGTATAAAAACTCTTCCCACATTCATCACAGCTATACGGTTTCTCTCGTTTCTCTCCTGTGTGTGTTCTCTGGTGTGATATCAGGGTGCTTAGCCGAGTAAAACTCTTCCCACATATACCACAGCTACATATATAAGATGTCTTTCCTGTGTGTGTTCTCTGGTGTGATATCAGGCTGGTTGAATGGGTAAAACTCTTCCCACATTGAGTACAGCTATAAGGTTTCTCCACTATGTGGATTCTCTGATGAATTTTAATGCCTGCTGATGAGGTGAATCTCTTCCCACCATCAGAGCAGCAGTGAGGTTTCTTCCCTGTGGATCTCTGCAGGTGTTTCTTGAGG
Source organism: Salvelinus fontinalis (assembly GCF_029448725.1). NCBI lineage: Eukaryota > Metazoa > Chordata > Actinopteri > Salmoniformes > Salmonidae > Salvelinus > Salvelinus fontinalis. The sequence goes on from NW_026600250.1 coordinate 290,158, forward strand.
TGTTCTGATGTGGAGAGACTCTTCTCTGCCTTGTCAGCATCATGAGGTTGTTGAGGCTCCCCAGAGGACCCACGGTAGTCCCGTCTCTCTCCTGTGTGAACAACAAAGTCAGACATATGGTTAAAGGCCCACAACAGCGGAAAAAAGTGATGTAAAAAGTGATGCCAACAGCGTAACCATGAAGTTGTACAACAATTGACGTCTGTAATGAATGTAATGATTATTTGACATTTGTCTTAAAATGAGCAAGAACAGTCATATATTGTCTTGTTTTCACATTAGTAGTAACATCTAAGCTTGTAGACTAGAAATAAGTTATTCATGTTGTTGAAACTCTAAGCAGTGTGCCAGGCGACTTTTGGTCTCCAATATAGGCCCCTTTCTGTGTTTGCTAAAATTGTGGCACGAGGTCGATGCACATGCAATTTGGTTGTAGAAACTCCTCCCTGCTAATGAGAAAACCACTATTTATGGATGTAGTATATCTGGTAATGAGGAAACCACTAGTTAAGGATGTAGTATATCTGGTAATGAGGAAACCACTAGTTAAGGATGTAGTATATCTGGTAATGAGGGAACCACTAGTTATGGATGTAGTATATCTGGTAATGAGGAAACCACTAGTTATGGATGTAGTATATCTGGTAATGAGGAAACCACTAGTTATGGATGTGGTATATCTGGTAATGAGGAAACCACTAGTTATGGATGTAGTATATCTGCTAATGAGGAAACCACTAGTTATGGATGTAGTATATCTGGTAATGAGGGAACCACTAGTTATGGATGTAGTATATCTGGTAATGAGGAAACCACTAGTTATGGATGTAGTATATCTTCTAATGAGGAAACCACTAGTTATGGATGTGGTATATCTGGTAATGAGGAAACCACTAGTTATGGATGTAGTATATCTGGTAATGGTAATAACAACAACATAGACCTACTGTAGGACCCATAACTTCACCAAACAACAAATAAAGGAAAATAGCTCTGTGTGTTGGACAACAGCCTATCCATCAAGGAACAGTTCTCTACACATTATGAGCAAAGTATGTCCGTGTCCAAACAGACTAACGAGACCCTACTGTAAATCAAGCAGACAATAACATTATAAACATCAATTTGTTAGGGATGTTTGATTCAACGTGGAGCACGACATAACTGTCTTTACCAGAGTAATGAATGAAGAAGCACTTTGGTTGTTGTTGCATGTCGTGATGTTTGTCATTTGACTGTCATTCAGAAAATTATTTCCTGGATCAGCTGATGATAGTTGAACATGTGACTAACTAAACAGCTACAGTATTAAGAATTATGTGTAATTATTGAAGAACTGCGTTAATGACAGTATCCATTTGGGTGTTGTCAATAAAGTTAAGGTGACTCTCGGTTAGAACCATTGAATTTAGCAAACTCTGAAATGATTTGATTTGGAATTTCTGTGCCCATGAAAACTGTTTTCCCAGCGTAATATAAAGGAAACTAAATGTTACTAAAACTGTAAACTAAAACTGTCCTAACAGGACAATAACCTAAACCACAAGGCCAAATCTACACTGGAGGAGATTACCAAGATGACATTGAATGTTCCTGAGTGGCCTAGTTACAGTTTGGACTTAAATCGTCTTTAAAATCTATGGAAAGACTTAAAAATGGCAATGATCAACAACCAACTTGACAGAACAGGAAGGATTTTAAAAAGAATAATGAATATTCACATGAAGATCAGTCTCCTATTGGATGACATCACGACTTCCCATCAAGCCAACTCCTTGAAGGCCTTACTATGACATCACTCACTCCTTCTAGTTTGCAGTTGCCTAAAAAACACTATTTTGCTCAAAACAATTTATTTGTTTCCCTTTAGTGTGTTTATACTTTACTGTATTTATATATCACTTTTCAACAGGAAAAGTTAAAATCACTGGAGGACGTCATGAACAATTAATATTTTTATTTATTTAACCTTTATTTAACCAGGTAGGCCAGGCAAGAAAGTTAATATTATTATATTATTTTTCACCTTTATTTAACTATTATGATGTCATAATGATAGTTTAACCAGGCAAGACAGTTAGACAAGCTGTATTTAACCAGGTGGCCATGATGTCATAATGATAGTTTAACCAGTTGAGAACAAGTTCTCATTTACAACTGCGACCTGACCAAGATAAAGCAAAGCAGTGCGACAAAAACAACACAGAGTTACACATGGAATAAACAAGCATGCAGTCAATAACACAATAGAAAAATCTATATCTATATACAGTGTGTGCAAATGGAGTAAGGAAGTAAGGCAATAAATAGGCCATAGTAGCAAAGTAATTACAATTTAGCATATTAACACTGGAGTGATAGATGTGCAAATGATGTGCAAGTAGAAATACTGGTGTGAGCAAAAAAAGTAAATAAAAACATGGGGATGAGGTAGGCAGTTGGATGGGCTATTTACAGATGGGCTGAGTAAAGAGTCTAGTTACAGTAGGTTGTATCTCTCTAGGTCATGCCAGTAGGTTACAGTAGGTTGTATCTCTCTAGGTCATGCCAGTAGACTACAGTAGGTTGTAACTCTGGGTCATGCCAGTAGGTTACAGTAGGTTGTATCTCTCTAGGTCATGCCAGTAGGTTACAGTAGGTTGTATCTCTCTAGGTCATGCCAGTAGACTACAGTAGGTTGTATCTCTCTAGGTCATGCCAGTAGACTACAGTAGGTTGTAACTCTGGGTCATGCCAGTAGGTTACAGTAGGTTGTGTCTCTCTAGGTCATGCCAGTAGGTTACAGTAGGTTGTATCTCTCTAGGTCATGCCAGTAGGCTACAGTAGGTTGTAACTCTCTAGGTCATGCCAGTAGGTTACAGTAGATTGTATCCACGTGGAAACAATTATCAACCCAATGTGGAAAGTGTCGATTTTTGGTCAACAACAAAATGAATGGCTTATTTGCTACATGAGGTTTACTTGATCCAACAGAAGTTTCGTAATGCTTACGTTGTTATGTGAACATGCCAGTAGGCTACAGTAGGTTGTAACTCTCTAGGTCATGCCTGTAGGCTACAGTAGGTTGTATCTCTCTAGGTCATGCCAGTAGGTTACAGTAGGTTGTATCTCTCTAGGTCATGCCAGTAGGTTACAGTCTCGTAATGCTTAAGTTGTTATGTGAACACGTGACATACCGACAACTTTGATAAAAACACTATAGGAGTTGTCTCCAGATCGCTATGCATATTCATGCTAGTAGCTTAGCATCTCTCTCCATTGAATACAGGTGGTGCATATTCATGCTAGTAGCTTAGCATCCCTCTCCATTGAATACAGGCGGTGCATATTCATGCTAGTAGCTTAGGATCTCTCTCCATTGAATACAGGCGGTGCATATTCATGCTAGTAGCTTAGCATCTCTCTCCATTGAATACAGGCGGTTGACGAAAACCACCCTCATAGAATATAAACAATAGATTACAATAATAAGATGAATCCACCAATCCAAAGAAAGGATAGGCGGGAGCTAGACAACCCGCAGTGCCGCTTTGTGGACAACGACTCCCCTTGTTAGGGCGGAGAGACATCTTGTCAGTATATCCATAATCTTTGGTGTAGCCAACCCAACTCTCGCATGGCACTATTGGGGGAACGGTGTGCAGTAAATAATCACTCCATGCCGTGCCCCCCAGTCTGCGGTCAGCAGATAGACCCTTCTCAAATATATATGTTAAATCACTTTTTGGAAACGGAACGGAGAAAACAAGAGGTAGCTTGTTCTCTACGTCGTCTGATTCTAGACATATCAGTCATCATCCTGGGCCCTCCGTTGAAGAGGTATTGACGAGCCAACTCCGAATATCCAAAGTTAAAAACACATTTAAGGCGGTACTTACTGGTGTTAATCAGATCTCCTATCTCCACCTCTTCATCTTTCAATGTGACAGTAATCTCCCCTTCCTTCTTCACTCCAAAAACTGCATCCTCTTCTTTTACTGTAACATCCTCCTCCTCTTTCTCTTCCTCCTCTTCTTTCATTGTAACATCCTCCTCCTCTTTCACTCTGAACGCGTCTTCCTCTTCTTTCACTGAAACGTCTATCTCTTCTTCTTTCACTGTAACAGCCTCACCCTCTACTTCTATTTTTACTGTGATATCCTCTTCTTCCTTCTCCTCTTTCACGACAATGTTCAGCCCCAGAGCTTCTTTCTCCGTCCAGCAGACCGCCTCTTCTTTAACATGAGGGGGGATGTTTAGTGAGCTCATGTTCAGGGATGTTAGCTAGCTAGCTATCATTAGCGACTAGGCTAGTGCTAATTTAACCAGCCAGCTACTATAGCTGACTAATACAAAATAACGTAATATTAAATAAGTTAACAAGTAGATAAGACAGAGGTGTGGCTAAAACACAGTAGCTAATATACACCGAAAGCGTGTAAATAGCTTGAATCTTTCGGCTATGTTGGCTAGCAAGCTACCGAGGTGGTTGACGAGCTGTTTATGAAGAACCGTCCACTAGATTATACGTCACGCTGGCAGCGTCGCCTGAAAGACGCACATCGCCGTCTGCTGACTGGAGGGGAAACGCAGTTGAGGATCATATTTTATTTTCAGACAAAGATTATTTTAAATGGATTTAATTAAATAATACCATTATATTGAGACATACAAAGACAGGAATGTGTTGATTGATTAGTGCGATTAAAAAATGTTTACCACAGCATATTTAAGGCAGTTTCATTAAGTCAAAATAAATCTAAATAATTAGCTAGCTACCATTTAAAATAATCTGCTCCTACATGGTGTAACAATACATCATGTAGATGTATATAATGAACAGACTAGGTCTATACTGCTCCTACATGGTGTAACAATACATCATGTAGATATATATAATGAACAGACTAGGTCTATACTGCTGCTACATGGTGTAACAATACATCATGTAGATGTATATAATGAACAGACTAGGTCTATACTGCTCCTTCATGGTGTAACAATACATCATGTAGATGTATATAATGTACAGACTTGGTCTATACTGCTCCTACATTATTATGTATTATTATGTGTTATTTATTTCTCCTTTATTTAACCAGGTCGGCCAGTTGAGAACAAGTTCTCATTTTACAACTGCGACCTGGCCAAGATAAAACAAAGCAGTTTGACACACACAACAACACAGAGTTACACATGCAGTAAAACAAACATACAGTCAATAATACAGTAGAAAAATATGTCTATATACAATGTGAGCAAGTGAGGTGAGATAAGGGAGGTGAAGGCAAAAAAAGGCCATGGTGGCGAAGTAAATACAACATAGCAAGTAAAACACTGGAATGGTAGATTTGCAGTGGAAGAATGTGCAAAGTAGAGATAGAAATAATGGGGTGCAAAGGAGCTAAATAAATAAATAAATACAATAGGGAAAGAGGTAGTTGTTTGGGCTAAATTATAGATGGGCTATGTACAGGTGCAGTAATCTGTGAGCTGCTCTGACAGCTGGTGCTTAAAGCTAGTGAGGGAGATAAGTGTTTCCAGTTTCAGAGATTTTTGTAGCTCGTTCGTATTAATGCAGATATTATGGACATTTTATTTAAAACATGTAATTAAACTATAATTGTAGCTCCTTTAATTTAGACCCAAAATGTATTTGCTATGTGTGCTACGGCCCGGCTATTAAAAGGAACAGGCGACTATTTGAGACTCAGCCTCAGAAATGTTTGGTCACATGGAATCAAGTGGTCACTAGATGTCTACGATACCAAAGAGAATTATAGTTGGGGGTGTTGGGTGTGTTGATATAACGGTAATAATGTCACATGGAGTCAAGTGGTCACTAGATGTCTACGGTGCCAAAGAGAATTATAGTTGGGGGTGTTGAGTGTGTTGATATAACGGTAATAATGTCAAAATTCCACTTTTAGTCTAAGGTACTAGATCACAGTGTTAGAGTTGTCACTATAGACCCGAGTGGTGCAGCAGTCTAAGGTACTAGATCACCGTGTTAGAGGTGTCACTATAGACCCGAGTGGTGCAGCGGTCTAAGGTACTAGATCACAGTGTTAGAGGTGTCACTATAGACCTGAGTGGTGCAGCGGTCTAAGGTACTGCATGGCAGTGCTAGAGGCGTCACCCGGATTCGATCCCGGGCTTCACCACAACCTGCCGTGATCGGGAGTTCCATAGGGCGGCACACAATTGGCCAAGCGTCGCCCGGTGTTTCCTCCTACACATTGGTGCAGCTGGCTTCCGGGTTAAGCGGGCGGGTGTTAAGAAGCGCGGTTTGACGGGTCATGTTTCAGAGGACGCATGACTCGACCTTCGCCTCCTGAGCCCATTGGGGAGTTGCAGCGATGAGACAAGATCGAAATTGGGGAGAACAAAACGGGGGTAAAATGATAAAAAATGTTTTAAAAAATGACAACCAACATAGGTTGCATCCCAACGTGGCAATAAACAGTAGGCAAAGTGACCAGGACAAAATGAACTCAAACGTTTTACCATTGGAACACTTGATGTAATGATGTAATAATGGACAGAATGAACTCAAACGTTTTACCATTGGAACACTTGATGTAATGATGTAATAATGGACAGAATGAACTCAAACGTTTTACCATTGGAACACTTGATGTAATGATGTAATAATGGACAGAATGAACTCAAACGTTTTACCATTGGAACACTTGATGTAATGATGTAATAATGGACAGAATGAACTCAAACGTTTTACCATTGGAACACTTGATGTAATGATGTAATAATGGACAGAATGAACTCAAACGTTTTACCATTTTACCCTCCATTTGCAACAACGTCACTGAGCACCATCACTGTCTTTCCTTCGTGGATCTCCTGCATGTTTACATATCTGGCATTACTCATCTCATATGTATATACTGTATTCTATCCTATTCTACTGTATCTTAGTCTATGTATTACTCATCTCATATGTATATACTATATTCTATCCTATTCTACTGTATCTTAGTCTATGTATTACTCATCTCATATGTATATACTGTATTCTATTCTATTCTACTGTATCTTAGTCTATGTATTACTCATCTCATATGTATATACTGTATTCTATTCTATTCTACTGTATCTTAGTCTATGTATTACTCATCTCATATGTATATACTGTATTCTATCCTATTCTACTGTATCTTAGTCTATGTATTACTCATCTCATATGTATATACTGTATTCTATTCTATTCTACTGTATCTTAGTCTATGTATTACTCATCTCATATACTGTATTCTATCCTATTCTACTGTATCTTAGTCTATGTATTACTCATCTCATATGTATATACTGTATTCTATTCTATTCTACTGTATCTTAGTCTATGTATTACTCATCTCATATGTATATACTGTATTCTATCCTATTCTACTGTATCTGTCTATGTATTACTCACCTCATATGTATATACTGTATTCTATCCTATTCTACTGTATCTTAGTCTATGTATTACTCATCTCATATGTATATACTGTATTCTATTCTATTCTACTGTATCTTAGTCTATGTATTACTCATCTCATATACTGTATTCTATCCTATTCTACTGTATCTTAGTCTATGTATTACTCATCTCATATGTATATACTGTATTCTATTCTATTCTACTGTATCTTAGTCTATGTATTACTCATCTCATATGTATATACTGTATTCTATCCTATTCTACTGTATCTTAGTCTATGTATTACTCATCTCATATACTGTATTCTATCCTATTCTACTGTATCTTAGTCTATGTATTACTCATCTCATATGTATATACTGTATTCTATCCTATTCTACTGTATCTTAGTCTATGTATTACTCATCTCATATGTATATACTATATTCTATCCTATTCTACTGTATCTTAGTCTATGCATTACTCATCTCATATGTATATACTGTATTCTATCCTATTCTACTGTATCTTAGTCTATGTATTACTCATCTCATATACTGTATTCTATCCTATTCTACTGTATCTTAGTCTATGTATTACTCATCTCATATGTATATACTGTATTCTATCCTATTCTACTGTATCTTAGTCTATGTATTACTCATCTCATATGTATATACTGTATTCTATCCTATTCTACTGTATCTTAGTCTATGCATTACTCATCTCATATGTATATACTGTATTCTATCCTATTCTACTGTATCTTAGTCTATGTATTACTCATCTCATATGTATATACTGTATTCTATCCTATTCTACTGTATCTTAGTCTATGCCCCTCTGACATCACTCGTCCATATTTTTATATATTCTTATTCCTTTACTTAGATTTGTGTGTATTAGGTATTTGTTGTGAACTAGGAACACAAGCATTGAGTTAGATATTACTGCACTGTTGGAGCTAGAAACACAAGCATTAATTTAGATATTACTGCACTGTTGGAGCTAGGAACACAAGCATTAAGTTAGCTTTTACTGCACTGTTGGAGCTAGGAACACAAGCATTTAGTTAGATATTACTGCACTGTTGGAGCTATGAACACAAGCATTTCGTTAGATATTACTGTTGGAAACACCCCATCTCTTTACATTACTTATGCATATTCAGTGGCCTGACTGCATCCAGACTATGTCAAAGGCCCATCCTGGTAGATCTGAACCTAATGCAGCTTGGAGTGATCAGATGACAGAAGTCACATTTAGGTGCCAGGTGTAACTGAGGCTGTAGATGCTCCATATCCATTACTTTGAGTGTTTTATATAATATGACTAAATATGTTAATTTCTGTGATGCAGGGGCAGTCAAGAAACGGAACGGCAAGGCCACAGAACATGACCACTCCACCATCAGAGCTGTGGGAGACCACCTCAAGCCCCTGGTAGAGCCGGGGGTGGTGCTTACCACTCCACCATCAGAGCTGTGGGAGACCACCTCAAGCCCCTGGTAGAGCCGGGGGTGGTGTTTACCACTCCACCAGCAGAGCTGTGGGAGACCACCTCAAGCCCCTGGTAGAGCCGGGGGTGGTGCTTACCACTCCACCAGCAGAGCTGTGGGAGACCGCCCCTGGTAGAGCCGGGGGTGGTGTTTACCACTCCACCACAGCTTCAGCAGGCTGGAAAAGTGATACTGTTTTTCATACTAAGATGGACCATCAGTCTGTAGATTGGTCAGTCATTGGGTTAATTTGTTTTGCAATATGTTCAAATCAAATCAAGCTTTATTTATACAGCACATTTCAGACATGCAACACAATGGCTTCTCAGGAAAAAACAATGAAAATAAACACGAATATTTAGTACACAAACATAAGAGGATAAAAAAACAATAATACCAACTTAAAGACTAATGAGCATCCCAAGGAAATGCCATATATTAAAATATCCAGTCCAAAAATATAAGCTTGTTTTTTAGGATGGGCTCTGAAAGTCACTATGGGGTGTCCAATGAAAGTTGACTAGTACCAACAACTGGGACCTAAAAGACACCCACCATGAGACCCACTAAATCTGCCCAAGAAGAGGAAAACTAAATAAAAGCCCACAATAAACTTAAAGACAGGAAGCAAACCAAAAAAGTGGAGCAACTAAAGGTGTTGACTCTCCACATCTATCCAGACAACTGGCGCACTGGGCCAGACACTTTTAAATAGAACCTGGACCAGCTCAGGTGAAACACCTTCCCACTAACGAGATGGACAAGCCAGCACAGGTGTAACACATACTGACTAACGAGGTGACACTTATCAGTGCATCCTACGTGCTAACAAGCAAGACGTGCTAACGAGCTATACGTGCTAAAGTCCAACCTCAAAACATAAATGGAAAAACCAAAGCCTGTAACACCTTCCCCCTTAATTTATCCTATATTTTTGTTGGACAAGTTTGCTCACCACCAACAGAAAACAACTTCCATTTCACATTATAATCAACTACAATGCTTCACCAATATAAACATGGTGTCTACTGGCTGTCAACAATAAAAAAAATTAACTCTTCCCCTACTGTATTTAAATTAATAATAAACACAACGTATAATAATATCGTATATTTTCTCCTTTTTCTTTCTATAGATTCCTAAACTATTATTTTTTCCCTTCTAGAACTCTCGTCTTCCTAAAACTCACTAGCTTCTAGAACTCTCGTCCCCTTGGAACGAGCCCAAACAAAACTCATCTCCAATACGGAAAACCGTGCAGTCAAAATAAATTGTGATCCATGGCAACTCACTGGCTAAACACAAAACACAAATCTTTTTGACTGCCAACCCTTGAGACAATCAGCAACCAAGTTGTCCTTACCACGGACGTGTCTGATTTCAAGAGGAAACTCCTGCAATATCTGTAGTAACTTTCCACCTCACTGCAGAGCTTCTCTCTCTTTTCAGGGTTCACTCGATAGGCATGTTGTTGGATCGGGGCCCAGTACCCAATGTCATGCTCTAGTACATTTGGTTTGGCACATGAGAGAATTAACCCTGATATTCTAAAAACAGGGCAACAATGTCAATATAATTGTACCCAAAAAACTGTCAGTTGGTTGCATGAATAATTTTCATTACTAAATGTTACATGAAATGTAAATATGAAATATTTGGTTGCATAGTATTATTTTCAACGGCTTTTCAATTACATTTTGCTAGGAGGGATAGCCCAATGTCAAAACACAGTTTTAACGTGTCCAAATCAATAACCAATATGCAGAAACAGTTTGGGATAAATTGAAAACCTAACATGTGGTATATACACAAACATCTGCCACAATAATTGTCTTTTGTTAAAATAATCTCCTTATAAACTGCACAAGCACCAGAAACGCTGTTGTTTTGACAAGTAGCAATAAATCACTGATATCGATTAGGGGGGAAATCCGGTTGTACGTGCTGTTGAAACTAACAACAAAAGAAAAACATGGAAATGGGAGATATCTTTTAGCTCACTGGTTAGAGGACAACCTGCAGAAGACAGTCAGCTACATATTGGAGTGATGCATTTAAATTTAGGGGTAGCTAAACAAAGGAACACAACACTTATTTGTCATAACTCATCGATATCATGTTGAAATAAGTTGATTCTGGAAATAATGTGTACATCACTGGTTAGAGGACAACTCTTTTTTTGTTAGTCACTTTGTGTTAAATCACATAAATAATACTCTTTTAATTCAGAGCCTGGATTTCCCCCAATGAGCCTAATATCCATATCATGTTGAAACCAATTGATAAGGGGGCAAACGTTGAGGGTTCTACATTGTGACATTCTGACTGACTGACTGCAGAGTATATTAATATACTATATATTGAAACATTCTACATTGAGACATTAAAACACTCCTACTACAATGTTAAAACATTCTACATTGTGACATTAATTCATTGATATCATGAAACAACTCCTTCATATACACATTTTCTGATATTTGATCAGAGATCTTTTATCAGATTATCTCTGGTCACAGCTAAGAGGTTTCTCTCCTGTGTGTGTTCTCTGGTGTATAGTTAGATAGCCAGAAGAAGAAAAACTCTTCCCAAATTGACCACAGCTATACGTTTTCTCTCCTGTGTGTGTTCTCTGGTGTATAGTTAGATAGCCAGAAGAAGAAAAACTCTTCCCGCATTGACCACAGCTATAAGGTTTCTCTCCTGTGTGTATTCTCTGGTGTATAGTTAGACAGCCAGAAGAAGAAAAACTCTTCCCACATTGACCACAGCTATACGGTTTCTCTCCTGTGTGTGTTCTATGGTGTATAGTTAGATAGCCAGATCGACTAAAACTCTTCCCACATTGATCACAGCTATATCGTTTCTCTCCTGTGTGTGTTCTCTGGTGTGCAGTTAGATTGCCAGAAGAAGAAAAACTCCTCCCACATTGACCACAGCTATAAGGTTTCTCTCCTGTGTGTATTCTCTGGTGTATAGTTAGATAGCCAGATCGACTAAAACTCTTCCCACATTGATTACAGCTATAAGGTTTCTCTCTTGTGTGTGTTCTCTGGTGTATAGTTAGATAGCTAGATGTAGTAAAACTCTTCCCACATTGAGCACAGCCATATGGTTTCTCTCGTGTGTGATGTCTTTGATGTATTTTAAGTTTTACTGATGAGGTGAATCTCTTCCCACATTGACCACAGATATAAGCTTTCTCTCCTGTGTGGATTCTCTGATGAATTTTAATGCCTGATGAGGTGAATCTCTTCCCACAGTCAGAGCAGTGGTGAGATTTCTTCCCTGTGGGTCTCCACTGGTGTTTCTTGAGGTGTTCTGATGTGGAGAGACTCTTCTCTGCCTCTTCAGCCTCATGTTGTTGTTGAGGCTCCCCAGAGGATCCACGATAGTCCCGTATCTCTCCTGTGTGAACAACAAAGTCAGACGGTTAAAGGCCCACAAAAGCAGAAATCCACTGTTTATTTGAGGTAAAAGGTAATGCCCAGAGCATACCCATGCAGTTGTACAACAATTGATGTCTGTTAAATTATTTTACAATTGTCAGTCAAGACTCAACACAGTCAAGACCTAAGCAGTGTGCCAGACCAGACGACCTTTGGTCTCCAAAAAAGGCCCCTTTCTGTGTTCTGTGCTAAAATTGCAGCACGAGGGCGATGCACACACAATTTGATTGCAGAAACCGCTAGTTATGGATGTAGTATATCTGGTAATGAGGAAACCACTAGTTATGGACGTAGTATATCTGTCTGGAACAAAAATGGTGAACAAAGATTTTAGTTTTCCACAATGTATTCTGAATGTTACAGCGCAAGATCAGGAGTGCTACTCAAGGAAACTCACATTAAGCTCTGTGTCGCTAGTTACTAATTCACCACCATGGGGGAAAACTCAGGGGAGTTCTCATAGGCTGACAGCAATAATAGCCTCCATTTCCAGGTTGCTGATGAGTGCATTTCACATTACTTTTGGATAATAACTGTAACACTCGTTTGAATCTCCTGCTTAATATGTTTGTGTTATTGCCGCAAATCAACTGCTTTATACTTATAAAACACTTCAACCAGTAAAATGCTCTTTAGCTAGCGTTGCCATCAGCCTGAAACTGAGGGTTTGTACATTAAGTGTTTAACAAATTGGCCCATAACTTCACCTAACAACAACATAGACCTACTGTAGGACCCATAACTTCACCTAACAACAACAGATCTACTGTAGGACCCATAACTCCACCTAACAACAACACAGACCTACTGTAGGACCCATAATTTCACCTAACAACAACATAGACCTACTGTAGGACCCATAACTTCACCTAACAACAACATAGACCTAGGACTATAAATCATTTAATATTTCAGGTGAAACATGGAAACTAAAATGTCTGTCATGACATTTCATAACCTGATCACCAGATAATTTTGTGAATAATCCCACTAGGCTACTCTGTAATGTGTTGTCATTCTAAATGTCCTGAATAAAGGAAAATAGCTCTGTGTGTTGTACAATATCCTATCCATCAAGGAACAGTTCTCTACACATTATGAGCTAAGTATCTCTGTGTGCAAACAGACTAACGAGGCCCTACAGTAAATCAAGCAGACAATAACACATTATAAACATCAATTTGTTAGGGATGTTAGATCCAACGTGGAGCACGGCATAACTGTCTTTACCAGAGTAATGAATGAAGAAGGACTTTAGTTGTTTTTTGCATGTCGTGATGTTTGTCATTTGACTGTCATTCAGAAAATGATTTCCTGGATCAGCTGATGATAGTTCAACATGTGACTAACTAAACAGCTACAGTACTAAGAATGATGTGTAATTATTGAAAAACCACATTAATGACAGTATCCATTTGGGTGTTGTCAATAAAGTTAAGGGGACTTTCGGTTAGAACCATTGGATTTAGCAAACTCTGAAAAGATTGAAAACTGTTTTCCCAGCAGAACATAAAGAGACACTAAATGTGACGTAGTTAGAGAGCATTTCAGAGATCTGAATACAAAAAACTGTCCCACTGCAAGATCCAGTATTTAAGTTGAAGTTCATCATATGACAAGCGTAACGTTATGACTATAACTACTGTTCCCTGAAGGAGGGAAACTAGGTACAACATACTATTAAATCCACATGTTATGACTATAACTACTGTTCCCTGAAGGAGGGAAACTAGGTACAACATACTATTAAATCCACGCCTTCCTGGAATCCCTGTCTTCCACAGGTGATGAGCGTGAGGCTTGGATTTATTCCTTCAATTTAATACCGCTCTTCACCGACCCAGGAAGGGGTGAGGCCAATCAGGTGTTGTACCTCGTTTCCCTCCTTCAGGAAACAGTAATTATAGTCAAAGTTACACTTCCTTTCAGTAGGTCAACTTCGGTACAACATACTATGGAGAAATAGATTAATTTCCCATGCCGACCCAAACGGATACTAAATTAAACGACCCTGCAAGATGCGTCAGTTTTGTCAATTTATTCATTCTTTCGTTTGAAACACTCCTGTCAATGTTGAGTAAGGACACACACCTGATTACACATATAGAGGTAGGACTAGTCTACCCGATTACACATATAGAAGTAGGACTAGTCTACCTGGCCTGAGCACAAATGTAGGCCTATAAATGTGGCTATTTGGGGATGTCTGATAGTATTTCTGATTGTCTTAACGCTGCACCACTAATGAGTTGTGGAGCTTCTCCAACTAATTTTTTCTTCACCTCAAAGAGCAGGTAAACAAAGTCTTATTAGAATCCATTACGAATGACAATAGTTGCTCAAAGTATTTGTAAATTATTTCCAGCTTTCGCCCTTTCGATAACCACTCAGCATTAAAGGGAAAAATGTAATGCTCTGATCCAGTGGAAATGTTATAAAATACCTGATTACTTCTTATCCTTTGCACAAATAGACAACGACAGATGTGTCTGTCCAGAACTCACTGGCACGGGAAACTGAGGGCCCAGAATATTTTATACAATGTTGCAAGTTTCAGAGGACCCAGTTGATAGTTGATAGAATGTTTCAAGTTCGTTGTTGACAGGCCATGTGCAGCCAATGGGATTTATAGGATATTTATTTTTAAAATCGGGATATTTTCTACCTGCAGGCTGCAAATGTTTTTGTTTGTTGGTTTCATGTAGGCTATTTTTTTACATAGTTTGCAATGGCAATAAAAGTTACTTTTAGATTTGTATAATTTTCATTTAGATAGAATGTAGATTAATCACAGATAATGATGTTGAGATAAAGACTATTATAATTATTATTACTATTATAAATTAAATGAAACTGTTCCAGTAAAATGTGAATATGAAAATCCTAACTGGCACCAGATCAGTAGAAATGGTCAGATAAAGTGGGCACCAAATGGAAAAGGTTACTGACTGCTGGTGTAGCCTATGACCAGAAACTATAGGAGCATTACGACTGCTGGTGTAGCCTATTACCAGAAACTATAGGAGTATAACGACTGCTGGTGTAGCCTATTACCAGAAACTATAGGAGCATAACGACTGCTGGTGTAGCGTATTACCAGAAACTATAGGAGCATAACGACTGCTGGTGTAGTCTATTATCAGAAACTATAGGAGCATAACGACTGCTGGTGTAGCCTATTACCAGAAACTATAGGAGCATAACGACTGCTGGTGTAGTCTATTACCAGAAACTATAAGAGCATAACGACTGCTGGTGTAGTCTATTACCAGAAACTATAGGAGCATAACAACTGCTGGTGTAGCCTATTACCAGAAACTATAGGAGCATAACAACTGCTGGTGTAGCCTATTACCAGAAACTATAGGAGCATAACGACTGCTGGTGTTGTCTATTACCAGAAACTATAGGAGCATAACATCAGAATTTACGAAGGCCAGCAGCAGCGGGAGGAGTAGGCTAAAGAAGAAGTTTTTCTGATAGGCTATCTTGTTTCAGAGGGGTGTCATCAATAGCCCAGAATGACAAAGTGAAAACAGGTAAAAAACAGAAATACCTTATTTACTTAATTATTCAGACCCTTTGCTAGCAGACTTTTTATTTGTTGGCTTTATGTAGGCTATTTTTTACATAGTTGGCAATAAAAGTTACTTTTAGATTTGTATAATTTTTATTTAGATTTAGATGGAATGTAGATTAACCTGTTGAGGACAGAGGGCGCTATTTTCACTTTGGGGGAAAATCGTGCCCAATTTAAACGGCCTCGTACTCAATTCTTGCTCGTACAATATGCATATTATTATTACTATTGGATAGAAAACACTCTCTAGTGTCTAAAACCGTTTGAATTATATCTGTGAGTAAAACAGAATTCCTTTTGCAGCAAACTTCCTGATCAGGAAGTGGAAAATCTGAAAACGATGCTCTTTTCTAGGGCATGCCTATAAATGGGCTTGATACGTATAAGTATACATGCACGTCATACACCTTCCACTAGATGTCAAGAGGAAGTGATAGAAGAAATGGAGTGTTTATCTTGGTCTGAGGTGGAATAAATCCTCTTGGCATGACGTGACCCCAATTTCCTGTTTCCTGGAGCGCGCGAAAAGGGACCTGGTATTGCCTTCTGGAAAGCTGTCGTTATAGACGACTAATATCTCCGGCTTTGATTTTATTTGATACATGTGACAATATCATCGTAAAGTATGTTTTTTCAATATAGTTTTATTAGATTATTGAAATTTTTTCGGGACGTTAGGCGTGTTGCGTCGTGTGCCTTTGTTCAGGAAGGATAGCTTCGCGCCACTTGGCTAGTGTGCTTGCTAATTCATGAGGGAAAAAGGACGTTCTAAAACCAAACAACGAATGTTCTGGACAAAGGACCCCTTGTACAACATTCTGATGGAAGATCATCAAAAGTAAGACCCATTTTATGATGCTATTTCATATATCTGTCGAACATGTGTACTATTAGGTAGCGCCCAGATTTTGGGCACTCTGTCGCTTTAACTTAAGCTGGATGTCGTAATGAAGTTATTTTTCGAATTCTAACACGGCGATTGCATTAAGAACTAGTGTATCTATCATTTCCTATACAACATGTATTTTTTAGTCATGTTTATGAATAGTTATTTGGTCAGAATAGGTGAGTTGTAGAAAAATATCCGCACATTCTGGGAAAAGATGCTACGTTAGCACAAGGTATAACCACTGATTTCAGCTCTAAATATGCACATTTTCGAACAAAACATAAGTGTATGTATAACCTGATGTTATAGGACTGTCATCTGACGAAGGTTTATGAAGGTTAGTGAAAATTTATATCTTTTGCTGGTTTATTCGCTATCGCTAACGTGCCTATTGCTAACGTGCCTTGATGAATGAATGTGGTAGTGTGGTAGGCTATTGTAGTAAGCTAATATAATGCTATATTGTGTTTTCGCTGTAAAACACTTAAAAAATCTGAAATATTGGCTGGATTCACAAGATGCTTGTCTTTCATTTGCTGTAGACGATGCATTTTTCAGAAATGTTTTATGATGAGTATTTAGGTATTCCACGTTGGTCTCTATAATTACTCTGGCTGCTTCGGTGCTATTTCTGACGGTAGCTGTGATGGTAACTGCAATGTAAAACTGATTTATAGCTCAAATATGCACATTTTTCGAACAAAACATAGATTTATTGTGTAACATGTTAAAAGACTGTCATCTGATAAAGTTGTTTCTTGGTTAGTTAGGTTGGCATTGTGCATGCTACCTGTGCTGTGAAAAATGTCTGTCCTTTTTTGTATTTGGTGGTGAGCTAACATAAATATACGTGCTGTTTTCGCTGTAAACATTTTTATAAATCGGACATGTTGACTGGATTCACAAGATGTGTATCTTTCATTTGCTCTATTGGATTTGTTAATGTGTGAAAGTTAAATATTTCAAAAAAATATTTTTTGAATTTCGCGCTCTGCCTTTTCAGTGGAATGTGGGAGGAGTTCCGCTAGTGGAACCCCGGGGCCAGACAGGTTAATCACAGAATGATTTTGAGATACTATTATCAATGAAATTAAACTGTTTCAGTAAAATGTGCAAATGAAAATCATAACCGGCACGCAGATCGGTAGAAATGGTCAGATAAATTTGCACTCCAAATGTAGGTTGCCGACTGCTTGTGTAGCCTATTACCAGCAACGTCAGAATGTATGAAGGCCAGCAGGAGGAGGTGGTTCAGGAAGAGTTTCTTCTCTTCTGGTTGGGCGTTATTGATGTAATGGCATGAAAATACATTGGCTGAATATTATACAATGACTTATCAACAGCTCTAACAATTTGACCCCCACAGGAAATCTACACTGGCAATTCTAGAATATACTATATAGCCTAGAAACCTGGTTAAACTATCATTATGACATCATGGATGAATTCTAGAATGTACTATATAGCCTAGAAACCTGGTTAAACTATCATTATGACATCATGGATGAATTCTAGAATATACTATATATCCTAGAAACCTGGTTAAACTATCATTACAACATCATGGATGAATTCTAGAATATACTATACATCCTAGAAACCTGGTTAAACTATCATTATGACATCATGGATGAATTCTAGAATATACTATATATCCTAGAAACCTGGTTAAACTATCATTATGACATCACGGATGAATTCTAGAATATACTATATATCCTAGAAACCTGGTTAAAATATAATTTTGACCTCATGGATGGCCAGTCCTTGTATTCATAGTGTAGTGAATTCAGGGGGCAGCCCTGAGCTGAACTCAAACCTGGGTCCAGCGACTGTCAAGCCAACACCTTAAAACTGTTTTGCCAAGATGTCTGAACTTCTTGACGAGATCGCTAGGTTTTGGGTTACGGTTGATACAATAGCTTTCTCTATGAATTTGAGAGTGGTTACATTTCTCCAGCCCCCATCCCTCAGCTGTTTACCAAACTAAGTCTCAGGGCAGCCATTTTGTTGCTGTTTAAATACTAGGTTGTCCCTTTAAAAAAGCCACACAAGAATCAATCAACCAATAACAAAGCTGTAATTCCAACACTGTTTTGCTAATAAGATGATGGATGGGGCTGGAGAAATGTAACTACTTTCAAATTCATAGAAAGACCTATGGATGCAAGGACTGACCATCCATGATATCAACATTATAGTTTTAACCATCTTGATGCTATAAAGTGTTGATTTACATTGTTTCTAAACATTGGAGTAAAAAAGGCTTATTCTGGGTTCTGATGGGGTACAACAGTTGAACTAAGCTCATGAGGCATGTGTTATGTTCTTCAAGAAACAATGGCTATAAATAAATAATTTAAAAATCAAAATATGGATGTGGTAATTTCAGATTTCCCCTTTAACACCACACATCCTTCCAGTGACTGGAGCGAATTTCAAAAATAGCTGAAGCTGGAGACTTATATTTCCCTCACCAACTTTAAACATCAGCTATCTGAGCAGCTAACTGATCGCTGCAGCTGTACATGTACTTTTCTGCTCTTTTGCACACCAGTATCTCTACTTGCACATCATCATCTGCTCATTTATCACTCCAGTGTTAATCTGCTAAATTGTAATTCTTCGCTACTATGGACTGTTCATTGCCTACCTCCTCATGCCTTTTGCACACACTATATATAGACTCTTTCTTTTCTACTGTGTCATTGACTTGCTTATTGTGTTATTGGCTTGTTTATTGTATGCTATTCCATGTGTAACTCTGTGTTGTTGTCTGTGTCACACTGCTTTGCTTTATCTTGGCCAGGTCGCAGTTGTAAATGAGAACTTGTTCTCAACTGGCCTACCTGGTTAAACTATCATTATGACATCATGGCCTACCTGGTTAAACTATCGTTATGACATCATGGCCTACCTGGTTAAACTATCGTTATGACATCATGGCCTACCTGGTTAAACTATCGTTATGACATCATGGTCACCTGGTTAAATAAAAAAACATCAGTTCAACTGCAGAGTTTGTGCCTCTGTTTTTAAGGCAGTACTTACTTGTGTTAACCAGGGCCCGTTCATCGTTAGAACCATTGTTAAGATGCGTTTGGGAAACCGAGTCCAGAAATCCAGTTTCCTCCTCTTCTTCCACCTCCTTTTTCAATGTGACAGTCATTTCCCTCTCCTCCTCTTTCACTCCAAAAACTGCATCCTCCTCTTTCTCCTCTTCTTTTACTGTAACATCCTCTTCCTCTTTCACTGTAACAGCCTCAACCTCTACTTCTTGTTTTACTGTGATATCCTTCTCTTCCTTCTCCTCTTTGACGAGAGCTTCTTTCTCTGTCCAGCAGTCCTCCTCTTCATTAACAAGAGAGTAGCTTAGTGACCTCATGGTTGAAGATGTTAGCTAGCTAGGCTAATGCTAACTTAACCAGCCCGCTAGATGAATAATGAAAACAATACCGTAAATATGAAATTAAAACGGATAACTAATTAGGCGACAGAAGTGGTTTTAAAATACAGTGGCTAATATACACTAAAGCGTCTAAAGAGCTTTATTGGTTCAGCTATTTTGTCTAGCAAGCTACCGAGGTGGCTGACTGTCTGTTGCTGCTGTTGAAAGAAGCGTTCCGTCCACTAGATTATACGTCACAGTAGCAGCATTGCCTTAAAGTCGCAGACCGCAATCTGCTGACTGGAGTGGGTAACGCAGTTGAGTAAAATGTAAATTTAATTTTCAGACAAAAAATTAAAGGGTAGGAATCAGGGACGTCGCTAGAACCAAAATATGAATTAGCCCCCCCTAAATAAATCAATATCAGTCAATATATTTTTTCTGTGATTTCTTATTTCGTCAACCGTTCCATCGCATCTTAAACATCTTACCCGGCCGGCACTAGGACCGGGGGGGTGGGGGGGGGGTGGGGGTGCTGCTGCTCTAGTGACTGTTAGACTTTCTTCAGCAAAGATGGCGGACAGAAATACTAGGAGAGAGGGGAACCCCTACACAGAACTGAACTGAATCAAAGATGACGAACATAAATACTAGGAGAGAGGGGTAACCCTACACAGACCTGAACTGAATCAAAGATGGCGGACAGAAATACTAGGAGAGAGGGGAACCCCTACACAGAACTGAACTGAATCAAAGATGACGAACATAAATACTAGGATGGAAGCAAATGTAAGGGATTATAACGTCATAACTCATCATGCAAAAACATGTACAGTTGACAGGAATGTTAGTTCATGTAGAGTCAAACGATTATGCATTTTCGTTATCATAGTTCATTTACGAAAATCGTGATTTAGCCAGCTAACTGACTAGCTAACATTAGCCAGCTAGCTGACTAGCTAACATTAGCCAGCTAACTGACTAGCTTTATGGGTGTTGTGACATGAGTATGAAATTGTAATTCTGGTTGTTTTAGGGACTCCTGAAACAACCAGCAAACCAGGCTGTCGTTTTGGGAAACAGTGGATGTATAGAATCTATCTAGCTGAAGAATTTACTGCAAATTGAATGTATAATTTTGTACGCTTTCCTTGCTGATATTTGCCATGCAGATAGATGAAATCACGTAGCTAGCTATGTTCTTGCTTATTCTGCAGTGGATGATTCAAATCCCTGTATGCCCATGGATGTGTAGCTAGCTATCTAGCCGATCTGTCGTTTTGGGAAACAGTGGATGTATAGAATCTAGCTAGCTGAAGAATTTACTGCAAATTGAATGTATAATTTTGTACGCTTTCCTTGCTGATATTTGCCATGCAGATAGATGAAATCACGTAGCTAGCTATGTTCTTGCTTATTCTGCAGTGGATGATTCAAATCCCTGTATGCCCATGGATGTGTAGCTAGCTATCTAGCCGATCTGTGTATGGACCCAAACGTTTGGTATACATATTAGTCCAGAACCTAGCTATGAACCTCAGCTATCATAGCCAGTTGTATCAACTTTAAAACAGCCTGAATGACATTAATGAAGCCTATGAATTGAGTAGAACATAATATCATGTTGTGCCAAGAATGCAAGTCGTATATACATGTAGTTATTACCATGCATGAGATCCCCACTTTGTAGCCTGTACATTTAATATATTCACTGATCATGTACTCTACCTTGGCAAATAAAGGTGCAGTTTAGGTATGAATGTCTTTGAGATGATTTTTCAGTCATATCCAATACCAGGAGTATCATATTCCAGTCTTTGAATGACGCTGTGTCTGCATGTATGTATTACAATTTTACACTTCAACAGTGTTCACCAATCTTGGTCCTGGGACATCAATGGTTACACATTGTAACTAATAGACTAGAAACAGGATTTAACTAGTTAATTCATATATACAGAAATATAATGTTAAAAACCAGAACACTACACTTCCTATGCATCATGTAAATACTCCAACACCGGTTCATCTCAACATCTAATGCCCTTCATCTGCATTGATCTGATAAACACAGGATAGGTGGAGTATTTCATCACATTACACTTCATTTCAACCAGTAGAGAATGTGAAACACTTTATTGAAAAGCTCATTATCCAAGTGTTATAAATACAAGTTCAATCTGTACTTCAATGCACATCTGTTGTGCATTATAAAAACAGAGGAAGAAAGAGGTGGAGAAAGAGGTAAGCACATAGGAGCAGGGAAGGCAGCACATGATTAATGAATCACAGTGCTACATAAATATTCTCTCAGTTCATCACAATTACATAATAGTGTCTCTAGTCGGCCCAAAGGTTATCTTAAAAGCAGGTGAGGTGGCGATGATGGGACTGGGGGTTGGCATCCTCTCACATCAAAACATATCTGCAGACGAGAGACAGATGGAGAGAGAGAGAGCATGTTTAAGCCTTGTGTTTTTAGTTTTTATTCTAACATTGTTAGTCATCAATCAGGAGGTGAAATGCAAAACTGACCTTGGATCATTAACTCTGGCACTACTGCATCTATCTGTATTTCAATGTAAAGCATCTCTTTAATAATACTTCCTGTATAATATAAACTGACCTGGGATCATTAACTCTGGGACTACTGCATCTATCTGTATTTCAATGTAAAGCATATCTTTAATAATACTTCCTGTATAATATAAACTGACCTGGGATCATTAACTCTGGGACTACTGCATCTATCTGTATTTCAATGTAAAGCATCTCTTTAATAATACTTCCTGTTGTCCTGACCATGTGACCTCTCACCTCTGATCATGCTGTGCCCTCTATGTAGCCAGTTCAGATGCAGGAGGGGTTCACCGACACAGCTGATATAACCTAGAGGATTTAGGGAGAAGGGGAGAGAGGGATGAAGTGAAGGAGAGAGACTGTTATTGAGAAAATAAGGTAGTTAAAGCCACAGTGTTCAACAGGAATCTGTGTGTGGCCTCACCTGGTGTCCACACCACACTTAGTGGCTGCAGAGTACTTTATGCTGAAAAACATGAACGGACACACAAGGACAAACAATATAGCGTAGTTATAGAAATAATGAAGTGTCTTACTATTCTCCATGGTTGGCCCTCTTGCCTATTCTTTGAAGGTGGAAGGAGCCACAGTTATACACCTGAGCCTGCTTACTGCACAACACAATCCATCAATCAGATTGATACATGAGTGTGTAGGTGTGGGTTATAGGGTGTCTAATTGTTCTACATTTCTTCAATATTAGTGATTTAAAATAGCCTGTTTTGTTTTTGCACAGACATCACACCCTCACCTAAACAGCACCCTCACCTGAGAAGTAGAAATCAAAGGGAGAGAAACTGTGAATTGAATAACTGCAGTTGACATAGCTAAGTAAATGGAAGAATACTCTTATTGCAATGTGAATAGCTCTTAAAAGAGCCTTTGGTTGTGCATAATGTAGTCTATGGTGTTGCTAGGGAACAGCACCCTCTTAAAAGAGCCTTTGGTTGTGCATAGTGTAGTCTATGGTGTTGCTAGGGAACAGCAACCTCTTTGAAGAGCCTTTGGTTGTGCATAGTGTAGTCTATGGTGTTGCCAGGGAACAGCACCCTCTTAAAAGAGCCTTTGGTTGTGCATAGTGTAGTCTATGGTGTTGCCAGGGAACAGCACCCTCTTAAAAGAGCCTTTGGTTGTGCATAGTGTAGTCTATGGTGTTGCCAGGGAACAGCACCCTCTTTGAAGAAGTAGGAGGTGAAGATCTCCTGCACATGGATTGCCTCTCTTGCTGCGTTGTTGGATTCCATCCTTGAAACATCCTGCAGAGCAGCAGACTCCTCCTCTGGGACACGGCGGCGAGCTGCAGATCCCCTCCTGGTCCTCGTGTCCATCCTCATGAAGTTACGCAGGACACAGGTAGCCTTCACACACCTGAATTCCTCCAGGAGGCAGTCCCAGATGACCCTGGTCACCCAACCTTGCAGTGCCCTACACGGTAACTGTAGGCAATCGTTTTGAAGGAATCTCCAGTTACAAGGTATCTGTAGGAATATGGAAGACAATGTCATTATTAGACTGTTACATCACCAGGTCATTGTGGATTACTAAAGTATAATATCCCTGATAACAAATCATGATAACATTGGATTGATAGATGCATGGGCACATATATGTACATGTGTAGCATGTGACAATAACAGGATCATATCAAGGACAGCATCACAAATGAATACATAAATACCTCTTGAAGCTTGATGATGAGTTGATCATTTGAATCAGCTGTGCAGTGCTGAGGCAAAAACAACAATGTGCCTCTTTGAGTCCCCAGGACTGAGAACCACTGCTCTTCATTGGGACCTCTTCATATGTAGACTGGCTTTCATAGAGCTCTTTATCTGAGGACAGAAAACCTCACAAGAAACAGACTTCATTAGTCAAATTACACCACACTGAATATTATGTTACTATTATCTCCGTCCTCACTTCTAGGGACAGGAACTACACAAAAGTACCTGCCCTATCCAGAATAGCCTCCTCTCTCACTGACAGTTGGGGCTGCTATCCTTTCACCCTCCTCCATGGCTGTTAGCTAGCTACCTACAAATGCATTTGGAGTTTGTTTTTTACAGTGATAAATAGATAGCTAGCTAATATGAAGTTAAGTAGCTGGTGATATTTGATTCACTTAGCTGGCTATCTATCTATACAGTATTTGAAGTTGGCTAGATAGCTAGCTATCTATCTATCTATCTATACAGAATGTGAAGTTGGCTAGATAGCTAGCTATCTATCTATCTATCTATACAGAATGTGAAGTTGTCTAGATTGCTAGCTATCTATATATCTATCTATCTATACAGAATGTGAAGTTGTCTAGATAGCTAGCTATCTATCTATATATCTATACAGAATGTGAAGTTGTCTAGATAGCTAGCTAGCCAACTAGCTAGCTCATTTAGCAGCTCATTTGAGTTAGCCTGCACTGTAGCTAGTTAGCTAATTATACATCGTTGTTTTTTTTACACTTTGAAAATCTATTTCCTTACTTGAATAGGTTCTCCCAGCCATGTGGACAATTGGAAACAGGGCAGCAAAGTTTGTCCCCAGAGCGTTTTAGAGGATATTACTATTGAACTATGTACCCATTTAATAACCAGACCTTCATACAAACTTGCTCTGCTGAATTCTTGACGGAGTCACAACGGGCGGCCTAAGCGGGATCTAGTCCATCTGCTGACTGGACGCAGTTGAGGAAAATTTACAAAATGTCGATTTTATTTTCAGACAAAAAGTTAAAGTGTAACAACACAGTGTGGTTAAAGACTTAGTAACTGAGTTGTAGTCACGATCTGGTTACCTACAAGTACAAACAGTTATGTTTTTTGTTTTAATTTTCAAAATTAAAATTACAAATTTACATTTTAAATGTTTCCTTTACTCAAGTATTACAATTGTTTTTTTAGGGGTGTAGGGTGGAAGCTGTCTCTGCGTAACAGGGAATTCCTGTCCGTCGGCTTCCTGTATAGGTCTGTGCTAAAACCAACCCCCTCCCTCTTAATCAAAATGTCCAGATAACTTGTTTCATGCGCATCAAAGGTGAGGGTGAATTTCAGATGTTCACTGCTTGTATTGATGAAGGAATGGGATCGATGAAGTTCCTCTGCTGTCCCCTGGAATAGAAGGAACACGTCATCAATGAAGAATTTTACAGAGCCTGATGAGGTGCTAGAATGCTTTGTTAGGGCTGACAATCACATTCTTCTCTAACAACCCCACACACAGATTGGCATAATTAGATGCTATTTGTTAAACTCCAATGACCATAATGCACTGCGTACCTACTTGTCTTGTCTGTGTTTCTTTTACACCTGCTACGTAAAAGAGACAGAATAATGCACAATGGTCAATGCTATCCGGGATCCTTGGGACATCCCTACCCTAAACGCTAACCTTAACCATTTTAAATGTCAACTTCAATGGGCTAGGGAAGTCCCAAGGATGTATCTCTACCTGGAAATACATGATCTAAGTGATTGATAGTTGGTATTCAGCAGTCATAAAGCCTTATTTACTTTAATGAACTACTAAAATTGTGATTTTGTCAGACAGCATAGACAGCAGCTCTACACTTTATTGACTGACTGATCCATTCATCCTTCCATCCCTCCTCAGCCTTCCTCTCCTCTGAAGACCCAGTGAGGGTGGAGCTCAGTCAGAGAGCTGTTGAGGGACTGGTTAGGAAGAATACTTCTACAGCCAGAGAGGTGAGAGGTCACACATGGTTTAGATGGTAAATATTTATGTCCCCTTAGCGGTTCATCATGTCAGCAAAAGGGAATATGTTCCATCATCTATGTTTATATACATTAGTGCAAATTGTCCACTGATATTGGTGTAATTTCTCACCCCTTTTGGCTGTATGAAAGTCAATTTCCCCTCAGACACATATTTGTTCTTTGATATTATGAAGGTAATTTGTGTCAAATGTACTTTTCCACACTCATTCACCCCATCTCTTTACATTGAATATTTATACTCAGTCTGACTGCATCTAGATTGATTTAAAAAATGTGCATTTTCAACAAAGGAACTGGGTTGATTGAAAAGTGATACTAAACGTACATACCAGCACTATATTGACATAGTGGAAGACACTGATTTTCATACTAAGAGGGCCCGAGAGTCTTTTGATTGGTCGGTCATTGGGTTCATATATATCTCCCTCACTAACTTTGAGCAGCTTACCGATCATTGCACCTAGCCCATCTGTAAATAGCCACACCCAAGTATTGTTATTTATTTTTGCTCCTTTGCACCCCAATATCTCTACTTTTACATCTATCACTCCAGTGTTTAATTGCTAAATTGTAATTATTTCACACCTTACCCTCCTTACTCCATTTGCACACACTGTATATAGATTTTTCTGTTGTGTTAATGCCTGTACTATTGTTTATCCCACTGCTTTGCTTTATCTTGGCCAGGTCGCCGTTGTAAATGAGAACTTGTTCTCAACTGGCCTACCTGGTTAAACTATCATTATGACATCATGGCCTACCTGGTTAAACTATCATTATGACATCATGGCCTACCTGGTTAAACTATCATTATGACATCATGGCCTACCTGGTTAAACTATCATTATGACATCATGGCCTACCTGGTTAAACTATCATTATGACATCATGGCCTACCTGGTTAAACTATCATTATGACATCATGGCCTACCTGGTTAAACTATCATTATGACATCATGGTCACCTGGTTAAATAAAGGTGTGAAAAAATAACATGTTGTTGAAATCAAATCAAGCTTTATTTATACAGCACATTTCAGGCATGAATGCAACACAATGGCTTCACAGGAGAAAACAATGAAAATAAACATATTTAGTACACAACAAACAGAAGACTAACAACTGAAAGACTAATGAACATTCTAAGGAAATGCCATTGATTCAAATATAAACAATATGATGCTATATCCAACCCAACCCAAAATATAAGCTTGTTTTTTTAGGAGGGGTTCTGAAAGACACTATGGGGGTGTCCACTGAAAATTGACTAGCAACAACAACTGGGACCTAAAAAACACCCACCATGAGACCCACTAAATCTGCCCAAGAAGAGGCAAACAAAAGAAAAACCCACACCTAACTTAAAGACAGGAAGCAAACCAAAAAGGTGGAGCAACTAAAGGTGTTGACTCTCCACATCTATCAAGACAACTGGAGCACTGGGCCAGACACTCTTAAATAGAACCTGGACCAGCTCAGGTGAAACACCTTCCCACTAACGAGATGGACAAGCCAGCACAGGTGTAACACATACTGACTAACGAGGTGACACCAATCAGTGTGTCCTACGTGCTAACGAGCTAGACGTGCTAACGAGCTAGACGTGCTAACGAGCTAGACGTGCTAACGAGCTAGACGTGCTAACGAGCTAGACGTGCTAACGAGCTAGATGTGCTAACGAGCTAGACGTGCTAACGAGCTATGCTAACGAGCTAGACGTGCTAAAGTCCAACCTCAAAACATAAAAAAAAATTATATATAATAATACACAATAGTATTATTTTTTTCTCTCAAAATTCTCTTTATTGAATCCGAAAACTCACCATGGACACCATGGAAATGGGAGATATCTTTTACCTCACTGATTAGAGGTCAACCTGCAGAAGACAGTCAGCTACATTTTGGAGGGATGCATTTAAATTTAGGGGTCGCTAAACAAAGGAACGCAACACTTATTTGTCATCACTCAACGATATCATGTTGAAGTCATTTGTGTGCACGTCCTGTTAAAACTAACAGCTCAAAAACCACACCGAATCTGGGAGTAATGTGTACATCCCTGGTGAGAGGACAACTTGTAGAAAACAGATCGCTACATTTTGAAGTGTTGCATTTTGATTCAAGTGGGTCACCAACGTGGGAAGTGTAACAGGGACAAATATTTAGGCTTCTACATTGTGACATCATTAAAATTCTCCTACTACAATGTTAAAACATTCTACATTGTGACATTATTTAATTGATATCATGAAACAACTACATCATGTATTTGATGTTTAATCAGAGATCTTTAATCAGAGTATCTCTTCCCCTGTGTGTGTCCGCTTGTGTATATTCAGGCTTTTTGGCCAAGTAAAACTCTTCCCACATTGATCACAGTTATATGGTTTTTCTCCTGTGTGTGTTCTATGGTGTATAGTTAGATAGCAAGAAGAAGAAAAACTCTTCCCACATTGATCACAGCTATAAGGTTTCTCTCCTGTGTGTGTTCTATGGTGTATAGTTAGATAGCCAGAAGCAGTAAAACTCTTCCCACATTGATCACAGCTATAAGGTCTCTCTCCTGTGTGTGTTCTCTGGTGTGTAGTCAGATGGCTAGATTTAGCAAAACTCTTCCCACATTGATCACAGCTATATGGTTTCTCTCCTGTGTGTGTTCTCTGGTGTGCAGTCAGATTGCTAGATGTAGTAAAACTCTTCCCACATTGATCACAGCTATAAGATTTCTCTCCTGTGTGTGTTCTATGGTGTGATTTCAGGGAGCCTGACTGAGTAAAACTCCTCCCACATTGATCACAGCTATAAGGTTTCTCTCCTGTGTGTGTTCTCTGATGAATTTTAAGTTCTGATGAAGATTTGCAACGTGTCCCACAGTCAGAGCAGCAAATAGATTTCTTCCCTGTGGGCCTCTGCTGGTGTTTCTTGAGGAGTTCTGATCTGGAGAGACTTTTCTCTGCCACATGATGTTGTCGAGGCTCCCCAGAGGATCCACGATAGTCACATCTCTCTCCTGTGTGAACAACAAGGTCAGACAGATGGTTAAAGGCCTGCAACAGTAGAAATCCACTGTGTATTTGAGGTAAAAGGTGATGCCCAGAGGTCTGTTAAATTATTTACAATTGTCTTAAGACAGTCAAACCTAAGCAGTGTGCCATACAAGCTTTGATCTCCAAAAATGGCCCCTTTATGTGTTTGCTAAAATTGCGGCACGAGGGCGATGCACACACAATTTAATTGCAGAAACACCTCCCTGCTACTGAGGAAACCACTAGTTATGGATGTAGTATATCTGCTAATGAGGAAACCACTAGTTATGGATGTAATATATCTGCCTGGAACAAAAATGGTGAGCAAAGATTTTAGTTTTCCCCAATGTATTCTGAATATTACAGCGCAAGATCAGGAGTGCTACTCAAGGAAACTCACATTAAGCTCTGTGTCTATTCACTAATTCACCACCATGGGGGAAAACTCAGGGGAGTTCTCATAGGCTGACAGCAATAATAGCCTCCATTTACAGGTTGCTTATGAGTGCATTTCACATTACTATTGGATTATAATTGTAAGGCTCGCTTGAATCACCTGCTTAAAATGTTTGTGTTATTGTCGCAAATCAACTGCTTTATACTTATAAAACACTTCAACCAGTAAAATGCTCTTTAGCTAGCTTTGCAATCAGCCTGAAACTGAGGGTTTGTACATTAAGTGTTTCACAAATTGGCCCATAACTTCACCTAACAACAACATAGACCTACTGTAGGACCCATAACTTCACCTAACAATAACATAGACCTACTGTATGACCCATACCTTCACCTAACAATAACATAGACCTACTGTAGGACCCAAAACTTCACCTAACAACAACATAGACCTACTGTAGGACCCATAACTCCACCTAACAACAACATAGACCTAGGACTATAATACACTAGGCTACTCTGTAATGTGTTGTCATTCTAAATGTCCTGAATAAAGGAAAATAGCTCTGTGTGTTGTACAATAGCCTATCCATCAAGGAACAGTTCTCTACACATTATGAGCTAAGTATCTCCGTGTCCAAACAGACTAACGGGACCCTACTGTAAATCAATCAGACAATAACATTATAACACTATAAACATCAATTTGTTAGGGATGTTGGATCCAACATGGAGCACGGCATAACTGTCTTTACCAGAGTAATGAATGAAGAAGCACTTTGGTTGTTGTTGCATGTCGTGATGTTTGTCATTTGATGATGTGTAATTATTGAAGAACCACGTTAATGACAGTATCCATTTGGGTGTTGTCAATAAAGTTAAGGTGACTCTCGGTTAGAACCATTGGATTTTGCAAACTCTGAAAATATTTGGAATTTCTGTGCCTATGAAAACTGTTTTCCCAGCGTAACATAAGGAAACTAAATGTTACGTAGGTAGAGTGCATTTCAAAGATCTGAATACAAAAAAACTGTACTAACAGGACAATAACCTAAACCACAAGGCCAAATCGACACTGGAGGAGCTTACCAAGATGACATTGAATGTTCCTGAGTGGCCTAGTTACAGTTTGGACTTAAATCGTCTTTAAAATCTATGGAAAGACTTGAAAATGGCTTTCTAGCAATGATCAACAACCAACTTGACAGAACAGGAAGGATTTAAAATGAATTTATAATGAATATTCACATGAAGATCAGTCTCCTATTGGATGACATCACGACTTCCCATCAAGCCAACTCCTTGAAGGTCTTACTATGACATCACTCACTCCTTCTAGTTTGCAGTTGTCTAAAAAAAAACACAATTTTGCTCAAAACATTTATTTGTTTCCCTTTAGTGTGTTTATACTTTACTGTATTTATATATCACTTTTCAACGGGAAAAGTTAAAATCACTGGAGGACGTCATGAACAATTAACATTTTTTTTTTTCTTAACCTTTATTTAACCAGGTAGGCTCATTTACAACTGTGACCTGGCCAAGATAAAGTAAAGCAGTGCGACAAAAATAACAGAGTTACACGTGGAATAAACAAAAGTACAGTCAATAACACAATAGAAAAATCTATATACAGTGTGTGCAAATGGAGTACAGAGGTAAGGCAATAAATAGGCCATAGTAGCAAAGGAATTACAATTTAGCATATTAACACTGGAGTGATAGATGTGCAAATGATGTGCAAGTAGAAATACTGGTGTGAGCAAAAAAAGTAAATAAAAACATGGGGATGAGGTAGGCAATTGGATGGGCTATTTACAGATGGGCTGTGTACAGAGTCCAGTTACTGTAGGTTGTATCTCTCTAGGTCATGCCAGTAGGCTACAGTAGGTTGTATCTCTCTAGGTCATGCCAATAGGCTACATTAGATTGTAACTTTCTAGGTCATGCCAGTAGGTTACAGTAGGTTGTATCTAGGTCATGCCAGTAGGCTACAGTAGGTTGTATCTCTCTAGGTCATGCCAGTAGGCTACAGTAGGTTGTAACTCTCTAGGTCATGCCAGTAGGTTACAGTAGGTTGTAACTCTCTAGGTCATGCCAGTAGGTTACAGTAGGTTGTATCTCTCTAGGTCATGCCAGTAGGTTACAGTAGATTGTATCTCTCTAGGTCATGCCAGTAGGCTACAGTAGGTTGTAACTCTCTAGGTCATGCCAGTAGGTTACAGTAGGTTGTATCCAGGTATAAACAATTATCAACCCAATGTGGAAAGTGTCGAATTTGGTCAACAACAAAATGAATGGCTTGTTTGCTACGTGAGGTTTACTTGATCCAACAGAAGTTTCGTAATGCTTAAGTTATGTGGACACGTGACATACTGACAACTTTGATAAAAACACGATAGGAGTTGTCTCCAGATCGCTATGCATATTCATGCTAGTAGCTTAGCATCTCTCTCCATTGAATACAGGCGGTTGACGACAACAACCCTCATTGAATATAAACAATAGATTACAATAATAAGATGAATCCACCAATCCAAAGAAAGGATAGGCGGAAGCTAGACAACCCGCAGTGAAGCTTTGTGGACAACGACTCCCCTTGTTAGGGCGGAGAGACATCTTGTCAGTATATCCATAATCTTTGGTGTAGCCAACCCAACTCTCACATGGTACTATTGGGGGGCACGGTGTGTAGTAAAACATCACTACATGAAAATCACTACATGCCGTGCCCCCCAGTCTGCGGTCAGCAGATAGACCCTTCTCAAATATATATGTTAAGTCACTTTTATATGTTATGTTATATGTTAAGTCACAAAGTAAAAAACACATTTAAGGCGGTACTTACTGGTGTTAATCAGATCTCCTATCTCCACCTCTTCATCTTTCAATGTGACAGTAATCGACCCTTCCTTCTTCACTCCAAAAACTTCCCCCTCTTCTTTCACTGTAACATCATCCTCCTCTTTCTCTTTCACCTTTTCTTTCACTGTAACATCCTCCTCCTCTTTCACTCTGAACGCGTCTTCCTCCTCTTTCACTGAAACGTCTTTCTCTTCTTCTTTCACTGTAACAGCCTCACCCACTACTTCTTGTTTTACTGTCACATCCTCTTCTTCCTTCTCCTCTTTAACGACAATGTTCAGCTCCAGAGCTTCTTTCTCCGTCCAGCAGACCTCCTCTTCTTTAACGAGAGGGGAGAAGCTTACTGACCTCATGTTCAGGGATGTTAGCTAGCTATCATTAGCGACTAGGCTAGTGCTAATTTAACCAGCCAGCTACTATAGCTGACTAATACAAAATAACGTAATATTAAATAGGTTAACAAGTAGATACGACAGAAGTGTGTCTAAAACACAGTAGCTAATATACACCGAAAGCGTCTAAATAGCTTGAATCTTTCGGCTATGTTGGCTAGCAAGCTACCGAGGTGGTTGACGAGCTGTTTATGAAGAACCGTCCACTAGATTATACGTCACGCTGGCAGCGTCGCCTGAAAGACGCACATCGCCGTCTGCTGACTGGAGGGGAAACGCAGTTGAGGATCATATTTTATTTTCAGACAAAGATCATTTTAAATGGATTTAATTAAATTATACTATTATATTGAGACATACAAAGACAGGAATGTGTTGATTGATTAGTGCGAATAAAAAATGTTTACCACAGCATATTTAAGGCAGTTTCATTAAGTTATATTACATCTAAATTAGCAGATAGCTAATGTAGGTCTATACTGCTCCTACATGGTGTAACAATACATCATGTAGATGTATATAATGAACAGACTAGGTCTATACTGCTCCTACATGGTGTAACAATACATCATGTAGATGTATATAATGAACAGACTAGGTCTATACTGCTCCAATGTGGTGTAACAATAGATCATGTAGATGTATATAATGAACAGACTAGGTCTATACTGCTCCTACATGGTGTAACAATTGATCATGTAGATGTATATAATGAACAGGCTAGGTCTAGACTGCTCCTACATGGTGTAACAATACATCATGTAGATGTACACTACCATTCAAAAGTTTGGGGTCACTTAGAAATGTCCTTGTTTTTTAAAGAAAATCTATTTTTTTCATTTATGTAGCTGTTTTTGCTTTGTCATTATGGGGTATTGTGATGTCATTATGGGGCAATGTGATGTCTTATGGGGTATTGTGATGTCATTATTGGGTATTGTGTAGATTGATGAGGGGGAAAAATTATTGAATCAATTTTAGAATAAGGCTGTAATGTAACAAAATGTGGAAAAAGTGAAGGGGTCTGAATGCTTTCCGAATGCATTGTATAAATAGGGGCAATACTTAGTGACATCACTTCATGAAACAGGAGGTACAAATATATAACATAGATTCACAATATCAACATTCAATGTATCAAAATACATGACCAAGCTGGAAGTGGAAACGCCAGCCCAGCCACAATCCTAGAGGTTCACTGATGATCAACCTCCTCCTTCACATCTGACTCCTGATGATCAATCTCCTCCTTCACATCTGACTCCTGATGATCAACCTCCTCCTTCACATCTGACTCCTGATGATCAACCTCCTCCTTCACATCTGACTCCTGATGATCAACCTCCTCCTTCACATCTGACTCCTGATAATCAACCTCCTCCTTCACATCTGACTCCTGATGATCAACCTCCTCCTTCACATCTGACTCCTGATGATCAACCTCCTCCTTTACATCTCCTGATGATCAACCTCCCCCTTCACATCTGACTCCTGATGATCAACCTCCTCCTTCACATCTGACTCCTGATGATCAACCTCCTCCTTCACATCTGACTCCTGATGATCAACCTCCTCCTTCACATCTGACTCCTGATGGTCAACCTCCTCCTTCACATCTGACTCCTGATGATCAACCTCCTCCTTCACGTCTGACTCCTGATGATCAACCTCCTCCTTCACATCTGACTCCTGATGATCAACCTCCTTCACATCTGACTCCTGATGATCAACCTCCTCCTTCACATCTGACTCCAGTGATCAATCCAGAGCATCTTCTTTTTGGGGGAATCCCGATGGACGACGTCATCGAATAGGACGTCATCACCACCACCGCCCACAAGTTAATTGTCATTGAGGTTATTAATGGGAAGATGATATAAAAAAAAAATGATATAATTTTATAATAATATAAAGACCTGCTGTTTTCAAACTCTATTCCCTATGATGTATACTACAACAGAAATAACTTAAAATGTATAAAATGTATAAATGTATAACACTCATGACTTGACTGATTAAAGTAAACCACAGTTTTGTAAATACATAACGCCATCTAACCAAATATCAAATGAATGTTAGCTATATGCAGTTATCTTAGCCAGCCAGCTAACATTAGCTATATGCAGTTATCTTAGCCAGCCAGCTAACGTTAGCTATATGCAGTTATCTTAGCCAGCCAGCTAACGTTAGCTATATGCAGTTATCTTAGCCAGCCAGCTAATGTTAGCTATATGCAGTTATCTTAGCCAGCCAGCTAACATTAGCTATATGCAGTTATCTTAGCCAGCCAGCTAATGTTAGCTATATGCAGTTATCTTAGCAAGCCAGCTAACATTAGCTATATGCAGTTATCTACGACGCCAGCCAGCTAACATTAGCTACAGGCAGTTATCTTAACCAGCTAACGTTAGCCATATGCAGTTATCTTAGCCAGCCAGCTAACGTTAGCTTTACGCAGTTATCTTAGCCAGCCAGCTAACATTAGCTATATGCAGTTAACTTAGCCTGCCAGCTAACATTAGCTATATGCAGTTAACTTAGCCTGCCAGCTAACGTTAGCTATTTAGCCAACTAGCTATTAGCCAACCAGCTAACGTTAGCTATTTAGCCAACTAGCTATTAGCCTAACCAGCGTAGCCAACCAGCTAACGTTAGTTATTTAGCCAACTAGCTATTAGCCTAACCAGCGTAGCCAACCAGCTAACGTTAGCTATTTAGCCAACTAGCTATTAGCCTAACCAGCGTAGCCAACCAGCACCGAGACCATTTAGAACCAAACTAACAAAACCTAAACGTGTTTGCAGATCAAAAGATCAGAGACAAACAGAATGATGGGAGAAAATTAACCTTCAGAAGTCATTGATCAATGCTGATAAAGTGACACACTGCTTCAATAATAATGAGTAGTTATTTATGATGTAAGGTGATTTGTAGAGCAGTCAGTTGGCAGTCGCCTGCAGTGTCGAACCAAACCAAACCAGGTGGTTGTTCGATTAAATTAATCTTCAGACGTCGTTGATCACGTGCTGTTGATAAAGTGAGACAGGCATCGGCACACTGCTTTGAAGTTTAATGCTTTCAAAGCCTCGTACCTCCGGTATCAAACATAACATCCATATAGAAAAGTTGACAATACAAAAAGAAGCAAGCAGGTTGATTTCCTCTGTCGTTTTGAGCCCACGGCAAGAAGGCACCAGAGCCCACCGTGCTAACGGGTTCCCACCAGATAACACAACCACACAGTTAATGAAAAGCATGAGTTGACGCTTGAGCTAGATATCAACCTATCGAGCTAGTGTGACCTTCCTGGTCTCTCAAGTCAGTGAGTCAACACAGGAAGGAGCAATGGATGGATAGTTCATTTTTTTCCAAAGCTGCAATGATGGGACACACACAGTCTGGATGAATGATCAGTAGTGACGGGATATAAATAGCACTCCCACAGCAAGTCTACATAAATCTGCCCTATAATATACTAACAAAAAAACAATTGAAATGTATATTAAAGTCATTGTGATCGTATAGTGGATTTAACCATTCCTAATTATTCCTAATTTACTATAATAAATGAATCAATTGTTTCCATGTGTCTCATATTCACTACATCAGAATAAACTGTCATCCATTTTAGTATCAAAATATATCAAATTAACCTGGAAAATGACTAAATGTCCCCCTCTGGTGGTGAAGAAGTATAACACACCTAAACTAACAAAACCGGGCTAATAAACTGGCTGGTGTTCATGGGTTTATAGAACATGTACTTTATACATTTGTCATAAATGACCTGCATTGATGAGACACATAGTGTGGATGAATGATCAGTAGTCGACGGTAAAAATAACACTCCTAAAGAAGATGCGTTTTCTAGTTAGATACCAACTTGAAAGAGGGAACTTTAGCAAAAAACCCACATGGAAAACGGAGATTTGGCAAATAACATATAAAGAGAGGCTTATTTGACGCCAAACCAACAGCAATAGTTACTAAAACATAAATTGCTAATGTATGATTTAAAAGGTGGATTTTATGATGTAATGTCAACTTTATATATTTCTATCCCGGGACTATTCAATTTTGAACTCACCCACAGCAATTCTCCATAAATCTGCTGTGGATTACCCAGAATCCCGAAATAAATGAATACATATGTGATAATTCAAAAACATTACTGGTTGTGCTTATAGGGAACCAGATCGTGAACAAAACTAAGTTACTAAGTCTATAACCAAACTGTATTGTTACACTGGTGAGTAAAAACTCATGCTTCCTACACTAACTTTTTGTCTGAACATTATAATATATATTTTACGTCACACTAGCGTCATTGTCTTAAAGTCGCACATCTCCATCGCAGTCAGAGGTTCAGACTGAGCGTTACCCACTCCAGTCAGCTGATGGCGGTGTGCGATTTTAAGGCAATGCTGTTAGTGTGACGTATAATCTAGTGGACGGAACGCAATGCTGTTAGTGTGACGTATAATCTAGTGGACGGAACGCTTCTTTCAGCAGCAGCAACAGTTAGTCCGCCATCTCCGTAGCTTGCTAGCCAAAATAGACGAACCCATAAAGCTCTTTAGACGATTTAGTGTATATTAGCCACTGTATTTTAAACCCTTGTCTGTCGTCTAGTTAGTTAGTTATCCTATTTCATTTCATATTTACGGTGTTGTTATTATTCAGCTGGCGGGCTGGTTAAGTTAGCATTAGCCTAGCTAGCTAACATCTCCGACCATGAGTTCACTAAATGACTCTCTTCCTGCTGAAGAAGAGACGGTCTGTTGGACGGAGAAAGAAGCTCTCATCAAAGAGGAGGAGGAAGAGAAGGATGTTACAATACAAAAACAAGTAGAGGGTGAGGTTGTTACCCTGAAAGAAGAAGAGAAAGACGTTTCAGTGAAAGAAGAGGAAGACGTTACAGTGAAAGAAGAGGCGTTCAGAGTGAAAGAGGAAGACGTTACAGTGAAAGAAGAGGGGTTCCGAGTGAAAGAGGAGGAAGGTGTTACAGTAAAAGATGAGGAGGATTCAGTTTTTGAAGTGAAAGCGGAGGAGGGGGAGAATACGGTCTCATCGGAAGAAGAGGAGGAAGAAACTGGATATCTGGGCCCGATTTCCCAAACACAATTTAAGGCATCCAGTGGTTCTAAAGATGAACTTAGCCATAAGATGGTTTTGAGAAACCGGGCCGTGATTACCACTGGTAAGTACTGTCTTAAATACAGAGGTACAAACTCTGCAGTTGTTGAACTGATGTTTGGTGTTAAAAGGGAAATCTGCAATTGCTACATCCATATTTTGACTTTTAAATGATTTATTTATAGCCATTGATTCTTGGAGAATATAACACATGCCTCATGAGCTTAGTTAAATTGTTGTACCCCATCAGAACCCAAAATAAGCTTTTTTTACTCCAATGTTTAGAAACAATGTAAATCAACACTGTATAGCCTCAACATGGTTAAAACTATAATGTTGATATCATGGATGGTCAGTCCTTGCATCCATAGGTATGTCTATGAATTTGAGAGTAGTAAAATGTCTCCAGGCCCATCATCATCTTATTACCAAAACAGTTGTGGAATGACTGCTTTGTTATTGTTTCAACTTCAGATTGGTTGATTGATGTGTGGCTTTTTTAAAGGGACAACCAAGTATTTAAACAGCAACAAAATGGCTGTCAAGAGACTTGGTTTGGTAAACAGCTGAGGGATGGGGGTTGGAGAAATGTAACCACTCTCAAATTCATAGAGAAAGCTATTGTATCAACCTTAACCCAAAACCTAGGGACCTCGTCAAGAAGTTCTGACATCTTGGTGTAACAGTTTTAAGGTGTTGGCTTGACAGTCGCTGGACCCAGGTTTGAGTCCAGCTCAGGGCAACCCCCTGAATTCACTACACTATGAATACAAGGACTGGCCATCCATGATGTCATAATGATAGTTTAACCAGGTTTCTAGGATATATAGTATATTCTAGAATTCATCCATGATGTCATAATGATAGTTTAACCAGGTTTCTAGGATATATAGTATATTCTAGAATTACCAATTTGACCCCCACAGGAAATCTGTGGGGGTCAAATTGTTAGAGCTGTTGATAAGTCATTGTATAATATTCAGCATTTATTTTCATGGCATTACATCAATATCGCCCAACCAGAAGAGAATAAACTCTTCCTGCTGGCATTCATAAAATTTGACGTTGCTGGTAATCGGCTACACAAGCAGTTGGCAACCTACATTTGGAGTGCAAATGTATCTTACCATTTCTACTGATCTGGTGACAGTTATGATTTTCATATGTTCATTTTACTGGAACAGTTTCATTTAATTTATAATAGTATCTCAAAATCATTGTCTGTGATTAATCTACATTCTATCTAAATGAAAGATATACAAATCTAAAAGTAACTTTTATTGCCATTGCCAACTATGTAAAAAAATAGCCTACATAAAGCCAACAAATAAAAACATTGCAAATAAATGTCCTATAAATCGCATGGCCTGTCTAAAACGAACTTGAAACATTGTATAAAATATTCTGGGCCCTCAGCTTCCCGTGCCTGTGAGTTCTCGACCGACACAGCTGTAGGCTATTTGTGAAAGGGATAAGAAGGAATCAGGTGTTTTGACATTTCCACTGGATCAGAGCATTACGTTTTTCCCTTTCGTGCCGAGTGGTTATCGAAAGGGGGACAGCTGGAAATATTTTACAAATACTTTGAGGAGTTATTCTCATTTGTAATTGATTTTGATTAGACTTTGTTTACTTGCTGTTTGAGGTGGGGGAAAAATGTGCTTTGAGAAGCTCCACAACTCATTAGTGGTGGTGCGTTAAGACAATCAGAAATACTACCAGACATCCCCAAATGGGCACATTTATAGGCCTTCATTTGTTTGCAGGCCAGATAGATTAATCCTACTTCTATATGTGTAACCAGGTAGACTAGTCCTACTTCTATATGTGTAACCTGGTAGACTAGTCCTACTTCTATATGTGTAACCAGGTAGACGAGTCCTACTTCCTATATGTGTAACCAGGTAGACTAGTCCTACTTCTATATGTGTAACCAGGTAGACTAGTCCTACTTCCTATATGTGTAACCAGGTAGACTAGTCCTACTTCTATATGTGTAACCAGGTAGACTAGTCCTACTTCTATATGTGTAACCAGGTAGACTAGTCCTACTTCTATATGTGTAGTCAGGTAGACTAGTCCTACTTCTATATGTGTTGTCGGGTAGCCTAGTCCTACTTCTATATGTGTAACCAGGTAGACTAGTCCTACTACTATATGTGTAGTCAGGTAGACTAGTCCTACTTCTATATGTGTAACCAGGTAGACTAGTCCTACTTCTATATGTGTAACCAGGTAGACTAGTCCTACTTCTATATGTGTAGTCAGGTAGACTAGTCCTACTACTATATGTGTAGTCAGGTAGACTAGTCCTACTTCTATATGTGTAACCAGGTAGACTAGTCCTACTTCCTATATGTGTAACCAGGTAGAGTAGTCCTACTTCTATATGTGTAACCAGGTAGACTAGTCCTACTTCTATATGTGTAACCAGGTAGACTAGTTCTACTTCTATATGTGTAACCAGGTAGACTAGTCCTACTTCTATATGTGTAACCAGGTAGACTAGTCCTACTTCAATATGTGTAACCAGGTAGACTAGTCCTACCTCTATGTCTAACCAGGTAGACTAGTCCTACCTCTATGTCTAACCAGGTAGACTAGTCCTACCTCTATGTGTACCCAGGTAGACTAGTCCTACTTCTATATATGTAACCGGGTAGACTAGTCCTACCTCTATATATGTAACCGGGTAGACTAGTTCTACTTCTATATGTGTTGTCGGGTAGACTAGTTCTACTTCTATATGTGTAAGCAGGTAGACTAGTCTTACTTCTATATGTTTAAGCATGTAGACTAGTCCTACTTCTATATGTGTAACCAGGTAGACTAGCCCTACTTCTATATGTGTAACTAGGTAGACTAGTCCTACTTCTATATGTGTAACCAGGTAGACTAGTCCTACTTCTATATGTGTAACTAGGTAGACTAGTCCTACTTCAATATGTGTAACCAGGTAGACTAGTCCTACTTCAATATGTGTAACCAGGTAGACTAGTCCTATTTCTATATGTTTAACCAGGTAGACTAGTCCTACTTCTATATGTGTTACCAGGTAGACTAGTCCTACTTCTATATGTGTAACCAGGTAGACTAGTCCTACTTCTATATGTGTAACAAGGTAGACTAGTTCTATTTCTATATGTTTAACCAGGTAGACTAGTCCTACTTCTATATGTGTTGTCGGGTAGACTAGTCCTACTTCTATATGTGTCACCAGGTAGACTAGTCCTACTTCTATATGTGTAACCAGGTAGACTAGTCCTACTTCTATATATGTAACCAGGTAGACTAGTCCTACTTCTATATTTTTTGTTATTTAGACTAGTTCTACTTCTATATGTGTGACCAGGTAGACTAGTCCTACTTCTATATGTCTAACCAGGTAGACTAGTCCTACTTCTATATGTGTAACCAGGTAGACTAGTCCTACTTCTATATATGTAACCAGGTAGACTAGTCCTACTTCTATATGTGTAACCAGGTAGACTAGTCCTACTTCTATATTTTTTGTTATTTAGACTAGTTCTACTTCTATATGTGTAACCAGGTAGACTAGTCCTACCTCTATGTCTAACCAGGTAGACTAGTCCTACTTCTATATGTCTAACCAGGTAGACTAGTCCTACTTCTATATGTCTAACCAGGTAGACTAGTCCTACCTCTATGTCTAACCAGGTAGACTAGTCCTACCTATATGTGTAACCAGGTAGACTAGTCCTACCTATATGTGTAACCAGGTAGACTAGTCCTACCTCTATATATGTAACCAGGTAGACTAGTTCTACCTCTCTATGTGTTGTCGGGTAGACTAGTTCTACTTCTATATGTGTAAGCAGGTAGACTAGTCTTACTTCTATATGTGTAAGCATGTAGACTAGTCCTACTTCTATATGTGTAACTAGGTAGACTAGTCCTACTTCTATATGTGTAACCAGGTAGACTAGTCCTACTTCTATATGTGTAACCAGGTGGACTAGTCCTACCTCTATATG
Source organism: Salvelinus fontinalis (assembly GCF_029448725.1). Classification (NCBI taxonomy): domain Eukaryota; kingdom Metazoa; phylum Chordata; class Actinopteri; order Salmoniformes; family Salmonidae; genus Salvelinus; species Salvelinus fontinalis. The sequence goes on from NW_026600250.1 coordinate 332,484, forward strand.
TGTAACCAGGTAGACTAGTCCTACCTCTATATGTGTTGTCGGGTAGACTAGTTCTACTTCTATATGTGTAACCAGGTAGACTAGTCCTACTTCTATATGTGTAACCAGGTAGACTAGTCCTACTTCTATATGTGTAACCAGGTAGACTAGTCCTACTTCTATATGTGTAGTCAGGTAGACTAGTCCTACCTCTATATGTGTAACCAGGTAGACTAGTCCTACCTCTATATGTGTAACCAGGTAGACTAGTCCTACTTCTATATATGTAACCAGGTAGACTAGTCCTACCTCTATGTGTTGTCGGGTAGACTAGTTCTACTTCTATATGTGTAACCAGGTAGACTAGTCCTACTTCCATATGTGTAACCAGGTAGACTAGTCCTACTTCTATATGTGTAGTCAGGTAGACTAGTCCTACCTCTATATGTGTAACCAGGTAGACTAGTCCTACCTCTATATGTGTAACCAGGTAGACTAGTCCTACCTCTATATGTGTAACCAGGTAGACTAGTCCTACTTCTATATGTGTAGTCAGGTAGACTAGTCCTACCTCTATATGTGTTGTCGGGTAGACTAGTTCTACTTCTATATGTGTAACCAGGTAGACTAGTACTACTTCTATATGTGTAACCAGGTAGACTAGACCTACCTCTATATGTGTAACCAGGTAGACTAGTCCTACCTCTATATGTGTTGTCGGGTAGACTAGTTCTACTTCTATATGTGTAACCAGGTAGACTAGTCCTACTTCTATATGTGTAACCAGGTAGACTAGTCCTACCTCTATATGTGTTGTCGGGTAGACTAGTTCTACTTCTATATGTGTAACCAGGTAGACTAGTCCTACTTCTATATGTGTAACCAGGTAGACTAGTCCTACTTCTCTATGTGTTGTCAGGTAGACTAGTCCTACTTCTATATGTGTAGTCAGGTAGACTAGTCCTACCTCTATATGTGTAACCAGGTAGACTAGTCCTACTTCTCTATGTGTAGTCAGGTAGACTAGTCCTACTTTTACAGTGGGGAGAACAAGTATTTGATACACTGCCGATTTTGCAGGTTATCCTACTTACAAAGCATGTAGAGGTCTGTAATTTTTATCATAGGTACACTTCAACTGTGAGAGACGGAATCAAAAACAAAAATCCATAAATCACATTGTATGATTTTTAAGTAATTAATTTGCATTTTATTGCATGACATAAGTATTTGGTACATCAGAAAAGCAGAACTTAATTCTTGGTACAGAAACCTTTGTTTGCAATTACAGAGATCATGTGTTTCCTGTAGTTCTTGACCAGGTTTGCACACACTGCAGCAGGGATTTTGGCCCACTCCTCCATACAGACCGTCTCCAGATCCTTCAGGTTTCAGGGCTGTCGCTGGGCAATACGGACTTTCAGCTCCCTCCAAAGATTTTCTATTGGGTTCAGGTCTGGAGACTGGCTAGGCCACTCCAGGACCTTGAGATGCTTCTTACGGAGCCACTCCTTAGTTGCCCTGACTGTGTGTTTCGGGTCGTTGTCATGCTGGAAGACCCAGCCACGACCCATCTTCAATGCTCTTACTGAGGGAAGGAGGTTGTTGGCCAAGATCTCGCGATACGTGGCCCCATCCATCCTCCCCTCAATACGGTGCAGTCGTCCTGTCCCCTTTGCAGAAAAGCATCGCCAAAGAATGATGTTTCCACCTCCATGCTTCACGGTTGGGATGGTGTTCTTGGGGTTGTACTCATCCTTCTTCTTCCTCCAAACACGGCGAGTGAAGTTTAGACCAAAAAGCTTTATTTTTGTCTCATCAGACCACATGACCTTCTCCCATTCCTCCTCTGGATCATCCAGATGGTCATTGGCAAACTTCAGACAGGCCTGGACATGTGCTGGCTTGAGCAGGGGGACCTTGCGTGCGCTGCAGGATTTTAATCCATGACGGCGTAGTGTGTTACTAATGGTTTTCTTTGAGACTGTGGTCCCAGCTCTCTTCAGGTCATTGACCAGGTCCTGCCGTGTAGTTTTGGGCTGATACCTCACCTTCCTCATGATCATTGATGCCTCACGAGGTGAGATTTTGCATGGAGCCCCAGACCAAGGGTGATTGACCGTCATCTTGAACTTCTTCCATTTTCTAATAATTGCGCCAACAGTTGTTGCCTTCTCACCAAACTGCTTGCCTATTGTCCTGTAGCCCATCCCAGCCTTGTGCAGGTCTACAATTTTATCTCTGGTCTTGGCCATTGTGGAGAGGTTGGGGTCTGTTTGATTGAGTGTGTGGACAGGTGTCTTTTATACAGGTAACGAGTTCAAACAGGTGCAGTTAATACAGGTAATGAGTGGAGAACAGGAGGGCTTCTTAAAGAAAAACTAACAGGTCTGTGAGAGCTGGAATTCTTACTGGTTGGTAGGTGATCAAATACTTATGTCATGCAATAAAATGCCCTTTCCTGGGTTGGTGAAGAGCGGCATTACATTTTAAGGAATAAATCCAAGCCTCACTCTCATCACCTGTGGACGGTGGTGCTTCCAGCGAGGCGTGGATTTAATAGTATGTTGTACCTAGTTTCCCTCCTTCAGGGAACAGTAGTTATAGTCATAACCTGTGGATTTAATAGTATGTTGTACCTAGTTTCCCTCCTTCAGGGAACAGTAGTTATAGTCATAACATGTGGATTTAATAGTATGTTGTACCTAGTTTCCCTCCTTCAGGGAACAGTAGTTATAGTCATAACATGTGGATTTAATAGTATGTTGTACCTAGTTTCCCTCCTTCAGGGAACAGTAGTTATAGTCATAACATGTGGATTTAATAGTATGTTGTACCTAGTTTCCCTCCTCCAGGGAACAGTAGTTATAGTCATAACATGTGGATTTAATAGTATGTTGTACCTAGTTTCCCTCCTTCAGGGAACAGTAGTTATAGTCATAACGTTACGCTTGTCATATGATGAACTTCAACTTAAATACTGGATCTTGCAGTGGGACAGTTTTTTGTATTCAGATCTCTGAAATGCTCTCTAACTACGTCACATTTAGTGTCTCCTTATGTTATGCTGGGGAAACAGTTTTCAATCATTTCAGAGTTTGCTAAATCCAATGGTTCTAAACGAAAGTCCCCTTAACTTTATTGACAACACCCAAATGGATACTGTCATTAACATGGTTTTTCAATAATTACACACAATTCTTAATACTGTAGCTGTTTAGTTACAGTCACATGTTCAACTATCATCAGCTGATCCAGGAAATCATTTTCTGAATGACAGTCACATGACATCACGACATGCAACAACAACCAAAGTGCTTCTTCATTCATTACTCTGGTAAAGACAGTTATGCCGTGCTCCACGTTGGATCCAACATCCCTAACAAATTGATGTTTATAATGTGTTATTGTCTACTTGATTTACAGTAGGGTCTCGTTAGTCTGTTTGCACACAGAGATACTTAGCTCATAATGTGTGGAGAACTGTTCCTTGATGGATAGGCTATTGTACAACACACAGAGCTATTTTCCTTTATTCAGGACATTTAGAATGACAACACATTACAGAGTAGCCTAGTGGGATTATTCACAAAATTATCTGGTGATCAGGTTATGAGATGTCATGACAAAGACATTTTTGTTTCCATGTTTCACCTGAAATATTAAATTGTATATAGTCCTAGGTCTATGTTGTTGTTAGGCGAAGTTATGGGTCCTACAGTAGGTCTATGTTGTTGTTAGGTGAAGTTATGGGTCCTACAGTAGGTCTATCTTGTTAGGTGAAGTTATGGGCCAATTTGTTAAACACTTAATGTACAAACCCTCAGTTTCAGGCTGATGGCAAAGCCTAAGAACATTTTACTGGTTGAAGTGTTTCAGTATAAAGCAGTTGATTTGTGACAACAACACAAACATATTAAGCAGGAGTTTCAAACGAGCCTTAAAATTATACTTCAATAGTAATGTGAAATGCACTTATAATCAACCTGTAAAATGGAGGCTATTATTGCTGTCAGCCTATGAGAACTCCCCTGAGTTTTCCCCCACGGTGGTGAATTAGTGAATAGACACAGAGCTTTAATGTGAGTTTCCTTGAGTAACACTCCTGATCTTGTGCTGTAATATTCAGAATACATTGTGGAAAACTAAAATCTTTGCTCACCATTTTTGTTCCAGGCAGATATACTACATCCATAACTAGTGGTTTCCTCATTACCAGATATACTACATCCATAACTAGCGGTTTCCTCATTACCAGATATACTACATCCATGACTAGCGGTTTCCTCATTAGCAGATATACTACATCCATAACTAGTGGTTTCCTCAATACCAGATATATTACATCCATAACTAGTGGTTTCCTCATTACCAGATATATTACATCCATAACTAGTGGTTTCCTCATAGTGGTTTCCTCATTACCAGATATATTACATCCATAACTAGTGGTTTCCTCATAGTGGTTTCCTCATTACCAGATATATTACATCCATAACTAGTGGTTTCCTCATTAGCAGATATACTACATCCATAACTAGTGGTTTCCTCATTACCAGATATACTACATCCATAACTAGTGGTTTCCTCATTACCAGATATACTACATCCATAACTAGCGGTTTCCTCATTACCAGATATACTACATCCATAACTAGTGGTTTCCTCATTACCAGATATACTACATCCATAACTAGTGGTTTCCTCATTACCAGATATACTACATCCATAACTAGTGGTTTCCTCATTACCAGATATACTACATCCATAACTAGTGGTTTCCTCATTACCAGATATACTACATCCATAACTAGTGGTTTCCTCATTACCAGATATACTACATCCATAACTAGTGGTTTCCTCATTACCAGATATACTACATCCATAACTAGTGGTTTCCTCATTACCAGATATACTACATCCATAACTAGTGGTTTCCTCATTACCAGATATACTACATCCATAACTAGTGGTTTCCTCATTACCAGATATACTACATCCATAACTAGCGGTTTCCTCATTAGTATGGAGGAGTTTCTGCAACCAAATTGCCCTCGTGCCGCAATTTTAGCAACACAGAAAGGGGTCTGTATTGGAGACCAAACGTCTTCTGCCACACTGCTTAGAGTTTCAACAACATGAACAACTTCTTTCTGTTGGCATCACTTTTTACAATGGATTACCGCTGTTGTGGGCCTTTAACCATCTGTCTGACTTTGTTGTTCACACAGGAGAGATACGGGACTATCGTGGATCCTCTGGGGAGCCTCAACAACCTCATGATGCTGAAGAGGCAGAGAAGAGTCTCTCCACATCAGAACTCCTCCAGAAACACCTGCAGAGATCCACAGGGAAGATAATTCACCGCTCTGACTGTGGGAAGAGATTCACCTCATCAGCAGGCATTCAAATTCATCAGAGAACACACACAGGAGAGAAATCTTATAGCTGTGATCAATGTGGGAAGAGTTTTACTACATCTGGCCAGCTGACTCAACACCAGAGAATACACACAGGAGAGAAACCTTATAGCTGTGATCAATGTGGGAAGAGATGTACTACATCTGGCTCTCTGACTCTACACCAGAGAATACACACAGGCGAGAAACCTTATAGCTGTGGTCAATGTGGGAAGAGTTTTACTACATCTGGCCAGCTGACTCAACACCAGAGAATACACACAGGAGAGAAACCTTATAGCTGTGATCAATGTGGGAAGAGATGTACTACATCTGGCTCTCTGACTGTACACCAGAGAATACACACAGGCGAGAAACCTTATAGCTGTGGTCAATGTGGGAAGAGTTTTAGTCAATCCTTCACTCTGACTCTACACCAGAGGATACACGCAGGAGAGAAATCTTATAACTGTGATAAATGTGGGAAGAGATGTACTACCTCTGGCTCTCTGACTGTACACCAGAGAATACACACAGGCGAGAAATCTTATAGCTGTGATCAATGTGGGAAGAGTTTTGGTCAATCTAGCACTCTGACTCAACACCAGAGAACACACACAGGAGAGAAATCTTATAGCTGTGATCAATGTGGGCAGAGTTTTGGTAGATCTTGCCAGCTGACATCACACCAGAGAATACACACAGGAGAGAAACCTTATAGCTGTGGTCAATGTGGGAAGAGATTTACTACTTCTGGCTGTCTAACTTTACACCAGAGAATACACACAGGAGAGAAACCTTCTAGCTGTGGTCAATGTGGGAAGAGTTTTAGTCAATCTAGCTCCCTGACAGTGCACAAGAGAACACACACAGGAGAGAAACCTTATAGCTGTGATCAATGTGGGAAGAGTTTTACTACATCTGGCTCTCTGACTTTACACCAAAGAACACACACAGGAGAGAAACCTTATAGCTGTGGTCAATGTGGGAAGAGTTTTCCTACATCTGGCTCTCTGACTTTACACCAGAGAACACACACAGGAGAGAAGCCTTATAGCTGTGATCAATGTGGGAAGAGTTTTACTAGATCTGGCCATCTGACATTACACCAGAGAACACACACAGGAGATAAACCTTATAGCTGTGATCAATGTGGGAAGAGTTTTACTACTTCTGGCTATCTGACTTTACACCAGAGAACACACACAGGAGAGAAACCTTTTAGCTGTGATCAATGTGGAAAGAGTTTTGGTCAATCTAGCTATCTGACAGTGCACCAGAGAAAACACACAGGAGATAAACCTTATAGCTGTTGGCAATGTGGGAAGAGTTTTGTTCAATCTAGCTATCTGACAGTGCACCAGAGAACACACACTGGAGAGAAACCTTATAGCTGTGATCAATGTGGGAAGAGTTTTAGTACATCTGGCATTCTGACTCGACACCAGAGAACACACACAGGAGAGAAATCTTATAGCTGTGACCAGAGGTAATCTGATAAAAGATCTCTGACTAAACATCAGAAAATACATGAAGCAGTTGTTTCATGATATCAATGAATTAATGTCACAATGTAGAATGTTTTAACATTGTAGTTGGAGTATTTTGATATTGTCACAATGTAGAACCCTAAATGTTTGTCCCCTGTTCTATTGATTTCAACATAATGTGGATATTAGCCTCAGGGGGAAAATCCAGGCTCTGAATTGAAAGAGTTACTATTTTTGTGATTTAACAAAAAGTGACTAACACAAAAAGAGCTGTGTTACACCATGTTGGTGACCCACTTGAATCAAAATGCAACACTTCAAAATGTAGCTAGCTGTTTTCTACAAATTGTCCTCTAACCAGGGATGTACACATTATTCCCAGATTTCGTGTGGTTTTTGAGCTGTTAGTTTTAACAGGACGTGCAACCTCATCTCCCTCCTCTCGGCACAATTGATTTCAAAATGATATTAACATGATATCGATGAGTGATGACAAATAAGTGTTGTGTTCCTTTGTTTAGCGACCCCTACATTTAAATGCATCACTCCAAAATGTAGCTGACTGTCTTCTGCAGGTTGTCCTCTAACCAGTGAGGTGAAATATATCTCCCATTTCCATGTGTTTTTTTTAGTTGTGTTAGTTTCAACATCACTAACAACCTGATCTCCCCCCTATTTGATATCAGTGATTTATTGCTACTTGTCAAAACAACAGCGTTTCTGGTGCTTGTGCAGTTTATAAGGAGCTTGTTTAAAAAATACAAGTAATATGATTATTGTGGCAGATGTTTGTGTAAATAGCACATTTTATGTTTAGGTTTTCAATATATCACAAACTGTTTCTGCATATTAGTTATTGATTTGGACACGTTAAAACTGTGTTTTGACATTTGGGCTATCCCACCTAGCAAAATGTAATTGAAAAGTCGTTGAAAATAATACTATGCAACCAAATATTTCATATTTACATTTCATGTAACATTTAGTAATGAAAATTATTCATGCAACCAACTGACAGTTTTTGGGGTACAATTATATTGATATTGTTTCCCTGTTTTTAGAATATCAGGGTTCATTCTCAGATGTGCCAAACCAAATGTACTAGAGCATGACATTGGGGACTGGGCTCCAATCCAACAACATGCCTATCTAGTGATCCCTGAAAAGAGAGAGAAGCTCCGCAGTGAGGTGGAAAGTTACTACGGATATTGCAGGAGTTTCCTCTTGAAATCAGACACGTCCGTTGTGAGAACAACCTGGTTGCTGATTGTCTCAAGGGGGGCAGTCAAAATGTTTTGTGTTGTGCGTTTAGCCAGTGCATTGCCATGGATCACAGTTTATTTTTACTGCACGTTTTTCCGTATTGGAGATTAGTTTTGTTTGGGCTCGTTCCAAGGGGACGGGAGTTCTAGAAGCTAGTGAGTTTTAGGAAGATGAGAGTTCTAGAAGCTAGCTATCGAAAGAAAAATCTTTGTGGGAATAATAAAAAATAAATATTGTTTGTAATTGTTGTTTGCCAGTAGACAGACACCATGTTTAAATTGGTGACGGTGAAGCATTGTAGTTGATTATAATGTGAAATTGAAGTTGTTTTCTGTTGTTGGTGAGCAAACTTAAGGTGTTAGTTAGTCTTTGGTTTTTCCATTTATGTTTTGAGGTTGGACTTTAGCACGTATAGCTCGTTAGCACGTAGGATGCACTGATTGGTGTCACCTCATTAGTCAGTATGTGTTACACCTGTGCTGGCTTGTCCATCTCGTTAGTGGGAAGGTGTTTCACTTGAGCTGGTCCAGGGTCTATTTAAGAGTGTCTGGCCCAGTGCTCCAGTTGTCTTGATAGATGTGGAGAGGCAACACCTTTAGTTGCTCCACCTTTTTGGTTTGCTTCCTGTCTTTAAGTTTGGTGTGGGTTTTTCTTTTGTTTGCCTCTTCTTGGGCAGATTTAGTGGGTGTCATGGTGGGTGTCTTTTAGGTCCCAGTTGTTGTTACTTGTCAATTTTCAGTGGACACCCCCATAGTGTCTTTCAGAGCCCCTCCTGAAAAAAACAAGCTTATATTTTGAGTTGGATATTGCATCCAATTAGTGTTTAAATCAATGGAATTTCCTTAGAATGCTCATTAGTCTTTCAGTTGTTAGTCTTCTGTTTGTTGTGTACTAAATATTTCTGTTTATTTTCATTGTTTTCTCCTGTGAAGCCATTCTGTTGAATCCATGTCTGAAATGTGCTGTATAAATAAAGCTTGATTTGATTTCAACAAATGAACCCAATGACCAATCAACAGACTTTTGGTCTCTCTTAGTATGAAAAACTGTATCACTTTTCCAGCCTGCTGAAGGCGTGGTAGAGTGGTAAACACCACCCCCGGCTCTACCAGGGGCTTGAGGTGGTCTCCCACAGCTCTGATGGTGGAGTGGTAAACACCACCCCCGGCTCTACCAGGGGCTTGAGGCGGTCTCCCACAGCTCTGCTGGTGGAGTGGTAAACACCACCCCCGGCTCTACCAGGGGCTTGAGGTGGTCTCCCACAGCTCTGCTTATGTCATGTTCTGTGGCCTTGCTGTTCCATTTCTTGACTGCCCCTGCAACACAGAAACACATTCAGTCATATTATATAAAACACTCAAAGTAATGTATTTGGAACATCTATGGCCTCAGTTACACCTGGCACCTAAATGGGACTTTTCCATCAACCTGTCATCTGATCACTCCAAGCTGCATTCGGTTCAGATCTACCAGGATGGGCCTTTGACATAGTCTGGATGCAGTCAGGCCACTGAATATAAATATTCAATATAAAGAGATGGGGTGAATTAGTAGGGAAAAGTACATTCTACACAAATAACCTTCATAATATCAAAGAACAAATTTGTGTGCCTGAGGGGAAATTAACTTTCCTACAGCCAAAAGGGGTGAGAAATTTCATATGAGTGGACAATTTGCACTAATGTAAATAAACATGGATGATGGAACATATTACCTTTAGCTTACGTGATGAACCACTAAGGGAACATAAATATTTACCATCTAAACCATGTGTGACCTCTCACCTCTCTGGCTGTAGAAGTGTTCTTTCTAACCAGTCCCTCAACAGCTCTCTGACTGAGCTCCACCCTCACTGGGTCTTCAGAGGAGAGGAAGGCTGAGGAGGGATGGAAGGATGAATGGATCAGTCAGTCAATAAAGTGTAGAGCTGCTGTCTATGCTGTCAGACAAAATCCCTATTTTATTAGTTCATAAAAGTAAATAAGGCTTTATGACTGCTGAATACCAACTATCAATCACTTAGATCATGTATTTCCAGGTAGAGATACATCCGTGGGACGTCCCTAGCCTGTTGAAGTTGACAGTTAAAATGGTTAAGGTTAGGGTTTAGGGTAGGGATGTCCCAAGGATCCCGGATAGCATTGACCATTGTGCCTTCTTCTGTCTCTTTTACATAGCAGGTGATGAGTTCTGACTTCTGAACATGAAAATATTAAATATCCTTATTTATGTGAAATTGAATTTTTCTCGTGGTTTTTAAGGGTAGGTAACAACACATCCGCAACGCTGATCCTCAACACAGGGGCCCCAAACTATCATGGTCCAAGCACACCAAGACAGTCGTGAAGAGGGCACGACAAAACCTATTCCCCCTCAGGAGACTGAAAAGATTTGGCATGGGTCCTAAGATCCTCAAAAGGTTCTACAGCTGCACCATCGAGAGCATCCTGACTGGTTGCATCCCTGCCTGGTATGGCAACTGCTCGGCCTCCGACCGCAAAGCACTACAGAGGGTAATACGTACAGCCCAGTACATCACTGGGGCCAAGCTTTCTGCCATCCAGGACCTCTATCCCAGGCGGTGTCAGAGGAAGCCCCCCCCCCCCCCCCCTCCACTGTCTGTTATTATCTATGCATAGCCACTTTAATAACTCTACCTACATTTACATATTACCTCAATTATCTCGACTAACCGACTAATCAGTTCACCGTCTCACCTCATACTGTATTGGAGCAGCAGCAGCTGACTGCCCAGTTCAACGTCAGTTCACCGTCTCACCTCATACTGTATTGGAGCAGCAGCAGCTGACTTCCCGGTTCAACATCAGTTCACCGTCTCACCTCATACTGTATTGGAGCAGCAGCAGCTGACTGCCCGGTTCAACATTCAACGTCAGTTCATCGTCTCACCTCATACTGTATTGGAGCAGCAGCTGACTGCCCGGTTCAACATCAGTTCATCGTCTCACCTCATACTGTATTGGAGCAGCAGCAGCTGACTACCCGGTTCAACATCCTCCACTGACTCGGCCCTGTCTACACCTCCAAGGTGCCCCGCTCACACAGGAATACACACTCAGAGCTTACTAGACTTGTATATAAACTACACTTTGCATGTTTCGCTCACCTCTTTTTTTTTTTAACTAGGTTTGAGGGCATTTACCCAGGTCGTCAGGAGCCAGGTCATTTACCCAGGTCGTCAGGAGCCAGGTAATTTACCCAGGTCATCAGGAGCCAGGTCATTTACCAAGGTCGTCAGGAGCCAGGTCATCAGGAGCGGTCACCAAGTGAAGATTCACATCCCCATCGCCAAATGTGGTGGTTAACTTTTACTGCCTCCCAAACCCGGATCCAGGAGCACCCCCCACCCCCCCCCCCACACTGATTAGCATAGCTAGCATAGCTTCACAAGTAAATAGTAGCATCTAAATATCAAATCACAAGTCCAAGACACCAGATGAAAGATACAGATCTTGTGAATAAACCCATCATTTCTGTTTTTTAAAATGTTTTACAATATGTAAATCTATTAGCTAACCACGCTAGCAAAATACACCTTTTTTCTTTGTCCACCATTTTTTCTCTCCACCACTAGCTATCACCAATTCGGCCAAATAAAGATATTGATAGCCACTAACCAAGAAAAAACCTCATCAGATGACAGTCTGATAACATATTTAATTACTAATCATAAAACATTAATAACATAACAAACCAATTTACTCATCATAAAACAGTTCATAAAAATAGACAAAGCATAGCAATGGAAAGACACAGATCTTGTGATTTCAGACAATATTTCAGATTTTCTAAGTGTTTTACAGCGAAAACACAATAAATAAATCATAAGTTAGCATACCACATGTGCAAACGTTACCCCAGCATGAATTCAAGCCAAAGAGAGCGATATCTTTATCATCGCCAAAATATATAAATTTTTTCACTAACCTTCTCAGAATTCTTCCGATGACACTCCTGTAACATCATATTACACAATCCATATAGAGTTTGATCGAAAATGTGCATATTTAACGGCACAAATCGTGCTTACACAATGGAAATACTGTCCAACTACTCAAGCAATCTGCCCGGCAGCATCATGATAATACAACTATTTTTATCGAAAACTATTCATAAACTTGACAAAAAAAAATACAGGTTGGACATGAAATGAAAGATGCATTCGTTATTAATGCAATCGCTGAGTTAGATTTTTTAAACTAACGTTACTAGACATACAGTGTGCGTTACAGCCAGACTAGGGCATCACTATTCGCCATTATTGAGTTTACATTTTTCCACATAAAAACGGAATAACATCATAAATAGCTCTTACTTTTCGACGAGCTTCCATCAGAATCTTGGCCAAGTGGTCCTTTGTCCAAAAGAATCGTTGCTTGGTTGTAAAACGTCGTCTTCAACTTCGGATTTAGCAGCTAACAATTGCTAACAATAGCTATTTTACCCCAGCATGTCAAATCTTCAAGACGCAATACTGAGGAAATTCCGAAGAATAGCAATAGCAAACTCGCATAATCTGATATAACTCGGTTTAAAATAGCTTCGTTATGATGTTTCTAACTCCTATATCGAATTAAATTACAGACGGATACATTTCACGTTGATAATTGAGCGTTTGAAAATGGCATCCTGAGGTCCCTTTCTGCGTAATGGTCAGCGTCGAAAGGAAGGCTACCCTCACTCCTTGGCCTTTTATAACCTCTGAGAGCAACGCAGAAAGCCCATTCCACTTCTCATTGGTTACTGACATCCAGGGGAAGGCGGGTGCAGTTCATGTCGTTCCATAGGATACACACAGACCTTAAAAACTGATCTGAGACCAGAGCTTCGCTCTCAGACCTTCGCACTACCTGTCATGGATTTCGCTGTAGAAAGAGTTCTGGGTCACCCACAGACATAATTCCAACGGTTTATGAAACTAGAGAGTGTTTTCTATCCAATAGAATTAATAATATGCATATTGTACGAGCAAGAATTGAGTACTAGGCAGTTTAATTTGGAGACGACAAAATGCTAATTCGAAACAGCACCCCCTGTAGTCGCAAGAAGTTAATTTCTTTAATATCAAATGAGGAGAGAAACTTACCACACAAGTCAGAGTTATTCTTAAACTAAATCTTTATTCACTTATTAATAATGGAGCAGGTAAATACAACGTACACATATAAAGTGAATCAATTGAGTGCTCTACGATAATGATGGCTGGTCGACCCACAGGACGAAAGTACGAAAGTACAAAGGTCTTTTATAGCCAAGATATACCCCTTTCAACCTACATAACGAACAACAGATGTATAGAACGGGTCACAAGGTTAAGATTTGTATGAAAGATACCTATAATTGTCAGCAGACAGTATCTGCTGTAAAAACAGTACTCTTTGTGTAGAGACCAGGGTCTGGCCCTGGGGTCATCTCTCCCTGGTACCATATAGAACAGAAACATTAACTCATAATCTGGAATGCAGTCTCCTTAGGTTTTATCACCCAAAAGACATTGTAAATCTCCTGTCAATGTTTTCTCCCAGAGACCCATCCTCAGTAGAACACACAGACACTATAGTTCTAAGAACCCTCTATTCTGTTGCATAAAACAACCATTTGATGCAATAAAAGTATTATAACATAATGTTGCAGTTTTGCTCTCAGTGTCCACTGAAAGTTGACTAGTAACAACAACTGGGACATAAAAGTCACCCACCATGAGACCCACTAAATCTGCCCAAGATGAGGCAAACAAAAGAAAAACCCACAACAAACTTAAAGACAGGAAGCAAACCAAAAAAGTGGAGCAACTAAAGGTGTTGACTCTCTACATCTATCAAGACAACTGGAGCACTGGGCCAGACACTCTTAAATAGAACCTGGACCAGCTCAGGTGAAACACCTTCCCACTAACGAGATGGACAAGCCAGCACAGGTGTAACACATACTGACTAACGAGGTGACACCAATCAGTGCATTCTACGTGCTAACGAGCTAGACGTGCTAAAGTCCAACCTCAAAACATAAATGGGAAAACCAAAGACTAACGCCTTAATTAAGAGAATGCTCACCAACAACAGAAAACAACTTCCATTTCACATTATAATCAACTACAATGCTTCACCGTCACCAATATAAACATGGTGTCTGTCTACTGGCAAACAGCAATTAAAAACAATATTTATTTTTTATTATTCCCACAAAGATTTTTCTTTCTATAGCTTCTAGAACTCACTAGCTTCTAGAACTCTCGTCTTCCTAAAACTCACTCACTTCTAGAACTCTCGTCCCCTTGGAACGAGCCCAAACAAAACTCATCTCCAATACGGAAAAACGTGCAGTAAAAATAAACTGTGATCCATGGCAACTCACTGGCTAAACGCTAAACGCTAATAAATTGAAAACCTAACATGTGGTAAATACACAAACATCTGCCACAATAATAATATTTTTTTTTTAATCATATTTATTGTATTTTTTAAAACAATCTCCTTATAAACTGCACAAGCACCAGAAACGCTGTTGTTTTGACAAGTAGCAATAAATCACGGATATCGATTAGGGGGGAAATCCGGTTGTACGTGCTGTTGAAACTAACAACAACAAAAAAACATGGAAATGGGAGATATCTTTTAGCTCACTGGTTAGAGGACAACCTGCAGAAGACAGTCAGCTACATATTGGAGTGATGCATTTAAATTTAGGGGTCACTAAACAAAGAAACACAACACTTATTTGTCATAACTCATCGATATCATGTTGAAATAAGTTGATTCTGGGAATAATGTGTACATCACTGGTTAGAGGACAACTCTTTTTTTGTTAGTCACTTTGTGTTAAATCACATAAATAGTACTCTTTCAATTCAGAGCCTGGATTTCCCCCAATGAGCCTAATATCCATATCATGTTGAAACCAATTGATAAGGGGGCAAACGTTTAGGGTTCTGTAACACCTAACGAGCTAGACGTGCTAACGAGCTAGACGTGCTAACGAGCTAGACGTGCTAACGAGCTAGACGTGCTAACGAGCAGGACGTGCTAACGAGCAGGACGTGCTAACGAGCAGGACGTGCTAACGAGCAGGACGTGCTAACGAGCAGGACGTGCTAACGAGCAAGACGTGCTAAAGTCCAACCTCAAAACATAAATGGATAAACCAAAGTCTGTAACACCTTCCCCTTAGGACAACAAGTATATTTTATGACTCAATTTATTAGGATTGTTAATAAAATTGATTATAGACCGATTTATTATACTGCGTCCATGTGTATAAGCTGCAAGTACGTTGAAATTAAATATTTTTCTTTTCAACTAAAACCAAACATATTGTATGTCGGTCATAGTCTTATTTTCAACGACATTTTGCTAGGTGGGATATCCCCAATGTCACAGTTTAAACGTGTCCAAATCAATAGTCCAAATGCAGAAACAGTTTGTGATAAATTGAAAAAATAAACGTAAAATGTACTATATACACAAACATCTGCCACAATAATCATATTACTTATATTTATTTAAACAAGCTCCTTATAAACTGCACAAGCACCAGAAACGCTGTTGTTTTGACAAGTAGCAATAAATCACTGATATCAATTAGGAGGGAAATCAGGTTGTAGGTGCTGTTGAAACTAACACAACTAAAAAAAACACATGGAAATGGGAGATATATTTTACCTCACTGGTTAGAGGACAACCCGCAGAAGACAGTCAGCTACATTTTGGAGTGATGCATTTAAATCTAGGGGTCGCTAAACAAAGGAACAACACTTATTTGTCATCACTCAACGATATCATGTTGAAATCAATTGTGTGACAGAAGGGGGATGAGGTTGCACGTTCTGTTAAAACGAACAGCTCAAAAACCACACAGAATCTGGGAGTAATGTGTACATCCCTGGTTAGAGGACAATTTGTAGAAAACAGTTTGCTACATTTTGAAGTGTTGCATTTTGATTCAAGTGGGTCACCAACGTGGGAAGTGTAACAGGGACAAATGTTTAGGCTTCTACATTGTGACATCATTAAAATACTCCTACTACAATGTTAAAACGTTCTACATTGTGACATTATTTCATTGATATCATGAAACAACTCCTTGATGTATTTTATGTTTAATCAGAGATCTTTTATCAGAGTATCTCTTCCCCTGTGTGTGTCCGCTTGTGTATATTCAGGCTGTTTGGCTGAGTAAAACTCTTCCCACATCGATCACAGCTACAGTAATCCCTCGTTTATCGCGGGGGTTACGTTCCGAAAATGACCCGCGATAAGTGAAATCCGCGAAATAGAAAACTTTTTTTTTTTTTACAATTAGCAACTATTACATGTATACAAATACAGTGACTCACGTGTAGGCCGTTTCACTGCTCTTCAGACTGGGCCGCTGCATCCTGACTGCGCTCTGCAGTGTTCTCTTCTTCTGAAGCCCGCGGTGCAGGTGTGTTTGTTCGGGAGAAGAACATAGTGATAGGCAGCTGTTGTCGCTCTTTTTTCTTCTTTGCAAAAAGATCCTTGTACACCGACATGCCACCATCGATTACGTTGGAGAACTGTAATGAACGGCTCATCAAAGGGTCCCATTCCTCAGCTACTCGCTTAAGTTCAGTGGCCATTCGCACCATGGTTGCTAAGCGACCAAGCGTTAGTCCTTCCTCCTCATCTCTCGTGTCCTCTTCTCCCTCTTCTCTTTCATCGTCGCTTTGTGGCTTTGTCATTTCTGCCAGCTCTGCATCGGTCAGCGGCTGTGCGTCTCCATCAATCAGGGCGTTTATGTCATCCGGACTCATGTCATTAAAGCCGTCTCCTCCAATCTGTTTAGCCAGATTCACAGCTGTTTCTACGGCAGAGTGGTGGACCTCGTCAAGCGAGCCTCCGGTTGCGTTTTGCACTGCCTCTGGCCATAGTTTTTTCCAGCAGGCCTTCAGAGTTTCCGTTTTCATTTCCTGAATGGCCCTCTGAATGTTTTGGAGACACGATGCGATGGTGTATCCACGCCAGTAGTCCTTCAGTGAGAAATCTTGATCCGAGTCCATAGCGTCAACAAGATGTTGCAGGGTGTTGCGCGTATAGAGAGCCTTGAAAGCACGGATGACTCCTTGGTCCATGGGCTGAATCAGGGATGTAGTGTTTGGCGGCAGAAATTCTATTTGCACACCATCATATGCCAAATCATTACCGTGACCTCCGGCGTTGTCAAGGAGCAGAAGCACTTTAAAGTTCAGTCCCTTTCCTCTCAAATAACACTTGACCTCCGGGATGAAACAGTTTTTGAACCAATCCAGATTGAGCGCTTTTGTCATCCAAGCCTTTGCATTATACATCCAGTAAACAGGCAAATCATCCTTATTTTTGTTTTTCAGCGCCCTGGGATTTTTAGACCTGTAAATCAGCCCCGGTTTAATCATGAAACCTGCGGCATTTCCGCACATAGCCAGGGTCAAACGGTCTTTGTGAACTTTAAATCCTGGGGCTTTGGCTTCTTCCTGCATGATGAAGGTGCGGGAGGGCATTCGTTTCCAAAATAAGGCAGTCTCATCCATGTTAAAAACTTGTTCGGGCTTATATCCCCCCTCCTCAATGATCGCCTTGAATTTATTGTTCACGAAGGCTTCTGCCTCAGCGGTATCCGCAGACGCCATCTCACCGTGCAGACAAACATTTTTAAGTCCAAAGCGTTTCTTAAACTTTTCAAACCAGCCCTTGCTTGCATTAAATGCGCTTGGCACTTTGTCAGCAGCACTTGCTGGGGGCCTGGCATCCTCTCCCACTGTGTCAGCAGCACTTGCTGAGGGCCCGGCATCCTCTCCCACTGTGTCAGCAGCACTTGCTGAGGGCCTGGCATCCTCTCCCACTGTGTCAGCAGCACTTGCTGAGGGCCCGGCATCCTCTCCCACTGTGTCAGCAGCACTTGCTGAGGGCCTGGCATCCTCTCCCACTGTGTCAGCAGCACTTGCTGAGGGCCCGGCATCCTCTCCCTCTTCCCCGTCACTGACAGCAAAGTTTTCATACAGCATTCTCGCTTTTGTGCAGATAACGTTTGTATCCAGGGTTATGTTTTTTTTCCTGCAGTCATTAATCCACAGAGCTAATGCCGTCTCCATCCGTACCATGGTCTTGTTGCGGACAGTTACAACCCTTTTTGCATTCGTATTAAAATTGACTGCTGCTGTCGTCCTTATGTTTTTTTCCTCCTTTTTTATGTAACGAACGGAAGATTCATTGATTCCGTAATGGCGAGCAACGGCTGCATAGCTTTTACCTTCCCTTAGCATGTCCAGAAGTTTAACTTTATCTGAGATAGGTAGCATCTTCCGCCGTTTGGGCCCATCCGCAGGTGCTTTTGTCGGTCCAGGCCGACAAAAGGCTGTATATGGTTTCTCTCCTGTGTGTGTTCTATGGTGCATAGTTAGATAGCGAGAAGAAGAAAAACTCTTCCCACAATGATCACAGCTAAAAGGTTTCTCTCCGGTGTGTATTCTATGGTGTATAGTTAGATACCTAGGAGTACAAAAACTCTTCCCACATTGATCACAGCACGGATTATCTCCTGTGTGTGTTCTATGGTGGTTAGTTAGATTGCTAGATTTAGCAAAACTCTTCCCACATTGATCACAGCTATATGGTTTCTCTCCTGTGTGTGTTCTCTGGTGTGCAGTCAGATGGCTAGATTTAGCAAAACTCTTCCCACATTGATCACAGGTATAAGGTTTCTCTCCTGTGTGTGTTCTCTGGTGTGCAGTCAGATGGCTAGATTTAGCAAAACTCTTCCCACATTGATCACAGCTAAAAGGTTTCTCTCCTGTGTGTGTTCTCTGGTGTATTTTAAGTTCTGATGAAGATTTGCAACATTTCCCACAGTCAGAGCAGCAGTGAGATTTCTTCCCTGTGGGTCTCTGCTGGTGTTTCTTGAGGAGTTCTGATCTGGAGAGACTCTTCTCTGCCTTGTCAGCATCATGAGGTTGTTGAGGCTCCGCAGAGATTCCACGATAGTCCCGTCTCTCTCCTGTGTGAACAACAAAGTCAGACGGTTAAAGGGCCACAACAGCAGAACTCCACTGTTTATTTGAGGTAAAAGGTGATGCCCAGAGGTCTGTTAAATTATTTTACAATTGTCTTAAGACAGTCAAACTCTAAGCAGTGTTCCAGACGACCTTTGATCTCCAAAAAAGGCCCCTTTCTGTGTTTGCTAAAATTGCAGCACGAGGGCGATGCACACACAATTTGATTGCAGAAACACCTCCCTGCTAATGAGGAAATCACTAGTTATGGATGTAGTATATCTGGCAATGAGGAAACCACTAGTTATGGATGTAGTATATCTGCCTGGAACAAAAATGGTGAGCAAAGATTTTTGTTTTCCACAATGTATTCTGAATATTACGGTGCATAATCAGCGCAAGATCAGGAGTGCTACTGAAGGAAATTCACATTAAGTTCTGTGTCTATTCACTAATTCACCACCGTGTGGGAAAACGCAGGGGGGTTCTCATAGGCTGACAGCAAAAATAGCCATTTACAGGTTGTTTATGAGTGCATTTCACATTACTATTGGATTACAACTGTTAGGCTCGTTTGAATCTCCTGCTTAATATGTTTGTGTTATTGTCGCAAATCAACTGCTTTATACTTATAAAACACTTCAACCAGTAAAATGCTCTTTAGCTAGCTTTGCTATCAGCGTGAAACTGAGGGTTTGTACATTAAGTGTTAAATAAATTGGCCCATAACTTCACCTAACAACAAGATAGACCTACTGTAGGACCCATAACTTCACCTAACAATAACATGGACCCATAACTTCACCTAACAACAACATAGACATAGGACTATATATAATTTAATATTTCAGGTGAAACATGGAAACTTAAATGTCTTTGTCATGACATTTCATAACCTGATCACCAGATAATTTTGTAAATAATCCCACAAGGCTACTCTGTAATGTGATGTCATTCTAAATGTCCTGAATAAAGGAAAATAGCTCTGTGTGTTGTACAATAGCCGATCCATCAAGGAACAGTTCTCTACACATTATGAGCTAAGTATCTCTGTGTGCCAACAGACTAACGAGAACCTACAGTAAATCAAGCAGACAATAACATTATAAACATCAATTTGTTAGGGATGTTGGATCCAACGTGGAGCACGGCATAACTGTCTTTACCAGAGTAATGAATGAAGAAGCACTTTGGTTGTTGTTGCATGTCGTGATGTTTGTTATTTGACTGTCATTCAGAAAATGATTTCCTGGATCACTTGATGATAGTTGAACATGTGACTATAACAAAACAGCTACAGTATTAAGTATTATGTATAATTATTGAAAAACCACAATAATGACAGTATCCATTTGGGTGTTGTCAATAAAGTTAAGGGGACTTTCGGTTAGAACCATTGGATTTAGCAAACTCTGAAATGATTGAAAACTGTTTTCCCAGGAGGCACTAAATGTGACGTAGTTAGAGAGCATTTCAGAGATCTGAATACTAAAAAACTGTCCCACTGCAAGATCCAGTATTTAAGTTGAAGTTCATCATATGACAAGCGTAACGTTATGACTATAACTACTGTTCCCTGAAGGAGGGAAACTAGGTACAACATACTATCATATCCACATGTTATGACTATAACTACTGTTCCCTGAAGGAGGGAAACTAGGTACAACATACTATTAAATCCACACGTTATGACTATTACTACTGTTCCCTGAAGGAGGGAAACTAGGTACAACATACTATTAAATCCACATGTTATGACTATAACTACTGTTCCCTGAAGGAGGGAAACTAGGTACAACATACTATTAAATCCACATGTTATGACTATAACTACTGTTCCCTGAAGGAGGGAAACTAGGTACAACATACTATTAAATCCACATGTTATGACTATAACTACTGTTCCCTGGAGGAGGGAAACTAGGTACAACATACTATTAAATCCACATGTTATGACTATAACTACTGTTCCCTGAAGGAGGGAAACTAGGTACAACATACTATTAAATCCACATGTTATGACTATAACTACTGTTCCCTGAAGGAGGGAAACTAGGTACAACATACTATTAAATCCACAGGTTATGACTATAACTACTGTTCCCTGAAGGAGGGAAACTAGGTACAACATACTATTAAATCCACATGTTATGACTATAACTACTGTTCCCTGAAGGAGGGAAACTAGGTACAACATACTATCAAATCCACGCCTCGCTGGAAACCCCGCCTTCCACAGGTGATGAGCGTGAGGCTTGGATTTTATTCCTTAAATTTAATAACGCTCTTCACCAACCCAGGAAAGGGCGGGGACAAACAGGTGTTGTACCTCGTTTCTCTCCTTCAGGGAAGTGTAATCATAATCAAAGTTACACTTCCTTTCAGTCAGTCAACTTCGGAACAACATACTACGGGGAAATACAATCATTCCCCATGCCGACCCAAACGGATACTAAATGAAACGGCCCATGGCAGATCACCCAGACCTGACCCCGCAAGATGTGTCAGTTGTCAATTTATTCATTGTCTTTTGTTTGAAACACTCCTGTCAATGTTGAGTAAGGACGCACGCCTGATTACCCATATAGAAGTAGGACTAGTCTACCTGGCCTGCACACAAATGTAGGCCTATAAATGTGCCCATTTGGGGATGTCTGATAGTATTTCAGATTGTCTTAATGCACCACCACTAATGAGTTGTGGAGCTTCTCAAAGTAATTTCTTCTTCACATCCAAACAGCAAGTAAACAAAGTCTAATCACAATCAATTGCGAATGACAATAGTTCCTCAAAGTATTTTTGTAAAATATTTCCAGCTCTCGCCATTTCGATAAACACACGGCATAATATTAATAATTGCCTGGTCGGGTTGTGTTGACGACCGGCTCCCTCTGGTCGGGTTGTGTTGACGACCGGCTCCCTCTGGTCGGGTTGTGTTGACGACCGGCTCCCTCTGGTCGGGTTGTGTTGACGACCGGCTCCCTCTGGTCGGGTTGTGTTGACGACCGGCTCCCTCTGGTCGGGTTATGTTGACGACCGGCTCCCTCCGGTCGGGTTGTGTTGACGACCGGCTCCCTCTGGTCGGGTTGTGTTGACGACCGGCTCCCTCTGGTCGGGTTGTGTTGACGACCGGCTCCCTCTGGTCGGGTTGTGTTGACGACCGGCTCCCTCTGGTCGGGTTGTGTTGACGACCGGCTCCCTCTGGTCGGGTTGTGTTGACGACCGGCTCCCTCTGGTCGGGTTGTGTTGACGACCGGCTCCCTCTGGTCGGGTTGTGTTGACGACCGGCTCCCTCTAGTCAGGTTATGCTGACGACCGGCTCCCTCTGGTCGGGTTGTGTTGACGACCGGCTCCCTCTGGTCAGGTTATGTTGACGACCGGCTCCCTCTGGTCGGGTTGTGTTGACGACCGGCTCCCTCTGGTCGGGTTGTGTTGACGACCGGCTCCCTCTGGTCGGGTTGTGTTGACGACCGGCTCCCTCTGGTCGGGTTGTGTTGACGACCGGCTCCCTCTAGTCAGGTTATGCTGACGACCGGCTCCCTCTGGTCGGGTGATGCTGACGAGCGGCCCCCTCTGGTCGGGTTATTCTGGCGAGCGGCCCCCTCTGGTCGGGTTATGTTGACGACCGGCTCCCTCTAGTTATGACTTCGAGTCATTTGTGTGTCTTAATTATTTGATCAGAATGCTTAAAGCATCAGACAAATTCAGTACGTATATTTGATTTTATAAAAACACATGGGGCGATTGGTAGAAAGAACAGATGACTCTTGGTTGACCAAGATGTATTTTAGTTGGGGACAGCACTAGAACATGATTTTGGGGCTCCCGAGTGGCGCAGCGGACACTGCATCTCAGTGCTTGAGGCGCCACTACAGACACCCTGGATCAAATCCAGACTGTATCACAACCGGCTGTGATTGGGAGTTCCATAGGGCGGCGCACAATTGGCCCAGCGTCGTCCGGGGTAGGCAGTCATTGTAAATAAGAATTTGTTCTTAGCTGACTAGCCTAGTTAAATACAGGTTACATTTAAATAAATAAAAAAAAGTGTTTCATGATAAACCATTTTCTATAAATCCGTCAAGGCACCAACTTTGAGAAGGGTTTAAAACAAAGGTTTAAAACCAATTCATGAATGTAATTGAATCTAGGTATGTCTTGCCTTTAACTATTTGTCATAAACTGTCAACCTCTCTCCGCCTCTCTCCCTTTTCACTCCCCTCTCTCCCTTTTCACTCCCCTCTCTCCCTTTTCACTCCCTCTCCCCGCCTCTCTCCCTTTTCACTCCCTCTCCCCGCCTCTCTCCCTTTTCACTCCCTCTCTCCGTCTCTCTCCCTTTTCACTCCCTCTCTCCGCCTCTCTCCCTTTTCACTCCCTCTCTCCGCCTCTCTCCCTTTTCACTCCCCTCTCTCCCTTTTCACTCCCTCACTCCGCCTCTCTCCCTTTTCACTCCCTCTCTCCGCCCCTCTCCCTTTTCACTCCCTCTCTCCGCCTCTCTCCCTTTTCACTCCCTCTCTCCGCCTCTCTCCCTTTTCACTACCTCTCTCCTCCTCTCTCCCTTTTCACTCCCCTCTCTCCCTTTTCACTCCCTCTCTCCGCCTCTCTCCCTTTTTACTCCCTCTCTCCGCCTCTCTCCCTTTTCACTCCCTCTCTCAGCCTCTCTCCCTTTTCACTCCCCTCTCTCCGCCTCTCACCCTTTTCACTCCCCTCTCTCCCTTTTCACTCCCCTCTCTCCGCCTCTCTCCCTTTTCACTCACCTATCTCCGCCTCTCTCCCTTTTCACTCCCCTCTCTCCCTTTTCACTCCCCTCTCTCCGCCTCTCTCCCTTTTCACTCACCTATCTCCGCCTCTCTCCCTTTTCACTCCGCCTCTCTCCCTTTTCACTCCGCCTCTCTCCCTTTTCACTCCCCTCTCTCCGCCTCTCTCCCTTTTCACTCCCTCTCTCCGCCTCTCTCCCTTTTCACTCCCTCTCTCCGCCTCTCTCCCTTTTCACTCCCTCTCTCCGCCTCTCTCCCTTTTCACTCCCTCTCTCCGCCTCTCTCCCTTTTCACTCCCTCTCTCCGCCTCTCTCCCTTTTCACTCCCTCTCTCCGCCTCTCTCCCTTTTCACTCCCTCTCTCCCTTTTCACTCCCTCTCTCCGCCTCTCTCCCTTTTCACTCCCTCTCCCCGCCTCTCTCCCTTTTCACTCCCTCTCACCCTTTTCACTCCCCTCTCTCCCTTTTCACTCCCCTCTCTCCGCCTCTCTCCCTTTTCACTCCCCTATCTCCGCCTCTCTCCCTTTTCACTCCCCTCTCTCCCTTTTCACTCCCCTCTCTCCGCCTCTCTCCCTTTTCACTCACCTATCTCCGCCTCTCTCCCTTTTCACTCCCCTCTCTCCGCCTCACTCCCCTCTCTCCGCCTCTCTCCCTTTTCACTCCCTCTCTCCGCCTCTCTCCCTTTTCACTCCCTCTCTCCGCCTCTCTCCCTTTTCACTCCCTCTCTCCGCCTCTCTCCCTTTTCACTCCCTCTCTCCGCCTCTCTCCCTTTTCACTCCCTCTCTCCGCCTCTCTCCCTTTTCACTCCCTCTCTCCGCCTCTCTCCCTTTTCACTCCCTCTCCCCGCCTCTCTCCCTTTTCACTCCCTCTCTCCGCCTCTCTCCCTTTTCACTCCCCCTCTCCGCCTCTCTCCCTTTTCACTCCCTCTCTCTCCCTTTTCACTCCGCCTCTCTCCCTTTTCACTCCCCTCTCTCCGCCTCACTCCCCTCTCTCCGCCTCTCTCCCTTTTCACTCCCTCTCTCCGCCTCTCTCCCTTTTCACTCCCTCTCTCCGCCTCTCTCCCTTTTCACTCCCTCTCTCCGCCTCTCTCCCTTTTCACTCCCTCTCTCCGCCTCTCTCCCTTTTCACTCCCTCTCTCCGCCTCTCTCCCTTTTCACTCCCTCTCTCCCTTTTCACTCCCTCTCTCCGCCTCTCTCCCTTTTCACTCCCTCTCTCCGCCTCTCTCCCTTTTCACTCCCTCTCTCCGCCTCTCTCCCTTTTCACTCCCTCTATCCTCCTCTCTCCCTTTTCACTCCCCTCTCTCAGCCTCTCTCACTTTTCACTCCCTCTCTCCGCCTCTCTCCCTTTTCTCTCCCTCTTTCCGCCTCTCTCCACCTCTCTCCCTTTTCACTCCCTCTCTCCGCCTCTCTCCCTTTTCACTCCCTCTCTCCGCCTCTCTCCCTTTTCACTCCCCTCTCTCCGCCTCTCTCCCTTTTCTCTCCCTTTTCACTCCCTCTCTTCGCCTCTCTCCCTTTTCACTCCCTCTCTCCGCCTCTCTCCCTTTTCACTCCCTCTCTTCGCCTCTCTCCCTTTTCACTCCCTCTCTCCGCCTCTCTCCCTTTTCACTCCCTCTCTCCGCCTCTCTCCCTTTTCACTCCCTCTCTCCGCCTCTCTCCCTTTTCACTCCCTCTCTCCGCCTCTCTCCCTTTTCACTCCCTCTCTCCGCCTCTCTCCCTTTTCACTCCTTCTCTCCGCCTCTCTCCCTTTTCACTCCCCTCTCTCCGCCTCTCACCCTTTTCACTCCCCTCTCTCCTTTTTCACTCCCCTCTCTCCGCCTCTCTCCCTTTTCACTCACCTATCTCCGCCTCTCTCCCTTTTCACTCCCTCTCTCCGCCTCTCTCCCCTTTCACTCCCTCTCTCCGCCTCTCTCCCTTTTCACTCCCTCTCTCCCTTTTCACTCCCTCTCTCCGCCTCTCTCCCTTTTCACTCCCTCTCTCCGCCTCTCTCCCTTTTCACTCCCTCTCTCCGCCTCTCTCCCTTTTCACTCCCTCTCCCCGCCTCTCTCCCTTTTCACTCCCTCTCTCCGCCTCTCTCCCTTTTCACTCCCCCTCTCCGCCTCTCTCCCTTTTCACTCCCTCTCTCTCCCTTTTCACTCCGCCTCTCTCCCTTTTCACTCCCCTCTCTCCCCTCTCTCCGCCTCTCTACCTTTTCACTCCCTCTCCCTCTCTAAGAACTTCCCATTTGAATCAATAAGGATTGCAGTTGTGGGTGACTATCTGGGTGGAGCAGACTGGGAGGCTGGTATTCTGACCTGGGCTGGAGCAGACTGGGAGACTGGTATTCTGACCTGGGCTGGAGCAGACTGGGAGGCTGGTATTCTGACCTGTGCTGGAGCAGACTGGGAGGCTGGTATTCTGACATGGGCTGGAGCACACTGTGCTGGAGCAGACTGAGAGGCTGGTATTCTGACCTGTGCTGGAGCAGACTGGGAGGCTGGTATTCTGACCTGGGCTGGAGCAGACTGGGAGGCTGGTATTCTGACCTGGGCTGGAGCAGACTGGGAGGCTGGTATTCTGACCTCGGCTGGAGCAGACTGGGAGGCTGGTATTCTGACCTGTGCTGGAGCAGACTGGGAGGCTGGTATTCTGACCTGTGCTGGAGCAGACTGGGAGACTGGTATTCTGACCTGGGCTGGAGCAGACTGGGAGGCTGGTATTCTGACCTGGGCTGGAGCAGACTGGGAGAATGGTATTCTGACCTGGGCTGGAGCACACTGTGTTGGAGCAGACTGGGAGGCTGGTATTCTGACCTGGGCTGGAGCAGACTGGGATGCTGGAATTCTGACCTGGGCTGGAGCAGACTGGGAGGCTGGTATTCTGACCTGGGCTGGAGCACACTGTGTTGGAGCAGACTGAGAGGCTGGTTGGCTGACCTGGGCTGGAGCAGACTGAGGGGCTGGTATTCTGACCTGGGCTGGAGCATACTGACCCTGGTTTAATCATAAACAATATGATTTAATGTGGCATGAAACAAAAAAACACTAATTCTCAGTCAAAAGCACAAGTCAGAACACAGCCTCTCTATTCTCTCATGTGCTTTCAGGTCCTCTGCCTGGGAAAATGTCTTTCCACACAGTGAGCAGCGGTATGTCTTCTCCTCCTGTGTATGTATTCTTTCATGCTTATTCAGAAGTCTTAACCGGTTAAAACTCTTTTCACACAGGGAGCAGTGGTACGTCTTATCCCCTCCTGTGTGTGTCCTCTCATGCCGATTCAGGGCCCCTAACTTGAAAAAACTCTTTCCACACAGGGAGCATTGGTAGGGTTTTTCTTGTCTGTGTCTCCTCTCATGGTCTTTAAGGCTCCCTGAATGGCTAAAACTCTTTCCACACTGGGAGCATTGGTAGGGCTTTTCTCCTGTGTGTGTCCTTTTATGCTGTTTTAGGTTCCCTAACGTGATAAAACTCTTTCCACACAGGGAGCATTGGTAGGGTTTTTCTTGTCTGTGTCTCCTCTCATGGTCTTTAAGGCTCCCTGAATGGCTAAAACTCTTTCCACACTGGGAACATTGGTAGGGCTTTTCTCCTGTGTGTGTCCTCACATGCGCCTTCAGGTCACCTAACTTCCTAAAACTCTTTCCACAGTGGGAGCAGTGGTAAGGCTTCTCTCCAGAGTGTATTCTCTTATGCCCCCATAGGCTTCCTGCCCAGGTAAAAGTCATTCCACATTGAGAACAGCGATAAGGCTTCTCTCCAGAGTGTTTTTTCTTATGCTGCTTCAGGGCCCTTAACCAGGGAAAACTCTTTCCACAGTGGGAGCATTGATGTCGTCTCGTTGGTTTGGGTGTCGCCGGGTCTGGTTTCCCTGAAGAACTCTTCCCGCTGTCATCGTGAGAGTCTGGTGTCTCTCCTGTCAAAGACAAACAGATTATTTAGTTTAAAAACTAAACTACCAAATTGGCCTTCATACCATCATGGCCACCGAATCATCCCCAACTTCCAATTGGCTCATTCTTTTCCCCTGTAACTATTCCCTAGGTCGTTGCTGTAAATGAGAATGTGTTCTCAGTAAACATACCTGGTAAAATAAGGGATACAAATAAATCACAGTGGCTGTGGTGCCAGGACAACAACCTCTCCCTCAACGTGATCAAGACAAAGGAGATGATTGTAGACTACAGGAAAAAGAGGAGCAGGTTGAGAGCTTCAAGTTCCTTGGTGTCCACATCACCAACAAACTAACATGGTCAAATGCACACCATGACAGTCGTGAAGCCGGCACGACAAAACCTATTCCCCCTCAGGAGACTGAAAACATTTAGCATGGGTCCTCAGATCCTCAAAAGGTTCTACATCGAGAGCATCCTGACTGGTTGCATCACTACCTGGTACGGCAACTGCTCGGCCTCCGACCGCAGGGCACTACAGAGGGTAGTGCGAACGGCCCAGTACATCACCGGGGCCAAGCTTCCTGCCATCCAGGACCTCTATACCAGGCGGTGTCAGAGGAAGGCCCTAAAAATTGTCAAAGACTCCAGCCACCCTAGGCATAGACCGTTCTCTCTGCTACCACACGGCAAGCGGTACCGGAGCGCCAAGTCTAGGTCCAAAAGGCTTCTTAACAGCTTCTACCCCCAAGCCATAAGATTCCTGAACATCTAGTCAAATGGCTACCCAGACTATTCACATTGCCCCACCACACCACTGCCACTCTCTGTTGTCATCTATGCATAGTCACTTTAAATAACTCTACCTACATGTAAATTCTACCTCAACTAACCGGTGCCCCCGCACATTGACTCTGTACCGGCACCCCCCTGTATATATTGTCATTTTTTACTTGTTACTTTTATCTCTTATACTTATCCGTATTTTTTGAAACTGCACTGTCGGTTAGAGGCTCGTAAGTTAGCATTTTACTAAATGTGAATAATAAAATTTGATTTGATTTGTAGTGCCAAGTCATCACAGAGTGGCTGTAATGCTTCTAGGCCAATGTTTCCCAAACTCGGGACCCCGAGGGGTGCACATTTTGTTTTTTTCCCCCTGACACTACACAGCTGATTCAAATAATCAAAGCTTGGGGTCCAGAGGACCGAGTTTGGGAAACCATGTTGTAGCCTAACAAAAACCCCTATTAAACTTGACTGCTGTTATGCACTTATTAGGCATTTACTGGATACATAGCCCAGTCAGTATAGGATAGATTTTAAGTGTACATTACAAAAGACGAAGAAGCAATATTCCAAGCCGCAGCTATGAGACAGTCTCAAAGAAGGAGGAACAGAATGGAACTAGTGTCAGACATGACCAGTAGAGTAGTAGAATGGAACTAGTGTCAGGCATGACCAGTAGAGTAGTAGAATGGAACTAGTGTCAGACATGACCAGTAGAGTAGTAGAATGGAACTAGTGTCAGACATGACCAGTAGAGTAACAGAATGGAACTAGTGTCAGACATGTCCAGTAGAGTAACAGAATGGAACTAGTGTCAGACATGACCAGTAGAGTAGTAGAATGGAACTAGTGTCAGACATGACCAGTAGAGTAACAGAATGGAACTAGTGTCAGACATGACCAGTAGAGTAGTAGAATGGAACTAGTGTCAGACATGACCAGTAGAGTAGCAGAATGGAACTAGTGTCAGACATGACCAGTAGAGTAACAGAATGGAACTAGTGTCAGACATGACCAGTAGAGTAGTAGAATGGAACTAGTGTCAGACATGACCAGTAGAGTAGTAGAATGGAACTAGTGTCAGACATGACCAGTAGAGTAGTAGAATGGAACTAGTGTCAGACATGACCAGTAGAGTAGTAGAATGGAACTAGTGTCAGACATGACCAGTAGAGTAGTAGAATGGAACAAGTGTCAGACATGACCAGTAGAGTAGTAGAATGGAACTAGTGTCAGACATGACCAGTAGAGTAACAGAATGGAACTAGTGTCAGACATGACCAGTAGAGTAACAGAATGGAACTAGTGTCAGACATGACCAGTACAGTAACAGAATGGAACTAGTGTCAGACATGACCAGTAGAGTAGCAGAATGGAACTAGTGTCAGACATGACCAGTAGAGTAGTAGAATGGAACTAGTGTCAGACATGACCAGTAGAGTAGTAGAATGGAACTAGTGTCAGACATGACCAGTAGTAGAATGGAACTAGTGTCAGACATGACCAGTAGAGTAGTAGAATGGAACTAGTGTCAGACATGACCAGTAGAGTAACAGAATGGAACTAGTATCAGACATGACCAGTAGAGCAGTAGAATGGAACTAGTGTCAGACATGACCAGTAGAGTAGTAGAATGGAACAAGTGTCAGACATGACCAGTAGAGTAGTAGAATGGAACTAGTGTCAGACATGACCAGTAGAGTAACAGAATGGAACTAGTGTCAGACATGACCAGTAGAGTAACAGAATGGAACTAGTGTCAGACATGACCAGTAGAGTAACAGAATGGAACTAGTGTCAGACATGACCAGTAGAGTAGCAGAATGGAACTAGTGTCAGACATGACCAGTAGAGTAGTAGAATGGAACTAGTGTCAGACATGACCAGTAGAGTAGTAGAATGGAACTAGTGTCAGACATGACCAGTAGTAGAATGGAACTAGTGTCAGACATGACCAGTAGAGTAGTAGAATGGAACTAGTGTCAGACATGACCAGTAGAGTAACAGAATGGAACTAGTGTCAGACATGACCAGTAGAGTAGTAGAATGGAACTAGTGTCAGACATGACCAGTAGAGTAGTAGAATAGAACTAGTGTCAGACATGACCAGTAGAGTAGTAGAATAGAACTAGTGTCAGACATGACCAGTAGAGTAACAGAATGGAACTAGTGTCAGACATGACCAGTAGAGTAACAGAATGGAACTAGTGTCAGACATGACCAGTAGAGTAGTAGAATAGAACTAGTGTCAGACATGACCAGTAGAGTAGTAGAATAGAACTAGTGTCAGACATGACCAGTAGAGTAACAGAATGGAACTAGTGTCAGACATGACCAGTAGAGTAACAGAATGGAACTAGTGTCAGACATGACCAGTAGAGTAGTAGAATTGAACTAGTGTCAGACATGACCAGTAGAGTAACAGAATGGAACTAGTGTCAGACATGACCAGTAGAGTAACAGAATGGAACTAGTGTCAGACATGACCAGTAGAGTAACAGAATGGAACTAGTGTCAGACATGACCAGTAGAGTAACAGAATGGAACTAGTGTCAGACATGACCAGTAGAGTAACAGAATGGAACTAGTGTCAGACATGACCAGTAGAGTAACAGAATGGAACTAGTGTCAGACATGACCAGTAGAGTAACAGAATGGAACTAGTGTCAGACATGACCAGTAGAGTAACAGAATGGAACTAGTGTCAGACATGACCAGTAGAGTAACAGAATGGAACTAGTGTCAGACATGACCAGTAGAGTAACAGAATGGAACTAGTGTCAGACATGACCAGTAGAGTAACAGAATGGAACTAGTGTCAGACATGACCAGTAGAGTAACAGAATGGAACTAGTGTCAGACATGACCAGTAGAGTAACAGAATGGAACTAGTGTCAGACATGACCAGTAGAGTAGTAGAATGGAACTAGTGTCAGACATGACCAGTAGAGTAGTAGAATGGAACTAGTGTCAGACATGACCAGTAGAGTAACAGAATGGAACTAGTGTCAGACATGACCAGTAGAGTAGTAGAATGGAACTAGTGTCAGACATGACCAGTAGAGTAACAGAATGGAACTAGTGTCAGACATGACCAGTAGAGTAACAGAATGGAACTAGTGTCAGACATGACCAGTAGAGTAGTAGAATGGAACTAGTGTCAGACATGACCAGTAGAGTAACAGAATGGAACTAGTGTCAGACATGACCAGTAGAGTAACAGAATGGAACTAGTGTCAGACATGACCAGTAGAGTAGTAGAATGGAACTAGTGTCAGACATGACCAGTAGAGTAGTAGAATGGAACTAGTGTCAGACATGACCAGTAGAGTAACAGAATGGAACTAGTGTCAGACATGACCAGTAGAGTAGCAGAATGGAACTAGTGTCAGACATGACCAGTAGAGTAGTAGAATGGAACTAGTGTCAGACATGACCAGTAGAGTAACAGAATGGAACTAGTGTCAGACATGACCAGTAGAGTAACAGAATGGAACTAGTGTCAGACATGACCAGTAGAGTAGTAGAATGGAACTAGTGTCAGACATGACCAGTAGAGTAACAGAATGGAACTAGTGTCAGACATGACCAGTAGAGTAGTAGAATGGAACTAGTGTCAGACATGACCAGTAGAGTAACAGAATGGAACTAGTGTCAGACATGACCAGTAGAGTAGTAGAATGGAACTAGTGTCAGACATGACCAGTAGTAGAATGGAACTAGTGTCAGACATGACCAGTAGAGTAGTAGAATGGAACTAGTGTCAGACATGACCAGTAGAGTAACAGAATGGAACTAGTATCAGACATGACCAGTAGAGTAGTAGAATGGAACTAGTGTCAGACATGACCAGTAGAGTAGTAGAATGGAACAAGTGTCAGACATGACCAGTAGAGTAGTAGAATGGAACTAGTGTCAGACATGACCAGTAGAGTAACAGAATGGAACTAGTGTCAGACATGACCAGTAGAGTAACAGAATGGAACTAGTGTCAGACATGACCAGTAGAGTAACAGAATGGAACTAGTGTCAGACATGACCAGTAGAGTAGCAGAATGGAACTAGTGTCAGACATGACCAGTAGAGTAGTAGAATGGAACTAGTGTCAGACATGACCAGTAGAGTAGTAGAATGGAACTAGTGTCAGACATGACCAGTAGTAGAATGGAACTAGTGTCAGACATGACCAGTAGAGTAGTAGAATGGAACTAGTGTCAGACATGACCAGTAGAGTAACAGAATGGAACTAGTGTCAGACATGACCAGTAGAGTAGTAGAATGGAACTAGTGTCAGACATGACCAGTAGAGTAGTAGAATAGAACTAGTGTCAGACATGACCAGTAGAGTAGTAGAATAGAACTAGTGTCAGACATGACCAGTAGAGTAACAGAATGGAACTAGTGTCAGACATGACCAGTAGAGTAACAGAATGGAACTAGTGTCAGACATGACCAGTAGAGTAGTAGAATAGAACTAGTGTCAGACATGACCAGTAGAGTAGTAGAATAGAACTAGTGTCAGACATGACCAGTAGAGTAACAGAATGGAACTAGTGTCAGACATGACCAGTAGAGTAACAGAATGGAACTAGTGTCAGACATGACCAGTAGAGTAGTAGAATTGAACTAGTGTCAGACATGACCAGTAGAGTAACAGAATGGAACTAGTGTCAGACATGACCAGTAGAGTAACAGAATGGAACTAGTGTCAGACATGACCAGTAGAGTAACAGAATGGAACTAGTGTCAGACATGACCAGTAGAGTAACAGAATGGAACTAGTGTCAGACATGACCAGTAGAGTAACAGAATGGAACTAGTGTCAGACATGACCAGTAGAGTAACAGAATGGAACTAGTGTCAGACATGACCAGTAGAGTAACAGAATGGAACTAGTGTCAGACATGACCAGTAGAGTAGTAGAATGGAACTAGTGTCAGACATGACCAGTAGAGTAACAGAATGGAACTAGTGTCAGACATGACCAGTAGAGTAGCAGAATGGAACTAGTGTCAGACATGACCAGTAGAGTAACAGAATGGAACTAGTGTCAGACATGACCAGTAGAGTAACAGAATGGAACTAGTATCAGACATGACCAGTAGAGTAACAGAATGGAACTAGTGTCAGACATGACCAGTAGAGTAACAGAATGGAACTAGTGTCAGACATGACCAGTAGAGTAGTAGAATGGAACTAGTGTCAGACATGACCAGTAGAGTAGTAGAATGGAACTAGTGTCAGACATGACCAGTAGAGTAACAGAATGGAACTAGTGTCAGACATGACCAGTAGAGTAGTAGAATGGAACTAGTGTCAGACATGACCAGTAGAGTAACAGAATGGAACTAGTGTCAGACATGACCAGTAGAGTAACAGAATGGAACTAGTGTCAGACATGACCAGTAGAGTAGTAGAATGGAACTAGTGTCAGACATGACCAGTAGAGTAGTAGAATGGAACTAGTGTCAGACATGACCAGTAGAGTAACAGAATGGAACTAGTGTCAGACATGACCAGTAGAGTAGTAGAATGGAACTAGTGTCAGACATGACCAGTAGAGTAACAGAATGGAACTAGTGTCAGACATGACCAGTAGAGTAACAGAATGGAACTAGTGTCAGACATGACCAGTAGAGTAGCAGAATGGAACTAGTGTCAGACATGACCAGTAGAGTAGTAGAATGGAACTAGTGTCAGACATGACCAGTAGAGTAACAGAATGGAACTAGTGTCAGACATGACCAGTAGAGTAACAGAATGGAACTAGTGTCAGACATGACCAGTAGAGGAACAGAATGGAACTAGTGTCAGACATGACCAGTAGAGGAACAGAATGGAACTAGTGTCAGACATGACCAGTAGAGTAGTAGAATGGAACTAGTGTCAGACATGACCAGTAGAGTAGTAGAATGGAACTAGTGTCAGACATGACCAGTAGAGTAACAGAATGGAACTAGTGTCAGACATGACCAGTAGAGTAACAGAATGGAACTAGTGTCAGACATGACCAGTAGAGCAACAGAATGGAACTAGTGTCAGACATGACCAGTAGAGTAGCAGAATGGAACTAGTGTCAGACATGACCAGTAGAGTAACAGAATGGAACTAGTGTCAGACATGACCAGTAGAGTAACAGAATGGAACTAGTGTCAGACATGACCAGTAGAGGAACAGAATGGAACTAGTGTCAGACATGACCAGTAGAGGAACAGAATGGAACTAGTGTCAGACATGACCAGTAGAGTAGTAGAATGGAACTAGTGTCAGACATGACCAGTAGAGTAGTAGAATGGAACTAGTGTCAGACATGACCAGTAGAGTAACAGAATGGAACTAGTGTCAGACATGACCAGTAGAGTAGTAGAATGGAACTAGTGTCAGACATGACCAGTAGAGTAACAGAATGGAACTAGTGTCAGACATGACCGGTAGAGTAACAGAATGGAACTAGTGTCAGACATGACCGGTAGAGTAGTAGAATGGAACTAGTGTCAGACATGACCAGTAGAGTAACAGAATGGAACTAGTGTCAGACATGACCAGTAGAGTAGTAGAATGGAACTAGTGTCAGACATGACCAGTAGAGTAGTAGAATGGAACTAGTGTCAGACATGACCAGTAGAGTAGCAGAATGGAACTAGTGTCAGACATGACCAGTAGAGTAACAGAATGGAACTAGTGTCAGACATGACCAGTAGAGGAACAGAATGGAACTAGTGTCAGACATGACCAGTAGAGGAACAGAATGGAACTAGTGTCAGACATGACCAGTAGAGGAACAGAATGGAACTAGTGTCAGACATGACCAGTAGAGTAACAGAATGGAACTAGTGTCAGACATGACCAGTAGAGCAACAGAATGGAACTAGTGTCAGACATGACCAGTAGAGTAGTAGAATGGAACTAGTGTCAGACATGACCAGTAGAGGAGCAGAATGGAACTAGTGTCAGACATGACCAGTAGAGCAACAGAATGGAACTAGTGTCAGACATGACCAGTAGAGCAACAGAATGGAACTAGTGTCAGACATGACCAGTAGAGGAGCAGAATGGAACTAGTGTCAGACATGACCAGTAGAGCAACAGAATGGAACTAGTGTCAGACATGACCAGTAGAGTAGCAGAATGGAACTAGTGTCAGACATGACCAGTAGAGTAACAGAATGGAACTAGTGTCAGACATGACCAGTAGAGTAACAGAATGGAACTAGTGTCAGACATGACCAGTAGAGTAGTAGAATGGAACTAGTGTCAGACATGACCAGTAGAGTAGTAGAATGGAACTAGTGTCAGACATGACCAGTAGAGTAGTAGAATGGAACTAGTGTCAGACATGACCAGTAGAGTAACAGAATGGAACTAGTGTCAGACATGACCAGTAGAGTAACAGAATGGAACTAGTATCAGACATGACCAGTAGAGGAACAGAATGGAACTATTTCTGGATACAATCTGGCAAGTCTATTCCTGCAAATGTGTAGGCCATGAAATACTTTAAACTGTAGTAACCCGTGTCTACCTGAAGAAGTGTTTCTGGGGTATACTGTGAATCTGTTGGTACATGAGAAGTGTGTCTGGTGTATACTGTGAATCTGTTGGTACATGAGAAGTGTGTCTGGGGTACACTGTGAATCTGTTGGTACATGAGAAGTGTGTCTGGGGTACACTGTGAATCTGTTGGTACATGAAGAAGTGTTTCTGGGGTACACTGTGAATCTGTTGGTACATGAGAAGTGTGTCTGGTGTATACTGTGAATCTGTTGGTACATGAGAAGTGTGTCTGGGGTACACTGTGAATCTGTTGGTACATGAGAAGTGTGTCTGGGGTATACTGTGAATCTGTTGGTACATGAGAAGTGTGTCTGGGGTATACTGTGAATCTGTTGGTACATGAAGAAGTGTGTCTGGGGTACACTGTGAATCTGTTGGTACCTGAAGAAGTGTGTCTGGGGTATACTGTGAATCTGTTGGTACATGAGAAGTGTGTCTGGGGTATACTGTGAATCTGTTGGTACATGAGAAGTGTGTCTGGGGTATACTGTGAATCTGTTGGTACATGAGAAGTGTGTCTGGGGTACACTGTGAATCTGTTGGTACCTGAAGAAGTGTTTCTGGGGTATACTGTGAATCTGTTGGTACCTGAAGAAGTGTGTCTGGGGTATACTGTGAATCTGTTGGTACATGAGAAGTGTGTCTGGGGTATACTGTGAATCTGTTGGTACATGAGAAGTGTGTCTGGGGTATACTGTGAATCTGTTGGTACATGAGAAGTGTGTCTGGGGTATACTGTGAATCTGTTGGTACATGAAGTGTGTCTGGGGTACACTGTGAATCTGCAGGTACCTGAAGAAGTGTTTCTGGGGTATACTGTGAATCTGTTGGTACCTGAAGAAGTGTGTCTGGGGTATACTGTGAATCTGCAGGTACAATGAGAAGTGTGTCTGGGGTATACTGTGAATCTGCAGGTACCTGAAGAAGTGTGTCTGGGGTATACTGTGAATCTGTTGGTACCTGAAGAAGTGTGTCTGGGGTATACTGTGAATCTGCAGGTACAATGAGAAGTGTGTCTGGGGTATACTGTGAATTTGCAGGTACCTGAAGAAGTGTGTCTGGGGTACACTGTGAATCTGTTGGTACCTGAAGAAGTGTGTCTGGAGTATACTGTGAATCTGCAGGTACAATGAGAAGTGTGTCTGGGGTATACTGTGAATCTGCAGGTACAATGAGAAGTGTGTCTGGGGTATACTGTGAATCTGCAGGTACCTGAAGAAGTGTGTCTGGGGTATACTGTGAATCTGTTGGTACATTAGGAAGTGTGTCTGGGGTATACTGTGAATCTGTTGGTACATTAGGAAGTGTGTCTGGGGTATACTGTGCTCTCTAACTAGATGTTCAAAGGAGGTAAATATACTTTCATGGAAAAGGTATTTTCCACTCTTCAGTCCTTTCTGAAAACATACCTGGAAGGCTGTGTCTATGAGGAAGGGCGTGAAGAGTGGGTTGGAAATAAAAGGCATGGATGAGATAGCTTGTCTGTGTCTGACGTGGATCCTAAACTGAGACCTGAGTGAACTTTCACAATAGGGTTGATTGAGTGGTATTGTTTACTCAATGGTAGGGGGACAGACTAAGGAGACGAGGGGTGGAAGGGGCACAGACTAAGGAGACCAGGGATGGAGGGGCACAGACTAGGGAGACCAGGGATGGTAGTGGAGCACAGACTAAGGAGACTAGGGATGGTAGTGGAGCACAGACTAAGGAGACCAGGGATGGTAGTGGAGCACAGACTAAGGAGACCAGGGATGGTAGTGGAGCACAGACTAAGGAGACCAGGGATGGTAGTGGAGCACAGACTAAGGAGACCAGGGATGGTAGTGGAGCACAGACTAAGGAGACCAGGGATGGTAGTGGAGCACAGACTAAGGAGACCAGGGATGGTAGTGGAGCACAGACTAAGGAGACCAGGGATGGTAGTGGAGCACAGACTAAGGAGACCAGGGATGGTAGGAGCACAGACTAAGGAGACCAGGGATGGTAGTGGAGCACAGACTAAGGAGACCAGGGATGGTAGTGGAGCACAGACTAAGGAGACCAGGGGTGGTAGTGGAGCACAGACTAAGGAGACCAGGGATGGTAGTGGAGCACAGACTAAGGAGACCAGGGATGGTAGTGGGGCACAGACTAAGGAGACCAGGGATGGTGTTTGACATGAGTTATTTTCCATAAAGGAACACACCGGTCCTTCCTCCTCTATGAATGTTCCTAGGCCGTCATTGTCTGAAATATATATATATTTATTTTTTAATGTAAAAACCCAAAAGGTTATCTTGTGAATATTAGCAGTCCAGTAGTAATGGAGGACAAGGGTCCCCCTCTCCTTTCTGTCTCTCCAAAAAACACTTCACACAACCGTGGGACCTTTTTATTCCAAATTTAAGTCGATAGATAGTAGCTGTCTATTAAAAAATATATACTGGTTGTTGGATTCCTAATGTCTACTCAAAAGGTAGGAAGAAGTTTGGTCCTAATTGGATGTTGGACACTATATTTATAGAATATTATGTGAATCCTTATAAATCAAAAGGGCTAATCAATTAGCTTAATTTCCTCAGAGATCAGTTGCTGAAATGACACGGAATGCCTCAGCTGTTTTTCCTACGTCTGTAGCAGCAGTTGGAATTTACAGTTATCCATCCCTGTGATTGGGTAGGGTAACTCCTACTCTTACAGGTTAGTAAAGAGGTCAGGTAATATGGGAGTTGGACTGTGCCTAAGAACAGCCCTTAGCCGTGGTATATTGGCCATATACCACAAACCCCCGGGGTGCCTTATTGCTATTATAAACAGGTTACCAAGGTAATTAGAGCAGTAAAAATAAATGTTTTGACATACCTGTGGTATACGGGCCTAATTGCTTAAATAAACGATATATACTCCCCTATGTATTTATTCAGACAGGGAAGATAACAGTTTAATGTGACTCTATACTCCAGAATTTTAGCTATGAGATCAAATGCTTCATATGAGACAGCACAGAACGTCACCTTTCATTTGAGGGTATTTTCAGGGTATCTGTTCTACCATTTAGAAATAAAATGACTTCATGTATCTAGTCTCTCACATTTGAATGCGTCATAAGTATTTGGCCAAAATTCACTTCTATGTGTATTGAAGTAGTCATAAGTGTAGTATTTGGTCTCACATTCCTACAACATAATAACTACATCAAGCTTGTGACTCTACAAACATGTTGGATGCATTTGCAGTTTGTTTTGGTTGCGTTTCAGATG
Source organism: Salvelinus fontinalis (assembly GCF_029448725.1). Taxonomy (NCBI): domain Eukaryota; kingdom Metazoa; phylum Chordata; class Actinopteri; order Salmoniformes; family Salmonidae; genus Salvelinus; species Salvelinus fontinalis. The sequence continues at coordinate 371,817 of NW_026600250.1, forward strand.
ATGTTGTACCCAACAGAAATGAACGGTAAATAATGTATCGTGTCATACGAGTCACACAAGAATAGAATATGTTTCTGAACACTTGTATATTAATGTGGATGCTAACACGATTAGGGATAATCATGAATGGATCATGAATAATAATGAGTGAGAAAGGTAGAGCCATACCCCTCATACCTCTAAAAAATGTGAACCTCCCCTGTTATTGGTCATTAAACGCTTCAGTGTCCTAATAAAAAGATAGGGGAGTGTAGCCGAGGGGAGAGGAGAAGGCGGAAACTTTTCAGTTCCTCGGCGTACACATCACAGACAAACTGAAATGGTCAGACAGTGTAGTGAAGAAGGTGCAACAGCGTCTCTTCAACCTCAGGAGGCCGAAGAAATAAAATGGCATTTCATTAACGTCTGCTAACCATGTGTATGTGACCAATAACACTTGATTTGGTACTTAAACGTTGTATATCTCCACTGTCCTCATGAACAGATAGGGAGAGTAGCGGAGGGCTTGAAGGAATGGAACAACTCTAATTCAGTCTCCACTGTCCTAATGAACAGATAGGGGAGAGTAGCTGAGGGCTTGAAGGAATGGAACAACTCTAATTCAGTCTCCACTGTCCTAATGAACAGATAGGGGAGAGTAGCGGAGGGTTTGAAGGAATGGAACAACTCTAATTCAGTCTCCACTGTCCTCATGAACAGATAGGGGAGAGTAGCGGAGGGCTTGAAGGAATGGAACAACTCTAATTCAGTCTCCACTGTCCTAATGAACAGATAGGGGAGAGTAGCGGAGGGCTTGAAGGAATGGAACAACTCTAATTCAGTCTCCACTGTCCTCATGAACAGATAGGGGAGAGTAGCTGAGGGCTTGAAGGAATGGAACAACTCTAATTCAGTCTCCACTGTCCTAATGAACAGACAGGGGAGAGTAGCTGAGGGCTTGAACAAATGGAACAACTCTAATTCATAGACAGAGCTGTGGATGCAAGGCCCGACCATGAGATCAAAATGATCGTTTTAAATACGTTTTGAGTCAAATACAGTGTTTGTCTACATTTGCATTGTTTACACACAACGGAGCTTTACGAGCTTATATTTGGGGTTCTGGTGAGGAGCACATTTCAGTGCAATGCCCCTTTGGCTTTATAACCACACATTAGTTCAACAACTGCAGAGTTTCTGGCTGTGTTTTTAAGACAGTACTCACTGGTGTTAATCAGATCTTCAGTCTCCTCTTCCTCTTCGTCTCTCCAAACGTCTTCCTCCTCCTCTTTTATTGAGATAGCCTCCTCTTCCACTCCAAAAGGTTCTTCCTCTTCTTTAAACGTGATACTGATAGCCTCCTCTTCCTCCTCTTTCATTCTGAAAGCATCTTCCTCTCCTTTTACGGAAACATCCTCCTCTTCCCCCTCTTCTTTCACGACAACGTTCAGCCACAGGCCCTCTTTCTCCGTCCAGCAGACCTCTTCTTTAGCAGGAGGAGAGTAGCTTGGAGAGCTCATGGTGGGCTAGCTAGCATTGACGATTAGCTTAGGTTCAGTATAATCAACAAATGTGTAAAATGAGCAAAAACAAGTTACGCTTAAGTTAAATAGTAGATACGTAAAGAGGATTGTGTTAAAAACACCGAGATCAATAATGGTCCAAAGAGCTTGTTTTCGGTTGTATGTTGGCTACCAGGCTACGGAGGTGGTTGAATGAGTCAGCATCCGTGTTGTTGAAACAGCTTCCGGTGTCGTGTAGTCCACTAGATATGACGTCACCATCTGAAGACGCATATCGCCGTCAGCTGACTGGAATGAGTAACGCAGTTTAGAAAAATATTCACTACATTGTTTATTAATTTAAAGATGAGCAAATATGTTTTGTCTGACTTCTTACAGCCAATACTTTCGTCTATGCAGACCTGTAGCTACATGTGAATATGTACATTATGAATATATAATGCTAGAATAGTTCTGTGTCGCACAGTTGGTAAAGCATGGCGCACGCAACGCCAGGGTTGTTGGTTTGATATGAGTCTGCTTAATTAATAACATTTTAATAAATTAATACCTAGTTAAGGATTTAACTACAATCCTGACAATATAATGTCAGTTGTCAGTTGTGGCTGCTTTGCCTGATGTATTGTTGTCTCTACCTTCTTCCTCTTTGTGCTGTTGTCTGTGGCCAATAATGTTTGTACAATGCTTTGTGCTGCTACCATGTTGTCATGTTGTGCTGCTACCATGTTGTCATGTTGTGTTGCTACCATGTTGTTGTCATGTTGTTGTCATGTTGTGCTGCTACCATGTTGTTGTCATGTTGTTGTCATGTTGTGCTGCTACCATGTTGTTGTCATGTTGTTGTCATGTTGTGCTGCTACCATGTTGTTGTCATGTTGTGTTGCTACCATGTTGTTGTCATGTTGTGCTGCTACCATGTTGTTGTCATGTTGTGCTGCTACCATGTTGTTGTCATGTTGTTGTCATGTTGTGCTGCTACCATGTTGTTGTCATGTTGTTGTCATGTTGTGCTGCTACCATGTTGTTGTCATGTTGTTGTCATGTTGTTGTCATGTTGTGCTGCTACCATGTTGTTGTCATGTTGTGTTGCTACCATGTTGCTGTCATGTTGTGCTGCTACCATGTTGTTGTCATGTTGTTGTCATGTTGTGCTGCTACCATGTTGTTGTCATGTTGTTGTCATGTTGTGTTGTTGTCATGTTGTTGTCATGTTGTGCTGCTACCATGTTGTTGTCATGTTGTGCTGCTACCATGTTGTTGTCATGTTGTTGTCATGTTGTGCTGCTACCATGTTGTTGTCATGTTGTTGTCATGTTGTTGTCATGTTGTGCTGCACATTAAAAACACCATCATGTTGGACATTAAAAACACCAGCATTATTCCCATGCATAATAGAGTGTGTTTTTTAACCTTTATTTAACTAGGCAAGTCAGTTAAGAACAAATTCTTATTTACAATGAAGGCCCACCAGAAGGCAAAAGCCCTCCTGCGGGGACGGGGACTAGGATTAAAAATGAATAAAAATATAGGATAAAACACACATCACGACAAGAGAGACACCACACTACATAAAGAGACCTAAGACAACAACATAGCAAGGCAGCAACACATGACAACACAACATGGCAGCAGCACAAAACATGGTACAAACATTTATTGGGCACAGACAACAGCACAAAGGTAGAGACAGCAATACATCACACGAAGCAGCCTCAACTGTCAGTAAGAGTGTCCATGATTGAGTCTTTGAATGAAGAAATAAAACTGTCCAGTTTTACTGTTTTCTGCAGCTCGTTCCAGTTGCTAGACATTGAATTGACGTCTGTGTCTCTGTTGAAGGTTGTAGGTCTTCCAGCAGGACAACAACCCTGAACTCAAATCAAATCTGGAGTGTTCTGTTCTGGAGTGTTCTGTTCTGGAGTCTTCTGTTCTGGAGTGTTCTGTTCTGGAGTGTTCCGTTCTGGAGTGTTCCGTTCTGGAGTGTTCCGTTCTGGAGTGTTCCGTTCTGGAGTCTTCCGTTCTGGAGTCTTCCGTTCTGGAGTGTTCCGTTCTGGAGTGTTCCGTTCTGGAGTCTTCTATTCTGGAGTCTTCTGTTCTGGAGTCTTCTGTTCTGGAGTCTTCTGTTCTGGAGTGTTCTGTTCTGGAGTGGCCAGCGAAGAGTCCTGGAGCCTCATGTATCAATATTGTGTAGAAACTATTATATATATTATATATATATATATATTCCAAATACTACTTTCGAATGGAATTTAGAATGTTTGTAGGCATAGAAAAGGTGTGATTTGTCAAACAACCCTACGAGTGTCACAGCACACTGGTAGGAGATAACCATTAATAAAATACAAATTGTTCTGGGGCCTGTTGCACAAAACTAGGATAAGGGATTAAGCCAGGATATCTTGGTGATCCTGGCTCAATTGATCCGTAATCCGGTTGCACTAAAGATGGATAGGGGGCAGGAGGATATGTTATGGTATAAATTACCACGGAGATTTATTCTGTGGAGCTAGCCTGCTCCAGACCAGGCTAAATTCCAGGATCTATTTAATCTCATCCCTAATGTCAGTCAGCAGTCACCACAAATGGAAACCAATAGTTATTTCACTGCTCACTATACATTGTTATCACATATAACTAGACCCACTGTCATTAAACGTTTGTGATCATTAATTTCAATGATTTTGGATAAAAAATAATTTTTAGATGATGTTGCTATCATTAGATAATTTACAGTTTCCCATAGACTATAAGGCTATATATAAAATGATAAAATATTAGGGCCACAGAGGGGAAAAAAACACAAGTAATAATATTGTAACCAGTTGTTTTAAAGGAGGACAGTTGTTAAAATGACAGATGTTGGGCATTTCGTGAAATTGTACTTCAGTATGGTTTCATAAACAAAGACATGCTGATGTGCCAGAATATTAAGTATCACATTGTCATAAGTATCAAAACTGTAAAAACAATATGTAGCTTTTCTGCAGAAAGAACCAGCCTCATAAATTTATGACTATCCTTTTTCTTCAGTGTGGCCCTAGTACTCTGTCATATAAACAAATACACATTCCATATGAATATAAAAACACAATGTGTAACATTATGTTCCTTTATTGAATAAGGACAAAACAAAGCAGGTAAACCATCAGCTCCTTTCGAAACTGAAGTCACAGTGACTCTACAAGATGGAAAGCACAGAATCCAAGCATATTATACAAAATGATACATACACATTCAAAGGTCTGTATATAACACACCCTGCATGTCTGCACACTAAAATAAATGCAGGACAAATCCATACACATCAACTGAACAGACAAATGAATGGATGCAGTAGCCTCCCCGTAGCCTTGTATTACACACAGTATACCGCACAAACATCATAAGAGGCCAAATTCGTAAAAAAACGAACCCAAAAAAAACCAAATTCCTCTGCCACCGCAGGACATATTTAACCAAAATTGAAAGCACACATACTAACTAAAATAATTCATCACATATTGGTCCCTCAGCAGCCGACCACTGTCGTTATCAGGGAAGATTGCCGGATTGTCCCAGTCCATGGCTGGTGGCACTCTGGGGGCCCTCTCCTTCCTCAGGCAGGCCACATTGTGGAGGACAGCACAAGCCACAGTAATATCACATGCCCTAACAGGGCTGACCCTTAATTTGTGAAGGCAGTGAAAGCGTGCCTTCAGGAGGCCAAAGGTCATTTCAACTCTGGCCCTGGTCCTGGCATGGGCATGGTTGTAGGCCTGCTGTGCTTCCTGGGGGTCTGTGAAAGGTGTCAGGAGAAAAGGCTGGCAGCCATACCCCCTGTCTCCCAGCAACACACCAGAGAATTCACCTGTCAACACAAAATCTCATCATTACTACCTCAGAAACACAGTGATATTCTTGACACAGCCATGATGGTTATAAATAGGGGTTGTGTGGCTTACCTTGTGATAGGCACTGATAGATTTCAGAGGCCCGAAAGATTCTGGAGTCATGGACTGAGCCAGGCCATTTTGCCACAACATCGCTGATCACACAGTCAGCATTGCAGACCATCTGAAATCATAAGATGAGGAATATTACACCAATCAATGCACATCACTGGCAATGCAGAGTGTTCGTCAATGGACAATATCAAAAAGTTATGTTCACCTGAACATTAATGCTGTGAAAGGATTTCCTATTCACAAAATCGGCCTCATGGGCACCTGAGGGGGCTTTTATCCTTATGTGTGTGCAGTCCACTGCACCAATGACATTGGGGAAACCTGTCACACAAAGTAATGAGTATCCTACTATGTGTTAACAGTTGTCCTGTAATTTGTAGATCCTCTTACCTGCAATCCTATAGAACTCCTCTTTGATGTCACAGAGTCTTCTGTGGCCAGGGAAGGAGATGAAGACATCTGCTAATGCTTTGATAGCCAGACACACACTCCTTATTGTGCGGCAAATTGTGGCCTTGTTCAGCTGTTCTGCATCCCCCACTGAGTACAGGAAGGCTCCACTAGCAAAAAAGCGCAAGGCCACACAAACCATTTGCTCCACACTCAGTGCATGGCTCCGTACAGTGCGGTGCTTAATCCTGGGACCCAGTAGTCTGCATAGATACCTGATGACATCTGCAGAAAACCTGTATCTTTCATATAGATGGTCATCAGGGAAGGCCAGTGGGTCCAACCGGTCCCTGAAGACCCTTTCTCGCCTGAAGGCTCTCCTCAGCACAAGTGCTTCTTCATCCACCACATCTCGCACGAATGGGCATGCCATTGTCAGAGCAGAAAGGAACACACAATTTTGGGCCTTCATATAGGCTAGTGGCCACACCTGGTGCTGGGGGGGTGGGCAAAAGAGGGCGATGCCTTATAACGATGACTTGGTTGTACTGATTGCTGGGAAAATAAAAAAAACCTTAGAAAGATGCCACCGTCCTGTGTGCTCACAATAAGAGCTCATATGTCATGGCTCACTTGACTTTACGAGAATATACCTAATTTTTATTTTGAGCTGTGTCATCTTCTTGGATCTGGGGGAGGAAAGAAAAATAATGATTAATACATTTGTGTTACAGTTAGCATACAGTGTACATTGAAGGCATATCTCACCTCCCTCTCAAGTTTTTTTATTTCAAGGTCCAGTTTCCTAATTGTCCTCTTTTTTATTTCGGACTCCAGTGCAAGATTTTCCATCTTTTTCTTCTTGTACTGAATGTCTATGTCTGCCAGTTCTATTTGGCGCCGGAGGTGGTTGCCATACAACTTTCTGATAGCTTGTGAGCTCTGTGAACACAATACAATTAGCGCAGCTGGAATTTGGCAGGATGTGGTGTCCTTTTATTAATACGCACTATGTTGCCAGGCTGGTTTTCCCACTGTATAGCATCTGGGTCCTGTAAAAGAAATTAGATTTTTTGATTTTGATAAGGACTCCTCACCATTGTAGAGTAAATAGTACTTTCACAGTCTTAACATGATACCTCATGCCTTCTGGAATCCAGAGAGATGGTCTCCTCCTCATCATCGTCTCCATCATGTGCTGTTGCTGCTGCACTGGGGCCTTCACCCTATCACATTTAATCGGATTCATATTGAAGCTAGTAGACAAGACATGCCAGGCCTACAGTATGCCTTTGATGGAGTACTCACTGGATCAGCATCGTCTGGTGCTTGTGCTGGTGGCTCTAACAGGAACACAGTGCTGCCAGACACTGCAAGGCAATAGGTAAACCAAAGTCAGACAGTCCAAATTGATTCAATATGAATGTGGTTGTATCCCATGTAGAGATGGAAGGACACACCTTGAATGAAGCGGGTGGCATCTTGGGAGGAACCTATGCTCGTCTCTTTCCCCCCAGGGATCCCCTCTAAGACGGGCCTGCCTTTATTTAGCTCCAAGGCCATGTCCTCTGCTGGGGTAAGGTCAGCCTTTGGTGACCCACCACCCGTGTCTTGTCTGTGGGTATTCTTTTTCACTGCTAAAACAGTACAGACAATGTGTGAGCAGGCACCTTCTGGGTACAATATATGCTTGTGCTTTGTTAAATATTAGTCAGGGACCATACCATTCTGCAGAATGTTCTTGTATTTGATTTTGACCTGCTGCCATGTCCGTTTTGGCCCGTTCATGTTTAATCCACACACACACACACACACACACACACACACACACACACACACACACACACACACACACACACACACACACACACACACACACACACACACACACACACACACACACACACACACACACACACACACACACACACACACACACACACACACACACACACACACACACACATTTAATGGAGTCACACTGCAAAAAATTACTTGGTATTTTTGTCTTGTTTTCAGTAAAAATATCAAAAAATGTATCATAGCTTTATACAGTGTGATGGAGTTACTTTACACAATTTCACTCATATCTGCAGTGCATTTCAATTAAAAATTTAACCGTTTCATAATTACAGTACAACTGCATTTTTGGAGATGTGAATTAAATATTTGAATTGTAATTGTGATGTTTCAGCGGAGCGGTGACTGTGTAATTGTGCACTACTTACGCATTCAGGCGGTCTGCAATATTTTGCCACGCTTTTTCTCTTTGCTTTATCACTGTGGCGGTGTTGCCTTTCTTCTTAATTATATCTTTTACCTCCTCGTATGCCTCCATGAGGATTTGTGCTTCCGACGGGGAAAAGTACGCGGCTCTAGTTGCCATGGTAAATCAGTTAATCTGTGATCTGTGGCGGTGTCTATTTGAGTGAGCCGTGAGCGCGCACCTATCCAGGATTGGTTTCACCTGGTTTAATGAATCCGTGTCTGCTCATCCTGGCTTGGTCTTTGTGCAACCAATTAAGCCTGGACGCACATGTTTTGGCTTCATTGAGCTCAGCTGAGTCATTTATCCCGGATGTCTTAATTCTACTTTTGTGCAACAGGCCCCAGAACTTAAAATACACCAGAGAACACACACAGGAGAGAAACCTTATAGTTGTAATCATTGTGAGAAGAGTTTTCCTACATCAAGCCATCTGACTGTACACCAGAGAACACACACAGGAGAGAAATCTTATAGCTGTGATCAATGTGAGAAGAGTTTTACTACATCTGGCAATCTGACTCTACACCAGAGAATACACACAGGAGAGAAACCTTATAGCTGTGGTCAATGTGGGAAAAGTTTTGTTCGATCTGGCCAGCTGACGTTACACCAGAGAACACACACAGGAGAGAAACCTTACAGCTGTGGTCAATGTGGGAAGAGTTTTGGTCGATCTGGCCAGCTGACGTTACACCAGAGAATACACACAGGAGAGAAACCTTATAGCTGACAAGAAACAAAGATCTCTGATCAAAGGAGTTATTTCGTGATATCATTGAAACGATGTCACAATGTAGAATGTTTTAACATTGTAGTAGGAGTTATTTAATGATGTCACAATGTAGAATGTTTTAACATTGTAGTAGGAGTATTTTAATGATGACCTTATCGTTTGCCCTGTTCAATTGATTGCAGCATGATATGTATATCAGCCTCAGGGGGAAATCCAGGCTCTGAATTGAAAGAGTACTATTTATGAGATTTAACAAAATGTGACTAACAAAAATAGAGTTGTGTTACACTTACCACTTTGGTGACCCACTTGAATCAAAATGCAACACTTCAAAATGTTTAGGTTTTCAATATATCCCAAACTGTTTCTGCATATTGGTTATTGATTTGGACACGTTAAAACTGTGTTTTGACATTGCGCTATTCCCACTTAGCAAAATGTAATTGAAAAGACGTTGAAAAGATGGCTATCCCCCGACGTCCAATATATGTTCAGTTGTAGTTGAAAGTGAAAGTTAAAAAATGTATTTTCTGGTCGTTTTTTTAAAAATTACTTGAAAACAACTTAATTTCAACGTACTTGCAGCCTTAACACATAGACGCAGTATAATAAATTGGTCTATAATCAATTTTATTAACAATCCTACATCACTCCAGTATTTATTGACTACATTCAAGTGCTAATTGTCTTTATTCCACTACTGAAGAAGCATGACTCAAATCACCTCATATATTCAAACATTCAGCCTGACAAAAGATACATGTTTTATTATTCCATGCCTCACCCTTAAGTTAATTATTGCCAATATATATTAACAAAGGGGTGTACGTTTGCTTTTGGTAATTCATGTTTACAATTCATGTAACATTTAGTCATAATTATTTATGCAACAAACTGACCATTTTTGGGTACTATTATATTGAAATTGTTATCCTGCTTTTAGAATATCAGGGATCATTCTCAGATGTGCCAACCCAAATGTACTAGAGCATGACATTGGGGACTGGGCCCCGATCCAACAACATGCCTATTGAGTGAACCCTGAAAAGAGAGAGAAGCTCGGGATATTGCAGGAGCTCTTGAAATCAGACATGACTAATACAATTTGATTTTAGTTTTGTCCAAGGCGATGAGAGTTTTAGGAGGACGAGAGTTCTAGAAGCTGGTGAGTTTCAGGATTCTATAGAAAGTAATTACATGATTGTATATATTTTTTTCATTTATGTTTTGAGGTTGGACTTTAGCACGTCTAGCTCGTTAGCACGTCTAGCTCGTTAGCAAGTATAGCTCGTTAGCAAGTATATCTCGTTAGCACGTCTAGCTCGTTAGCAAGTATAGCTCGTTAGCAAGTATAGCTCGTTTAGCCCGTATAGCTCGTTAGCACGTAGGGCGCACTGATTGGTGTCACCTCGTTAGTCAGTATGTGTTACACCTGTGCTGGCTTGTCCATCTCATTAGTGGGAAGGTGTTTCACCTGAGCTGGTCCAGGTTCTATTTAAGAGTGTCTGGCCCAGTGCTCCAGTTGTCTTGATAGATGTGGAGAGTCAACACCTTGTTTTGGTTTGCTTCCTGTCTTTAAGTTTGTTGTGGGTTTTTCTTTTGTTTGCCTCTTCTTGGGCAGATTTAGTGGGTCTCATGGTGGGTGTCTTTTAGGTCCCAGTTGTTGTTACTAGTCAACTTTCAGTGGACAGAACCCTTTATATTTTGGGATGGATATTGCATCCAATTAATATTTTAATCAATTGCATTTCCTTAAGGTGCTCAGTTGTCAGTCTTCTGTTTTTAATCCTCAATATTTATTTTTATTCGTTTTTTCCATTGTGTTGTATCCTGTCTGAAATGTGCTGTATAAATAAAGCTTGATTTGAACAAATGAACAATCAACAGACTCTTGGTATGAAAAACAGCGTCACTTTTCCAGCCTGGTGAAGGCGTGGTGGAGTGTTAAACACCACCCCCGGCTCTACCAGGGGCTTGAGGTGGTCTCCCACAGCTCTGCTGGTGGAGTGGTAAACACCACCCCCGGCTCTACCAGGGGCTTGAGGTGGTCTCCCACAGCTCTGCTTATGTCATGTTCTGTGGCCTTGCCGTTCCATTTATTGACAGCCCCTGCAACACAGAAACACATTTAATAATATTATATACAACACTCAAAGTAATGGATATGGAGCATCTATGGCCTCCGTTACACCTGGCACCTAAATGTGACTTCTGTCATCTGATCACTCCAAGCTGCATTAGGTTCAGATCTACCAGGGTGAGCCTTGACAGTCTGGATGCAGTCAGGTCACTGAATATGCATAAGCAATATACAGAGATGGGGTGAATGAGTGGGGAAAAGTACATTTTACACAAATGACCTTCATAATATCACAGAACAAATGTTTGTGCCTGAGGGGAAATTCACTTTCATACAGCCAAAAGGGGTGAGAAATTACACCAATATCAGTGGACAATTTGTACTAATGTAAATAAACATGGATGATGGAACATATTCCCTTTAGCTGATGTGATGAACCACTAAGGGGACATAAATATTTACCATCTAAACCATGTGTGACCTCTCACCTCTCTGGCTGTAGAAGTGTTCTTCCTAACCAGTCCCTCAACAGCTCTCTGACTGAGCTCCACCCTCACTGGGTCTTCAGAGGAGAGGAAGGCTGAGGAGGGATGGAAGGATGAATGGATCAGTCAGTCAATAAAGTGTAGAGCTGCTGTCTATGCTGTCTGACAAAATCACTATTTTAGTAGTTCATTAAAGTAAATAAGGGTTTATGACTGCTGAATACCAACTATAAATCACTTAGATCATGTATTTTCCAGGTAGAGATACATCTTTGGGACGTCCCTAGCGCATTGAAGTTGACATTTAAAATGGTTAAGTTAGGGGTTAAGGTTAGGGTTTAGGGTACGGATGTCCCAAGGATCCCGGATAGCATTGACCACCATGCATTCTTCTGTCTCTTTGACATAGCAGGTGTAAAATAAACAGACAAGACAAGTAGGCATAAAGTGCATTATGGTCATTGTAGTTTAAAAATATACTCTAATTATCCCTATCTGTATTTGGGGTTGTTAGAGAAGAATGTGATTGTCAGCCCTAACAATCATTTCTATCACCTCATCAGGCTCTGTAAAAGGCTTCATTGATGACGTGTTCCTTCTATTCCAGGGGACAGCAGAGGAACTTCATCGATTCCACTCCTTCATCAATACAAGCAGTTAACATCTGAAATTCACCCTCACCTTTGATGAGCATGAAACAAGTTACCGGATGGTTGGATGATACTTTTCTCATCAATCATCTTAAATACTTCAACTGGAAATCAACCAATCCTCTGTTGTTAACGCAGTGGAAAGGTCGAATGCTTTATTATCTAAAAATTGAAAGTGAGTGACAATAATAAAATGGTTAAGTTATGGTAAAGTTTATAAAAAGATCAAATAAAATACTTTTCCCCCATAATGTTTTAAGTCCCATTGCAAAGTTACACCTCACTGTTCTATTTCTGAAGTTAATACATGAAACCAATCAGAATTCAGAAGAATGATGAAGTCAGGTGTGATGTAATATGGAGGACCAGCCTATTCCCTATAATGTAAACTACAACAGAAATCATTTTAAATGTAGAACTTCAAATTAAACCAATCGTTTGCACGCATGACTTGAGTAATTAAAGTAAAACAACGTTTTGGAAATACATAACACCATCTAACCAAATATCAAAGAATGATAGCTATATGCAGTTATCTTAGCCAGCCAGCTAACGTTAGCTATATGTAGTTATCTTAGCCAGCCAGCTAATATTAGCTATATGCTGTTATCTTAGCCAGCCAGCTAACATTAGCTATATGCTGTTATCTTAGCCAGCCAGCTAACATTAGCTATATGCAGTTATCTTAGCCAGCCAACTAACATTAGCTATATGCAGTTATCTTAGCCAGCCAGCTAACATTAGCTATATGCTGTTATCTTAGCCAGCCAACTAACATTAGCTATATGCAGTTATCTACGCCAGCCAGCTAACATTAGCTATATGCTGTTATCTACGCCAGCCAGCTAACATTAGCTATATGCAGTTATCTTAGCCAGCCAGCTAACATTAGCTATATGCTGTTATCTTAGCCAGCCAGCTAACATTAGCTATATGCAGTTATCTTAGCCAGCCAGCTAACATTAGCTATATGCTGTTATCTTAGCCAGCCAGCTAACGTTAGCTATATGCAGTTATCTTAGCCAGCCAGCTAACATTAGCTATATGCAGTTATCTTAGTCAGCCAGCTAACGTTAGCTGTATGCAGTTATCTTAGCCAGCCAACTAACATTAGCTATATGCAGTTATCTACGCCAGCTAAGATAATTTGTGATACAAACATATTCTATTTGGAGATGCTTTTTTTACCATTCAGGGATCTCATTCCCTTTTGTACTTTAACCATTTGCACATTGTTACAACACTGTATATATATATAATATGACATTTGTAATGTCTATTTTGTTTTGAAACTTCTGCATGTGTAATGTTTACTGTTCATTTTTATTGTTTATTTCACTGTTGTATATTATCTACCTCACTCGCTTTGGTAATGTAAACACATGTTTCCCATGCCAATAAAGCCCCTTGAATTGAATTGAATTGAATTGAGAGAGAGAGAGAGAGAGAGAGAGAGAGAGAGAGAAAGAAGCCCCTTGAATTGAATAAAGCCCCTTGAATTGAATTGAATTGAGAGAGAGACTCTATTTCTTAAAGTTATCCAAAAGAGAGAGAGAGATAGGGAGAGACTTTGCATTCTAATCGTAGAGAAAGAGAGAGAGAGAGAATGTGAGAGAGATACAGACAGACAGACAGACAGACAGACAGACAGACAGACAGACAGACAGACAGACAGACAGAGACCGACAGACACAGACAGAGACAGACAGACAAACAGACAGACAGACAGACAGACAGACAGACAGACAGACAGACAGACAGACAGACAGACAGAGACAGACAGAGACAGACAGAGACAGACAGAGACAGACAGACAGACAGACAGCTCTGGGTCCGTCTTGTTGTCCCTGTGGCTGCGCTCAGACCGAGTGAGCTACGGTCAAGCGGGGCATCTCGTTGAACTCGGCACGGCCTGGAGATAATAGTAATGCCATTGCAGGGTTTGTGTGTCTTTAAGCACCGTACTTTTTCACTCCATCCCTGCTGTGTGTGTGTGTGAGAGCTTTTCTTTGACATCTGTTGGGAGAAATGACTGATTTACAGTTCACGAGGGTTGTCTAATCACATATATGAAGTTTTGAAAAGTCTTGACCTTTTACCCCTTCAAAACAGCATCTATGACACCATCTTAAGGCACTTCTGGTTGTCACAGTAAACACATATCTTGAATGGAGTATGCTGTTACAGAATCCTGATTTTTAAGTCTGTATATTAAAAAATGACTGATCTACACAGGTTTGAATGCAGTGATTGTCACAATTGCAGGCTATGTAAATCAAAACTTCATTCCTTCATGAGTGAGGGTCAATTTCACCTGCACGATTCATCAGTTTACGTTTTTGTACAAAAGGTCTTATAGAAATGTGTAAAACTATGCTTGACAGTTTGTGACAAATAGTTCAACAATTTTGCCTGTAATGGCTTATGCAAGGAACTAATGCCTAGATGTTTTGAGGGGTCAGACTATTCAACAGAGAACCAACTACTATATTTGGATCAACATGACATGAGCAATTGATAATGTGGAAAAAAGCTGACACTTGTACATTATCAATTGCAATTTGTTCCTAAACAGAGAGTACACAGTGACAGAATACCTGACCACTGTGACTGACTCAAACTTAAGGAAAGCTTTGACTATGTACAGACTCAGTGAGCATAAATGTCAAATGTGTGATTTCATGAACTGGTACAGACAAGAAAACCAGGTTTTAAAGTTCTGTTCAATAGCCATCCCATCATTACAAAACATTTGAAAGGCTAAGTCTATCATCTCCTGAGAAGTGGTAACTATTCACATTAACCTTTCAAATGAGGTGGGTTAGGGTGTGTGAAAATTAAAAAAATAAATATGCATCAGACTTAATAAACTGCTATCTTGAAATGTTGAAAATGTTGACAGAGAGTGCGCCCCAGTCGGCTGAACACGGGTGGGGGGTTCCCCCTTAGCAAGCAGTGGACCCCAGCAACCCAATGAACCATATTAAGAACCATATTCAAAAATACACCTGCTAACCTGTTCAATCACCAAACAAAGTTGAGTGTGAACTTCTGTGTGGACTTAGAATATTTTTGGCTGGAATAAAAATAAAATAAAATCAACTTGCAGCTGTCTTTGATATGCTCAAAACGAACTAACTGCTATCTTGAAATGTTGAAAAAGTGTTTTTAAATAATTATCCTATCATTTGAACATTAGTTGAAAGGCTGAGGGAGCCATCTCCTGAGAAGAGGTTGGAGATGATTCCCTCAGCCTTTCAGCTAATTTGGAAATGCCTATTTTAAATAGGATGCCTATTTAAACACACTTTTTCAACATTTCAAGATAGCAGTTACTCCAGTTTGATGTAAATAAAGACAGCTGCAACTTTATTTTATTCATTTTCACATGTTTTTGGTAAAAACAATATTTTTGAAAATGAGTAGAATAAAGATGCAGCTATCTTTATGTACATCAAACTAAACTAACTGCTATCTTGAAATGTTGAAAAAGTGTTTTTAAATAATCCAGGCTGATCCCTCACCTTGAACACCTCTGGAGTTGAGGTTAACAGCCGAGGGAATTTTTATGATGAAAATGGAAAAAAAAATTTTTTTTGAATATTATTAATAAAATGAAGATGCAGCTGTCTTTGAAATGATCAAACTGAACACACTGCTATCTTGAAATGTGGAAAAAGTGTTTTTAAATAGATCAGGCTGATACCCTACCTGAGCGAAAAAATGACACTTTAAAAGGAGTCTAATTTTGTCAAAAATGCAAAAATGATAAAAATTTCAACTCACAGGTACATTAATAGACCAAACACAAACATCTGTCATCTCGAAATGTCCTAAAAAGGTTCTCAACGGGCCCCCTGGGTCTACACCTGGAGAGCAGATGGGCACATCTGCACCAGAGGTGAAATCTCACCTAGAGAGGAGATATTTCAACTCGACAGATGTCAGAGATGTGCCCCCTGTATATAGCCTCCACACTGACTCAGTACCGGTGCCCCCTGTATATAACCTCCACATTGACTCTGTACCGGTACCCCCCTGTATATATTCTCCACATTGACTCTGTACCGGTACCCCCCTGTATATAACCTCCACACTGACTCGGTACCGGTGCCCCCTGTATATAGCCTCCACACTGACTCAGTACCGGTGCCCCCTGTATATAACCTCCACACTGACTCAGTACCGGTGCCCCCTGTATATAGCCTCCACACTGACTCAGTACCGGTGCCCCCTGTATATAGCCTCCACACTGACTCGGTACCGGTGCCCCCCTGTATATAGCCTCCACACTGACTCAGTACCAGTGCCCCCTGTATATAGCCTCCACACTGACTCGGTACCGGTGCCCCCTGTATAAAGCCTCGTTATTGTTATTTTCATTCTGTTACTTTTTATTATTACTTTTTATTTTAGTCTACTTGGTAAACGTTTTCTTCTTCTTGAACTGCACTGCTGGTTAAGGGCTTGTAAGTAAAGCATTTCACTGTAAAGTCTAAGTTGGTGTCTTGACGGATTTGTAAAAAACGGTTTATCATAAAACACTATACAGTGGGGAGAAGAAGTATTTGATACACTGGCGATTTTGCAGGTTTTCCTACTTACAAAAATCCAGAAAATCACATTGTATGATTTTTAAATAATTCATTTGCATTTTATTGCATGACATAAGTATTTGATACATCAGAAAAGCAGAACTTAATATTTGGTACAGAAACCTTTGTTTGCAATTACAGAGATCATACGTTTCCTGTAGTTCTTGTCCAGGTTTGCACACACTGCAGCAGGGATTTTGGCCCACTCCTCCTCCATACAGACCTTCTCCAGATCCTTCAGGTTTTGGGGCTGTCGCTGGGCAATACGGACTTTCAGCTCCCTCCAAAGATTTTATATTGGGTTCAGGTCTGGAGACTGGCTAGGCCACTCCAGGACCTTGAGATGCTTCTTACGGAGCCACTCCTTAGTTGCCCTGGCTGTGTGTTTCAGGTCGTTGTCATGCAGGAAGACCCAGCCACGACCCATCTTCAATGCTCTTACTGAGGGAAGGAGGTTGTCGGCCAAGATCTCGCGATACATGGCCCCATCCATCCTCCCCTCAATACGGTGCAGTCGTCCTGTCCCCTTTGCAGAAAAGCACCCCCAAAGAATTTTGTTTCCACCTCCATGCTTCACGGTTGGGATGGTGTTCTTGGGGTTGTACTCATCCTTCTTCTTCCTCCAAACATGGCGAGTGGAGTTTAGACCAAAAAGCTCTATTTTTGTGTCATCAGACCACATGACCTTCTCCTATTCCTCCTCTGGATCATCCAGATGGTCATTGGCAAACTTCAGACGGGCCTGGACATGCGCTGGCTTGAGCAGGGGGACCTTGCGTGCGCTGCAGGATTTTAATCCATGGTTTTCTTTGTGACTATGGTCCCAGATCTCTTCAGGTCATTGACCAGGTCCTGCTGTGTAGTTCTGGGCTGATCCCTCACCTTCCTCATGATCATTGATGCCCCACGAGGTGAGATCTTGCATGGAGCCCCAGACAGAGGGTGATTGACCGTCATCTTGAACTTCTTCCATTTTCTAATAATTGCGCCAACAGTTATTGCCTTCTCACCAAGCTGCTTACCTATTGTCCTGTAGCCCATCCCAGCCTTGTGCAAGTCTACAATTTTATCACTGATGTCCTTACACAAGTCTCTGGTCCTGGCCATTGTGGAGAGGTTGGAGTCTGTTTGATTGAGTGTGTGGACAGGTGTCTTTTTGTACAGGTAACGAGTTCAAACAGGTGCAGTTAATACAGGTAATGGGTGGAGAAGAGGAGGGCTTCTTAAAGAAAAACTAACAGGTCTGTGAGAGCCGGAATTCTTACTGGTTGGTAGGTGATCAAATACTTATGTCATGCAATAAAATGCAAATTAATTACTTAATCATACAACGTGATTTTCTGGATTTTTGTTTTAGATTCCGTCTCTCACAGTTGAAGTGTACCTATGATAAAAAATGACAGACCTCTACATGCTTTGTAAGTAGGAAAACCTGCAATATCGGCAGTGTATCAAATACTTGTTCTCCCCACTGTATATATATTTTTTAAATGTTGCTGACACCCCTGCCCAGAGGTGTCTCATTATTGGGATTCATTGCTGATTCCTACCTGTAGCTCACTATGAGGTGTCTAGTGATAAAGGTTAAGGCAAGGCTTTCGACTCTGTCAATCACCACATTCTTATCGGCAGACTCAACAACCTTGGTTTCTCAAATGACTGCCTCGCCTGCTTCACCAACTACTTCTCAGATAGAGTTCAGTGTGTCAAATCGGAGGGCCTGTTGTCCAGACCTCTGGCAGTCTCTATGGGGTACCACAGGGTTCAATTCTCTGGCCGACTCTTTTCTCTGTATATATCAATGATGTCGCTCTTGCTGCGGGTGATTCTCTGATCCACCTCGACGCAGACGACACAAATCTGTATACATCTGGCCCTTCTTTGGACACTGTGTTAACAAACCTCCAAATGAGCTTCAATGTCATACAACTCTCCTTCCGTGGCCTCCAACTGCTCTTAAACGCTAGTAAAACTAAATGCATGCTCTTCAACCGATCGCTGCCAGCATCCCCCCGACTAGCATCACTACTCTGGACTGTTCTGACTTAGAATATGTGGACAACTATAATTACCTAGGTGTCTGGTTAGACTGTACACTCTCCTTCCAGACTCACGTTAAACATCTCCAATCCCAAATTAAATCTAGAAACGGCTTCCTATTTCGCAACAAAGCCTCCTACACTCACGCTGCCAAACATACCCTCGTAAAACTGACTATCCTGCCGATACTTTACTTCAGTGATGTAATTTACAAAATAGCCTCCAACACTCTACTCAGCAAACTGGATGCAGTCTAACACAGTGTCATCCGTTTTGTCACCAAAGCCCCATATACCACCCACCGCTGCGACCTGTATGCTCTCGTTGGCTGGTCCTCGCTACATATTCATCGCTAAACCCACTGGCTCCAGGTCATCTATAAGTCTTTGCTAGGTAAAGCTCCGCCTTAACTCAGCTCACTGGTCACCATAGCAACACCCACCCATAGCATGGCCTGTTTATTGCCTTACCTCCTTACTCCATCACACTGTATATAGATTTTTATATTGTGTTATTGACTGTACTTTTGTTTATCCCACGTGTAACTCTGTGTTGTTTTTTTGTCGCACTGCTTTGCTTTATCTTGGTCAGGTCGCAGTTGTGAATGAGAACTTGTTCTCAACTGGACACCTGGTTAAATAAAGGTGGGGGAAAAATTTAATTAAAAATACATTTAAAAAATCTACTTTATTGACAACACCCAAATAGTTACTGTCATTAACGCGATTCTTCAATAATTAAACATTTCTTAATACTGTAGCAAACATTATATTACACAGGACATTCAAACGAGCCTTACAATTATAATCCAAAGTAGTGTGAAATGCACTCATAAGCAACCTGGAAATGGAGGTTACTCCCCTGAGTTTTCACCCATTCACATTCAGAATACACTGTGAAAAACTAAAATCTTTGCTCACCATTTTTGCTCTAATCAGATATAGTACATCCATAACTATCGGTTTCCTTATTAGCAGGGAGGAGTTTCTACAACCAAATTGCATGTGCATCGCCCTTGTTCTGCAATTTTAGGAAACACAGAAAGGGGCTTATATTGGAGACCAAAAGTCGTCTGGCACACTGCTTACAGTTTCAACAACATGAATAACTTATTTCTAGCCTACAATCATCGATGTTAATACTAAAATATGAATATTCTTGCTCATTTTAAGACAATTGTCAAATAATTTTAACATTCATTACAGACATCAATTGTTGTACAGCATCATGGCTACGCTGTTGGCATCACCTTTTACAGTGGATTTCCACTGTTGTGGACCTTTAATCATCTGACTTTGTTGTTCACACAGGAGAGAGACGGGACTATGGTGGATCCTCTGGGGAGACTCAACAACACCATGATGCTGAAGAGGCAGAGAAGAGTCTCTCCACATCAGAACACCTCAAGAAACACCAGTGGAGACCCACAGGGAAGAAATCTCACTCCTGCTCTGACTGTGGGAAGAGATTCACCTCCTCATCAGGCATTAAAATTCATCAGAGAATCCACACAGGAGAGAAACCTTATAGCTGTGATCAATGTGGGAAGAGTTTTTCTACTTCTGGCTATCGGACAGTGCACCAGAGAACACACACAGGAGATAAACCTTATAGCTGTTATCAATGTGGGATGAGTTTTGCTGCATCTAGTGATCTGACAGTGCACCGGAGAACACACACTGGAGAGAAACCATATAGCTGTGATCAATGTGGGAAGAGGTTTACTAAATCTGGCTCTCTGACTTTACACCAGAGAACACACACAGGAGAGAAACCTTATACCTGTGATCAATGTGGGAAGAGTTTTACTACATCTGGCTCTCTGACTTTACACCAGAGAACACACACAGGAGAGAAACCTTATAGCTGTGATCAATGTGGGAAGAGTTTTACTACATCTGTCTCTCTGACTTTACACCAGAGAACACACACAGGAGAGAAACCTTATAGCTGTGATCAATGTGGGAAGAGTTTTTGTCAATCTGGCCAACTGACAGTGCACCAGAGAACACACACAGGAGAGAAACCTTATAGCTGTGATCAATGTGGGAAGAGTTTTGCTACTTCTGGCTATCTGACAGTGCACCAGAGAATATACACAGGAGATAAACCTTATAGCTGTGATCAATGTGGGAAGAGTTTTGCTGCATCTAGCTCTCTGACAGTGCACCAGAGAACACACACAGGAGAGCCAATGTATAGCTGTGACCAGAGATAATCTGATAAAAGATCTCTGACTAATCATCAGAAAATACATGAAGGAGTTGTTTCATGATATCAATTAAATGATGTCACAATGTAGAATGTTGTAGTAGGAGTATTCTAATGATGTCACAATGTAGAATGTTTTAACATTGTAGTAGGAGTATTTTAATGATGTCACAACGTAGAACCCTAAATGTTTGTCCCCTGTTCTATTGATTTCAACATGATATGGATATTAGCCTCAGGGGGAAAATCCAGGCTCTGAATTGAAAGAGTACTATTTATGAGATTTAGTAAGTACACATTATTCCCAGATTCTGTGTGGTTTTTGAGCTGTTAGTTTTAACAGGACGTGCAACCTCATCTCCCTCCTGTCACATAAATGATTTTAGCATGAAATCGATTAGTTATGACAAATAAGTGTTGCGTTCCTTTGTTTAGCGACCCCTACATTTAAATGCATTCCAACATCACGTACAACCTGATTTCCCCCCTAATCGATATCAGTTATTTATTGCTACTTGTCAAAACAGCGTTTTTGGTGCTTGTGCAGTTTTTATAAGGAGCTTGTTTAAAAAAATACAAGAAATATGATTATTGTGGCAGATGTTTGTGTAAATAGCACATGTTATGTTTAGGTTTTCAATTTATCCCAAACTGTTTCTGCTTATTGGTTATTGATTTGGACACGTTAAAACTGTGTTTTGACATTGAGGCTATCCCACCTAGCAAAATGTAATTGAAAAGATGTTGAAAATAAGACTATGCAATCAAATATTTTTTAAACATTTTTTATTATACCATGCCTTACCATTAAGGGAATTATTGACAATACATATTATCAAAGGGGTGTACATTTGGTTTTGGTAATTCATGTTTACAACTCATATAACTTTTAGTAATCATAATTATTTATGCAATCAACTGACAATTTTCGGGTATAAATATATTGACATTGTTGCCCTGTTTTTAGAATAGCAGGGTTCATTCTCAGATGTGCCAACCCAAATGTACTAGAGCATGACATTGGGGACTGGGCCCCGATCCAACAACATGCCTATCGAGTGATCCCTGTAAAGAGAGAAGCTCCGCAGTGAGGTGGAAAGTTACTACGGATATTGCAGGAGTTTCCTCTTGAAATCAGACATGTCCGTGGTGAGAACAACCTGGTTGCTGATTGTCTCAAGGGGGGCAGTCAAAAAGATTTGTGTTTTGTGTTTAGCCAGTGAGTTGCCATGGATCACAATTTATTTTGACTGCACGTTTTTCCGTATTGGAGATGAGTTTAGTTTGGGCTCGTTCCAAGGGGACGAGAGTTCTAGAAGCTTGTGAGTTTTAGGAAGACGAGAGTTCTAGAAGCTTGTGAGTTTTAGGAAGACGAGAGTTCTAGAAGGGAAAAAATAATAGTTTAGGAATCTATAGAAAGAAAAAGGAGAAAATATACGCTATATATAAATTATATATATTATTATATATATATATATATTATATATATATATATTAGTTAGTCTTTGGTTTTTCAATTTTTGTTTTGAGGTTGGACTTTAGCACGTCTTGCTTGTTAGCACGTAGGATGCACTGATAAGTGTCACCTCGTTAGTCAGTATGTGTTACACCTGTGCTGGCTTGTCCATCTCGTTAGTGGGAAGGTGTTTCACCTGAGCTGGTCCAGGTTATATTTAAGAGTGTCTGGCCCAGTGCTCCAGTTGTCTGGATAGATGTGGAGAGTCAACACCTTTAGTTGCTCCACTTTTTTGGTTTGCTTCCTGTCTTTAAGTTTATTGTGGGCTTTTATTTATTTTTCCTCTTCTTGGGCAGATTTAGTGGGTCTCATGGTGGGTGTCTTTTAGGTCCCAGTTGTTGGTACTAGTCAACTTTCATTGGACACCCCATAGTGACTTTCAGAGCCCATCCTAAAAAACAAGCTTATATTTTTGGACTGGATATTTTAATATATGGCATTTCCTTAGGATGCTCATTAGTCTTTAAGTTGGTATTATTGTTTTTTTATCCTCTTATGTTTGTGTACTAAATATTCGTGTTTATTTTCATTGTTTTTTCCTGAGAAGCCATTGTGTTGCATGTCTGAAATGTGCTGTATAAATAAAGCTTGATTTGATTTGAACATATTGCAAAACAAATTAACCCAATGACTGACCAATCTACAGACTGATGGTCCATCTTAGTATGAAAAACAGTATCACTTTTCCAGCCTGCTGAAGCTGTGGTGGAGTGGTAAACACCACCCCCGGCTCTACCAGGGGCTTGAGGTGGTCTCCCACAGCTCTGCTGGTGGAGTGGTAAGCCCCCCCCCCGGCTCTACCAGGGGCTTGAGGTGGTCTCCCACAGCTCTGCTGGTGGAGTGGTAAACACCACCCACGGCTCTACCAGGGGCTTGAGGTGGTCTCCCACAGCTCTGCTGGTGGAGTGGTAAACACCACCCCCGGCTCTACCAGGGGCTTGAGGTGGTCTCCCACAGCTCTGCTGGTGGAGTGGTAAGCACCACCCCCGGCTCTACCGGGGGCTCTAGGTGGTCTCCCACAGCTCTGCTGGTGGAGTGGTAAACACCACCCCCGGCTCTACCAGGGGCTTGAGGTGGTCTCCCACAGCTCTGCTGGTGGAGTGGTAAACACCACCCCCGGCTCTACCAGGGGCTTGAGGTGGTCTCCCACAGCTCTGCTTATGTCATGTTCTGTGGCCTTGCCGTTCCGTTTCTTGACTGCCCCTGCAACACAGAAATTAACATATTTAGTCATATTATATAAAACACTCAAAGTAATGGATAAGGAGCATCTACAGCCTTAGTTACACCTGGCACCTAAATGTGACTTCTGTTATCTGATCACTCCAAGCTGCATTAGGTTCAGATCTACCAGGATGGTCCTTTGACATAGTCTGGACGCAGTCAGGCCACTGAATATGCATAAGTAATGTAAAGAGATGGGGTGTTTCCAACAGTAATATCTAACTAAATGCTTGTGTTCCTAGCTCCAACAGTACAGTAATATCTAACTAAATGCTTGTGTTCCTAGCTCCAACAGTGCAGTAATATCTAACCAAATGCTTGTGTTCCTAGCTCCAACAGTGCAGTAGTATCTAACTAAATGCTTGTGTTCCTAGCTCCAACAGTGCAGTAATATCTAACTAAATGCTTGTGTTCCTAGCTCCAACAGTGCAGTAGTATCTAACTAAATGCTTGTGTTTCTAACTCCAACAGTACACTAATATCCAACTAAATGATTGTGTTCCTAGCTCCAACAGTACAGTAATATCTAACTAAATGCTTGTGTTCCTAGCTCCAACAGTGCAGTAGTATCTAACTAAATGCTTGTGTTTCTAGCTCCAACAGTGCAGTAATATCTAACTAAATGCTTGTGTTCCTAGCTCCAACAGTGCAGTAATATCTAACAATTTCACAACAAATACCTAATACGGAGAGGAAGGCTGAGGACTCTACTCTACTCTACTCCACTAAGAGGACATAAATATTTACCATCTAAACCATGTGTGACCTCTCACCTCTCTGGCTGTAGAAGTGTTCTTCCTAACCAGTCCCTCAACAGCTCTCTGACTGAGCTCCACCCTCACTGGGTCTTCAGAGGAGAGGAAGACTGAGGAGGGATGGAAGGATGAATGGATCAGTCAGTCAATAAAGTGTAGAGCTGCTGTCTATGCTGTCTGACAAAATCACTATATTAGTAGTTCATTAAAGTAAATAAGGCTTTATGACTGCTGAATACCAACTATCAATCACTTAGATCATGTATTTTCAGGTAGAGATACATCCTTGGGAAGTCCCTAGCCCGTTGAAGTTGACATTTAAAATGGTTAAGGTTAGGGTTTAGGGTAGGGATGTCCCAAGGATCCCGGATAGCATTGGCCATTGTGCATTCTTCTGTCTCTTTTACATAGCAGGTGATGGGTTCTGACTTCTGAACTTGAAAATATGAAAAATCCTTATTATGTGAAATTGAATTAAACAATCATGTATGTTGATGCTAATATGATATGACAATATTCCATGATGTTTCTATATGATAACAATACCGTAATATATTTAATATGATGTACAATTTTCCATTATGTTTCTATATGATAACAATAGAGTAATATATTTAATATGATGTACAATATTCCATGATGTTTCTATATGATAACAATAGAGTAATATATTTAATATGATGTACAATATTCCATGATGTTTCTATATGATAATAATAGAGTAATATATTTAATATGATGTACAATATTCCATGATGTTTCTATATGATAATAATAGAGTAATATATTTAATATGATGTACAATATTCCATGATGTTTCTATATGATAACAATAGAGTACTATATTTAATATGCCATTTACCATTTTTAACAGTTTCACTAATTAATTTTTATTAACTTAATTATTATGATTCAAGGTCAGTTCACCGTCTCACCTCATACTGTATTGGAGCAGCAGCAGCTGACTGCCCGGTTCAACGTCAGTTCACCGTCTCACCTCATACTGTATTGGAGCAGCAGCAGCTGACTTGATCGTTGATGCTAATCATCATGTATGAATCTGAGAGTTAACAGAGCCGACTACAACTCAAAAAATGAAGGGTTCAACTGGAGTTGTTCTCAGATCCCCTAAGAACCGTAGGGTTCTTGGTCAATGAAAAACAGCCCCAAAAGGTTCTTCAAAGAACTTGTTAGAAGGTGGGTTCATCGAGGAACCTCCGTTGTTGCTGGACTTCTTCCGGGAACTTCGCAATTACAACTGAAAACGATGGTGACAAGTTTGGATGCGACAACAGTTAAAAAGGTTAAGTTGGGTTGATGTTTGGCTCTGAATATGTCTCGAAATAATTTATAATAATAATATAACATAATAATTAATAACGGAGACAATTATGGTTTTCTGTGAAATGCTTCCATAACGTTACTATAGTTAATTACCGTAAATATTAGAAAGCCGGGTTTGACCGTCGGCGTTGTATGAGCTACAGTACAGTACCGTTATCTAGCTAGCTAACGTTATGTCCTAACTAGGCACAACTAGGTTTGGATTATTTCCCTCAACTATATTATTTCCCATATATTGTATAGCGTTTCCATAAAGCCAACATGGCTTTACACTAATTAACGTAAGTTTCCAATCTAGAGCAGTTCTCACTTTTGTGATAATGAACTAGCTAACGTTAACTAACTAACTAAGGACGGTGACCTGTCCAGATGAGATGTTACAACGAACTGAATCGTCAATGGAGGTCTTCCTCTTTATATAGCCTGCTACAGCATGCAATACTATTAACTCACAAGGGGGCATAACGTTACATGTACAATACTATCCCATTTTGGAAACGTTACATGGACAATACTATCCCATTTTGGAAACGTTACATGGACAATACTATCCCATTTTGGAAACGTTACATGGACAATACTATCCCATTTTGGAAACATTACATGGACAATACTATCCCATTTTGGAAACGTTACATGTACAATACTATCCCATTTTGGAAACGTTACATGTACAATACTATCCCATTTTGGAGACGTTACATGGACAATACTATCCCATTTTGGAAACGTTACATGGACAATACTATCCCATTTTGGAAACGTTACATGGACAATACTATCCCGTTTTGGAAACGTTACATGGACAATACTATCCCATTTTGGAAACGTTACATGTCCGCCCCCTTGTGGAGGGAAATTAATATCTTAGATGGTAGCTGTAGATGGGATTCAAATGCATAATGGTATTAATACAGTGTCTAGACTACCTCTTTTGTATAAATGCCCTTCAGAATCCAAACACAGTATTGCCACGCAGCAAAATGTCGCGTATATAGTCTTTCAAGTCAGCCTGATAAAATATTGAACAATTTGTGAACAAAGATATCTTGAAATGTGATATTAGGCCTGTATGGCAGTACTGTTACTGTATGGCAGTACTGTATTGGCTAGTGCTTTCTCCAATATGATCTTCTATTTTACATTACATTGTATGTCGATGCCATTTATCTTTCAATATTTATTTTATATATATATATATATACACTGCTCAAAAAAATAATGGGAACACTTAAACAACACAATGTAACTCCAAGTCAATCACACTTCTGTGAAATCAAACTGTCCACTTAGCGAGCTGTGGCAAGACGTGGAGGAGGCCGTAGGCGGGCAACAACCCAGCAGCAGGACCGCTATCTCCGCCTTTGAGCAGGAGGAGCACTGCCAGAGCCCTGCAAAATGACCTCCAGCAGGCCACAAATGTGCATGTGTCTGCTCAAACGGTCAGAAACAGACTCCATGAGGGTGGTATGAGGGCCCGACGTCCACAGGTGGGGGTTGTGCTTACAGCCCAACACCGTGCAGGACGTTTGGCATTTGCCAGAGACAAATTGGCCACTGGTGCCCTGTGCTCTTCACAGATGAAAGCAGGTTCACACTGAACACATGAGCACCTCCTCCACGTCTCCTGATGTACTGGCCTGTCTCCTGGTAGCGCCTCCATGCTCTGGACACTACGCTGACAGACACAGCAAACCTGGGGTGAAGTTACCAGGGCCGGTCATAAAGATGGCAAACTTCCTAACATAACAAAGTGGATATGATATACACACTAAAGCTGAAAAATCTGTATTTAGCATCAAGTCTACAATATTGTTAGTTTACCTATGATTCATTTTTAATGTATGTTGTTTTTATTGTACATCATTATTTATTTATTTTTTAAATGTCATTAAAAGCACTATACAAAGTAAATGTATTATTTATTATGGTCTGACATGTCTGCAGAAACGTTGCAATTTTGTAATGTGTTTTTTTTTTGTAAATTGTTTGGTAAATTTAATATACAATTAATTAATTATTTAAATCAATATTGTTGTTATTAAAATATGTTTTTATAATGGAGGGAGGGTGGACAGGGAGTTTAAAAAATTTACCCCAAAAGGTTCTTCGAGGAACCATGATAAGGGGTTCTTCAAATAAGATGTTGTATCCACTTCACTCACCTCTTTTTTTAAAACTAGGATTTTAGATTTGGTATCCACTCGGCTCGCTGCCTCTCAGATCAAAGGTGGGTCCATCTGCTCCGTTCCCGAAGTGTGGTTTCCCTGAGATCCCAAGTGCACGATTTACGCAGGTCGTTAGAAGCGGTCACCAAGTGAAGATTCACATCCCCATCGCCAAATGTGGTTGTTAATTTCTTTAATATCAAATGAGGAGAGAAACTTATCACACAAGTCAGAATTATTCTTAAACTAAACCTTTATTCACTTATTAAGGGAGCAGGTCAATACAACGTACACATATAAAGTGAATCAATTGAGTGCTCTACGATAATGATGGCTGGTCGACAAATCACCCCCAGATGATTCATTGAGAGCCACGAGACAAAAGTACAAAGGTCTTTTACAGCCAAGATACACCCCTATCAACCTACATGACGAACAACAGATGTATAGAACGGGTCACAAGGTTAAGATTTGTATGAAAGATACTTATAATTCTCAGCAGACAGTATCTGCTGTAAAAACAGTAGTCTTTGTGTAGAGACCAGGGTCTGGCCCTGGGGTCATCTCTCCCTGGTACCATATAGAACAGAAACATTAACTCATGCTCTGGAATGCGGTCTCTTTAGGTTTTATCACCCAAAAGACATTGTAAATCTCCTGTCAGTGTTTCCTCCCGGAGGCCCATCCTCAGTAGAACACACAGACACAATAGTTCTAAGAACCCTCTATTCTGTTGCATAAAACAACCATTTGATCCAATAAAAGTATTATAACATAATGTTGCAGTTTTGCTCACAGTGTCCACTAAAAGTTGACTAGTAACAACAACTGGGACATAAAAGACACCCACCATGAGACCCACTAAATCTGCCCAAGAAGAGGCAAACAAAAGAAAAATCCACACCAAACTTAAAGACACTTAAAGACAGGAAGCAAATCAAAAAGGTGGAGCAACTAAAGGTGTTGCCTCTCCACATCTATCAAGACAACTGGAGCACTGGGCCAGACACTCTTAAATAGAACCTGGACCAGCTCAGGTGAAATACCTTCCCACTAACGAGATGGACAAGCCAGCACAGGTATAACACATACTGACTAACGAGGTGACACCAATCAGTGCGTCCTACGTGCTAACGAGCTAGACGTGCTAACGAACAACCTCAAAACATAAATGGAAAAACCAAAGACTAACTAACACTCTTAAAACCTTTTCTCAATAGGGGGTGCTGTTTTCACTTTGTAAAAATTTAGTTCCCAAATTAAAACTGCCTCATACTCAATTCTTGCTCGTACAATATGCATATTATTATTACTATTGGATAGAAAACACTCTCTAGTTTCTAAAACCGTTTGAATTATATCTGTGAGTAAAACAGAACTCAAGTTGG
Organism: Salvelinus fontinalis; assembly: GCF_029448725.1. Classification (NCBI taxonomy): domain Eukaryota; kingdom Metazoa; phylum Chordata; class Actinopteri; order Salmoniformes; family Salmonidae; genus Salvelinus; species Salvelinus fontinalis. The sequence goes on from NW_026600250.1 coordinate 401,111, forward strand.
AGCAAAGTGAGAAATCTGAAATCAGGCAGGCTGTTCTGGGGTCAGTTTATTATTTATTTATTTATTTAACCTTTATTTACATTATGTCTTCTATTGGTCGAGATGCACTGCATACGCCTTCCCCAGCAAATAGTGAGAATTGAAATGGAGTTGCTAGGCAGATCTGAGGCCATATAAAGGGTCTGGGAACGTGGGGTGCACTCTTTTCATCATTCGCCATGACGCAAGACAGACCTCAGGATGGCGTTCTGGGAAGCTCCCGTTATAGGCCTTAGATATATCCGGCTCTGATTTTATTCGATATAGGTGTTAAAGACATCATAATGTTGTTATTTTAAACCAAGTTATATCAGTTTATATCAGTATATTGCGATTTTTGGATATTTCTTTGTGCTGCGTTATAGTGAGTTGGGCTAATATAAGCTAATATAATGCTATATTGTGTTTTCGCTGTAAAACACTTAAAAAATCTGAAATATTGGCTGGATTCACAAGATCTTTGTCTTTCATTTGCTGTATGCTGTGTATTTTTCATAAATGTTTTATGATGAGTATTTAGGTAATTCACGTTGGTCTCTGTAGTTATTCTAGTTGCTTTGGTGAGAGTTGTGATGGTGGCTGCAATGTAAAACTATGATTTATACCTGAAATATGCACATTTTTCTAACAAAACATATGCTATACAATAAATATGTTATCAGAATGTCATCTGATGAAGTTGTTTCTTGGTTAGTGACTATTTATATCTTTATTTGGTCGAAATTGTGATAGCTACCTATGCAGGAAAACAATGGTGTGAAAAAAAAGTTGTCTTTTGCTATCGTGGTTAGCTAATAGAAATACATATTGTGTCTTCCCTGTAAAACATTTTAAAAATCAGAAATGATGGCTGGATTCACAAGATGTGTATCTTTCATCTGGTGTCTTGGAATAGTGATTTAATGATATTTACTTGTGACGCTATGCTAGTCAGCTTTTTTACTGATGGGGGTGCTCCCGGATCCGGGATTGTGATGAAGTAGAAGTTAAATAGAACCTGGACCAGCTCAGGTGAAACACCTTCCCACTAACGAGATGACAAGCCAGCACAGGTGTAACACATACTGACTAACGAGGTGACACCAATCAGTGCGTCCTACGTGCTAACGAGCTAGACGTGCTAACGAACAACCTCAAAACATAAATGGAAAAACCAAAGACTAACACCTTAAGAGAATGCTCACCACCAACAGAAAACAACTTCCATTTCACATTATAATCAACTGCAATGCTTCACCTTCACCAATATAAACATGGTGTCTACTAGCAATCAACAATTAAAAAATTTTTTTTTTTAAAAAGTAGTTTCTAGAATTTTTTGAAAAACTCACTCGCTTCTAGAACTCTCGTTCCCTTGGAACGAGCCCAAACAAAACCCACAGGAAAACCGTGCAGTCAAAATAAATTGTGATCCATGGCAACGCAATGGCTAAACGCAAAACACTAATATTTTTGACTGCCCCCCTTGAGACAATCAGCAACCAAGTTGTCCTCACCACGGACATGTCTGATTTCAAGAGGAAACTCCTGCAATATCCGTAGTAACTTTCCACCTCACTGCGGAGCTTCTCTCTCTTTTCAGGGTTCACTAGATAGGCATGTTGTTGGATCGGGGCCCAGTCCCCAATGTCATGCTCTAGTACATTTGGTTTGGCACATGTGAGAATTAACCCTGCTATTCTAAAAACAGGGCAACAATGTCAATATAATTGTACCCAAAAAACTGTCAGTTGGTTGCATGAATAAATTTCATTACTAAATGTTACATGAAATGTAAATATGAAATACCAAAACCAAATGTACACCCCTTTGATAATATGTATTGTCAATAATTAACTTAATGGTAAGGCATGGTATAATAAAAAATAAAACAAAAATTTGTTGTTGATTGCATAGTCTTATTTTCAACGTCTTTTCAATTACATTTTGCTAGGTGGGATAGCCTCAATGTCAAAACACAGTTTTAACGTGTCCAAATCAATAACCAATATGCAGAAACAGTTTGGGATAAATTGAAAACCTAAACATAACATGTGCTATTTACACAAACTGCCACAATAATCATAATTCTTGTATTTTTTTAAACAAGCTCCTTATAAACTGCACAAGCACCAGAAACAGTGTTGTTTTGACAAGTAGCAATAAATAACTGATATCGATTAGGGGGGAAATCAGGTTGTACGTGATGTTGGAATGCATTTAAATGTAGGGGTCGCTAAACAAAGGAACGCAACACTTATTTGTCATAACTCATCGATATCATGCTAAAATCATTTATGCGACAGGAGGGAGATGAGGTTGCACGTCCTGTTAAAACTAACAGCTCAAAACCACACGGAATCTGGGAATAATGTGTACTTACTAAATCTCATAAATAGTACTCTTTCATTTCAGAGCCTAGATTTTATTTTCATTTTTGAAGTGTTGCATTTTAATTCAAGTGGGTCACCAACGTGGTAAGTGTAACACAGCTCTTTTTGTGTTAGTCACTTTTTGTTAAATCATATAAATAGTACTCTTCCATTTCAGAGCGTGGATTTTCCCCCTGAGGCTAATATCCATATCATGTTGAAATCAATAGAACAGGGGACAAACATTTAGGGTTCTACATTGTGACATCATTAAAACACTCCTACTACAATGTTAAAACATTCTACATTGTGACATCATTTCATTGATATCATGAAACAACTCCTTCATGTATTTTCTGAAATTTAGTCAGAGATCTTTTATCAGATTATCTCTGGTCACAGCTATACGATTTCTCTCCTGAGTGTGTTCTCTGGTGCACTGTCAGATAGCTAGATCTAGTAAAACTCTTCCCACATTGATCACAGCTATAAGGTTTCTCTCCTGTGTGTGTTCTCTGGTGTGAAGTCAGCTGGCCAGATGTAGGAAAACTCTTCTCACAATGATTACAACTATAAGGTTTCTCTCCTGTGTGTGTTCTCTGGTGTCGAATCAGATGGCTTGATGTAGTAAAACTCATCCCACATTGATCACAGATATAAGGTTTCTCTCCTGTGTGTGTTCTCTGGTGTAAAGTCAGCTGGCTAGATGAAGTAAAACTCATCCCACATTGATCACAGATATAAGGCTTCTCTCCTGTGTGTATTCTCTGGTGTATAGTCAGATGACCAGATGTAGTAAAACTCTTCCCACATTGACCACAGCTGTAAGGTTTCTCTCCTGTGTGTATTCTCTGGTGTAATGTCAGCTGGCCAGATCGACCAAAACTCTTCCCACATTGACCACAGCTATACGGTTTCTCTCCTGTGTGTATTCTCTGGTGTAGAGTCAGATGGCCAGATGTAGTAAAACTCTTCCCACATTGACCACAGCTGTAAGGTTTCTCTCCTGTGTGTATTCTCTGGTGTGATATCAGGCTGGTTGACTGAGTAAAACTCTTCCCACATTGACCACAGCTATAAGGTGTCTCTCCTGTGTGTGTTCTCTGGTGTAGAGTCAGATTGCTAGATGTAGTAAAACTCTTCCCACATTGACCACAACTATAAGGTGTCTCTCCTGTGTGTGTTCTCTGGTGTAATGTCAGAGAGCCAGATGTAGTAAAACTCTTCCCACATTGACCACAGCTATAAGGTTTCTCTCCTGTGTGTGTTCTCTGGTGCACTGTCAGATCCCTAGATTGACAAAAACTCTTCCCACATTGATCACAGCTATAAGGTTTCTCTCCTGTGTGTGTTCTCTGGTGTAGAGTCAGATTGCTAGATGTAGTAAAACTCTTCCCACATTGATCACAGCTATAAGGTTTCTCTCCTGTGTGTGTTCTCTGGTGTGATATCAGGCTGGTTGACTGAGTAAAACTCTTCCCACATTGACCACAGCTACAAGGTTTCTCTCCTGTGTGTATTCTCTGGTGTAAAGTCAGAGTGCCAGAATGACCAAAACTCTTCCCACATTGATCACAGCTGTAAGGTTTCTCTCCTGTGTGTGTTCTCTGGTGTAGAGTCAGATGACCAGATGTAGTAAAACTCTTCCCACATTGACCACAGCTGTAAGGCTTCTCTCCTGTGTGTATTCTCTGGTGCACTGTCAGCTGTCCAGATTGATCAAAACTCTTCCCACATTGATCACAGCTATAAGATTTCTCTCCTGTGTGTGTTCTCTGGTGTGTAGTCAGATTGCTAGATGTAGTAAAACTCTTCCCACATTGACCACAGCTGTAAGGCTTCTCTCCTGTGTGTGTTCTCTGGTGCACTGTCAGCTGTCCAGATTGACTAAAACTCTTCCCACATTGATCACAGCTATAAGGTTTCTCTCCTGTGTGTGTTCTCTGGTGTTGAATCAGATGGCAAGATTGATCAAAACTCTTCCCACATTGAACACAGCTAAATGGTTTCTCTCCTGTGTGTGTTCTCTGATGAATTTTAATGCCTGATGAGGTGAATCTCTTCCCACAGTCAGAGCAGCAATGAGATTTCTTCCCTGCGGGTCTCTGCTGGTGTTTCTGGAGGAGTTCTGATGTGGAGAGACTCTTCTCTGCCTCGTCAGCATCATGAGGTTGTTGAGGATTCCCAGAGGATCCACGATAGTCCCGTCTCTCTCCTGTGTGAACAACAAAGTCAAATGGTTCAAGGCCCACAACAGTGGAAATTCACTGTAAAAGGTGATGCCAACAGCGTAGCCATGATGTTGTACAACAACTGACGTCTGTAATGAATGTAATGATTTGACATTTGTCTTAAAATTAGCAACAATAATCATATTTTGTATTGTTTTCACATTAGTAGTAACATCGATGATTGAGCCAGATGACTTTTGGTCTCCAATATGGGCCCCTTTCTGTGTTTAATAAAATTGTGGCACGAGGGCGAAGCACATACAATCAAATTGTAGAAACACCTCCCTGCTAATGAGGAAACCACTAGTTATGGATGTAGTATATCTGGTAATGAGGAAACCGATAGTTATGGATGTAGCATATCTGGTAATGAGGAAACCACTAGTTATAGATGTAGTATATCTGGTTGTAGAAACTCCTTCCCGCTAGTGAGGATAATAGTTATAGCAAAGATTTTAGTTTTTCACAAAGTATTCTGAATGTGAATGGGTGAAAACTCAGGGGAGTAACCTCCATTTCCAGGTTGCTTATGAGTGCATTTCACACTACTTTGGATTATAATTGTAATGCTCGTTTGAATGTCCTGCTTAATATAATGTTTGTGTGATCATCGCAAATCAACCGCTTTGTACTTAAAAAACCCTTCAACCAGTAAAATGTTCTTTGTCTAGCTTTTCCATCAGCCTGACAATGAGGGTTTGTACACTGTTTGCCAAATTGTCCCATAACTTCACCTAACAACAAATATACCTGTAATGAACGAAGAAGCACTTTGGTTGTTGTTGCATGACATACATAGTGTACTGTAGGACCCATAACAACAACATAGACCTACTGTAGGACCCATAACTTCACCTAAAAACAACATAGACCTACTGTAGGACCCATAACAACAACATAGACCTACTGTAGGAGCCATAACTTCACCTAACAACAACATAGACCTACTGTAGGACCCATAACTTCACCTAACAACAACATAGACCTACTGTAGTACCCATAACAACAACATAGACCTACTGTAGGACCCATAACATTACCTAACAATAACATATACCTACTGTAGGACCCATAACATTACCTAACAATAACATAGACCTACTGTAGGACCCATAACTTCACCTAACAACAACATAGACCTACTGTAGAACCCATAACTTCACCTAACAACAACATAGACCTACTGTAGAACCCATAACTTCACCTAACAACAACATAGACCTACTGTAGGACCCATAACAACAACATAGACCTACTGTAGGACCCATAACTTCACCTAACAATAACATAGACCTACTGTAGGAGCCATAACTTCACCTAACAACAACATAGACCTACTGTAGGACCCATAACTTCACCTAACAACAACATAGACCTACTGTAGGACCCATAACTTCACCTAACAACAACATAGACCTACTGTAGGACCCATAACTTCACCTGATAACAACATATACCTACTGTAGGAGCCATAACTTCACCTAACAACAACATATACCTACTGTAGGAGCCATAACTTCACCTAACAATAACATAGACCCTACTGTAGGACCCATAACTTCACCTAACAATAACATAGACCCTACTGTAGGACCCATAACTTCACCTAACAACAATATAGACCCTACTGTAGGACCCATAACTTCACCTAATAACAACATAGACCTACTGTAGGACCCAGAACTTCACCTAACAACATAGACCTACTGTAGGACCCATAACTTCACCTAACAACAACATAGACCTACTGTAGGACCCATAACTTCACCTAACAACAAATAAAGGAAAATAGCTCTGTGTGTTGTACAATAGCCTATCCATCAAGGAACAGTTCTCTACACATTATGAGCTAAGTATCTCTGTGTGCAAACACACTAACGAGACCCTACAGTAAATCAAGCAGACAATAACATTATAAACATCAATTTGTTAGGGATGTTGGATCCAACATGGAGCACGGCATAACTGTCTTTACCAGAGTAATGAATGAAGAAGCACTTTGGTTGTTGTTGCATGTTGTGATGTTTGTCATGTGACTGTCATTCAGAAAATGATTTCCTGGATCACTTGATGATAGTTTAGTAACTAAACAGCTACAGTATTAAGAATTATGTGTAATTATTGAAGAAACACATTAATGACAGTATCCATTTGGGTGTTGTCAATAAAGTTAAGGTGACTCTCGGTTAGAACCATTTGATTAAGCAAACTCTGAAATTATTTAGGATTTCTGTGCCCATGAAAACTGTTTTCCCAGCGTAACATAAGGAGGCACTAAATGTTACATAGTTAGAGTGTATTTCAGAGATCTGAATACAAAAAACTGTCCTAACAGGACAATAATCTGTAGTGCGTTATCATTCTAAATGTCCTGAATAAAGGAACAGTTCTCTGTGCTTTATCTTGGACTTATTTTTCTACTGTATTATTGATGTTTGATTATTGTATGTTTGTTACACTCCATGTGTAACTCTGTGTTGTCTGTGTCACACTGCTTTGCTTTATCTTGGCCAGGTCGCAGTTGTAAATGAGAACTTGTTCTCAACTTGCCTACCTGGTTAAATAAAGGTGAAATAAATAAATTAAATAGTTCAGCAGCGGTGGCTTGCAAACAGTGGATAGTAAGTAGCCCACCTTTGGAATAACTATGTATAGTTATAACTGTAGTATCCTGTATAACTGTAGTATCCAGTATAACTATGTATAGTTATAACTGTAGTATCCTGTATAACTATGTATAGTTATAACTGTAGTATCCTGTATAACTGTAGTATCCTGTATAACTGTAGTATCCTGTATAACTATGTATAGTTATAGCTGTAGTATCCTGTATAACTGTAGTATCCTGTATAACTGTAGTATCCTGTATAACTATGTATAGTTATAACTGTAGTATCCTGTATAACTGTAGTATCCTGTATAACTGTAGTATCCTGTATAACTGTAGTATCCTGTATAACTGTAGTATCCTGTATAACTGTAGTATCCTGTATAACTATGTATAGTTATAACTGTAGTATCCTGTATAACTGTAGTATCCTGTATAACTGTAGTATCCTGTATAACTGTAGTATCCTGTATAACTGTAGTATCCTGTATAACTGTAGTATCCTGTATAACTGTAGTATCCTGTATAACTGTAGTATCCTGTATAACTATGTATAGTTATAACTGTAGTATCCTGTATAACTGTAGTATCCTGTATAACTGTAGTATCCTGTATAACTGTAGTATCCTGTATAACTGTAGTATCCTGTATAACTATGTATAGTTATAACTGTAGTATCCTGTATAACTGTAGTATCCTGTATAACTCGACAGATGTCAGAGTGAGTCTTCTCAGGCTTATTTGATGTGATCTAATGTTTTGATCATCTAGTTTTCCTTACAAGCATTCAGTCACCAAAGGGGGTTCGGTCATTCCTTTGTTTATATACTGTCTCATTGACAAAAATATTTTGGATTATTTGTTTACATCATTCCTTTGTCTCGACATATACAGTAAACGTGCTGAGGTTCTAATGTTGCCAAGGAGACACATTTTATTTATTTATTTACAGTTTGGAAGGTTGGGGGTCTGACTTCCAGGATACACATTTTATTGTTTATTTAGTTTGGAGGGTTTGGGGTCTGACATCCAGGCGACATATTTTAGTTCTAATGGTGCAGTTCTGTTATTCTTTTCAGCTTCTTTTTCCAAGCATCTTACATTACTCTGAGACTAGTTATCCTGGGATCGTACATTACTCTGAGACTAGTTATCCTGGGATCTTACATTACTCTGAGACTAGTTATCCTGGGGAATAGTTTCAATACATTTTGCAAAAAACCTAAACCTTTTTTTGCTTTGGCATTATGGGGTATTGTGATGTCATTATGGGGTATTGTGATGTCATTATGGGGTATTGTGAAACATTTTAGAATAAAGGGATGCACCGATATTACATTTTTGGCCAATACCGATATCTAATATTTTCCTTGTGTAACGGATGTGAAATGGCTAGCTAGTTAGCGGGTGCGCGCTAGTAGCATTTCAATCAGTTACGTCACTTGCTCTGAGACTTAAGTAGTGTTGCCCCTTGCTTTGCAAGGGCCTCGGCCTTTGTGGAGCGATGGGTAACGACCGTGCTTCGTGGGCAACCGTTGTTGATGTGTGCAGAGGGTCCCTGGTTCGCGCCCGGGTCGGGGCGAGGGGACGGTTTAAAGTTATACTGTTACATTGATGCTGTTGACCCGGATCACTGGTTGCTGCGGAAAAAGGAGGAGGTTGAAAGGGGGGTGAGTGTAACGGATGTGAAATGGCTAGCTAGTTAGCGGGTGCGCGCTAGTAGCATTTCAATCAGTTACGTCACTTGCTCTGAGACTTAAGTAGTGTTGCCCCTTGCTTTGCAAGGGCCTCGGCCTTTGTGGAGCGATGGGTAACGACCGTGCTTCGTGGGCGACCGTTGTCGATGTGTGCAGAGGGTCCCTGGTTCGCGCCCGTGTCGGGGCGAGGGGACGGTTTAAAGTTATACTGTTACACTTGCCCCAAAAAACGATAACGATAACCGGTATTTAAAATTTTAGAGGCCTTGTTAGCATTCTAGTACAGCATTCTAATAGTTAACACACACACAAATGCAGCGGTCTAAACCACTGCCTCTCAGTGCAAGAGGTGTCACTACAGTCCCTGGTTCGATTCCAGGCTGTATAACATCCGGCCGTGATTGGGACACCCACAGTAGTTGTCTGTTATTGGTGTAGAGGGAACGACAAAGGAGAGGGATCCCACATGTGGATAGGAAGATACAAATTATCATTACTACTGGAAAAAAATCATTTAAAATCCAGGAATATTATAACTTAAGCTTTCTAGGTCAGTAGGTTACAGTAGGTTGTATCTCTCTAGGTCATGCCAGTAGGTTACAGTAGATTATATCCACGTGGAAACAATTATCAACCCAATCTGGAAAGTGTCGATTTTTGGTCAACAACAAAATGAAAGGCTTATTTGCTACGTGAGGTTTAGTTGATCCAACAGAAGTTTCGTAATGCTGAAGTTGTTGTGTGGACACGTGACATACCGACAACTTTGATAAAAATACTATAGGACTTGTCTCCAGATCGCTTAGCATATGCATGCTAGTAGCTTAGCATCTCTCTCCATTGAATACAGGCGGTTGACGACAACAGCCCTCATAGAATATAAACAATAGATTACAATAATAAGAGGAATCCACCAATCCAAAGATAGGATAGGCGGGAGCTAGACAACCCGCAGTGAAGCTTTGTGGACAACGACTCCCCTTGATAGGGAGGAGAGACATCTTGTCAGGACATCCATAATCTTTGTTGTAGGCAACCCAACTCTCACATGGCACTATTGGGGGGCACGGTGTGTAGTAAATCATCACTACATGCCGTGCCCCCCAGTCTGCGGTCAGCAGATAGACCCTTCTCAAATATATATATTAAGTCACTTTTTGGAAACGGAACGGAGAAAACAAGGGGTAGCTTGCTCTCTACCTCGTCTGATTCTAGACATATCAGTCATCATCCTGGGCCCTCCGTTGAAGAGGTATTGACGAGCCAACTCCGAATATCCAAAGTTAAAAACAAAATTCAAGGCGGTACTTACTGGTTTTACTCAGATCTCCTATCTCCACCTCTTCATCTTTCAACGTGACAGTAATCTCCCCTTCCTTCTTCACTCCAAAAACTGCATCCTCTTCTTTTACTGTAACATCCTCCTCCTCCTCTTTCACTCTGAACGCATCTTCCTCTTCTTTCACTGAAACATCTTTATCTTCTTCTTTCACGGTAACAGCCTCATTCTCTACTTCTTGTTTTACTGTGACATCCTCTTCTTCCTTCTCCTCTTTCACGACAATGTTCAGCCACAGACCTCCTTTCTCCGTCCAGCAGACCGCCTCTTCTTTAACAGGAGAGGAGTAGTTTAGTGAGCTCATGTTCGGGGATGTTAGCTAGCTAGCTATCATTAGCGACTAAGCTGGTGCTAATTTAACCAGCCAGCTACTATAGCTGACTAATACAAAATAACGTAATATTAAATAGGTTAACAAGTAGATACGACAGAAGTGTGTCTAAAACACAGTAGCTAATATACACCGAAAGCGTATAAATAGCTTGAATCTTTCGGCTATGTTGGCTAGCAAGCTACCGAGGTGGTTGACGAGCTGTTTATGAAGAACCGTCCACTAGATTATACGTCACGCTGGCAGCGTCGCCTGAAAGACGCACATCGCCATCTGCTGACTGGAGGGGAAACGCAGTTGAGGATCATATTTTATTTTCAGGCAAAGATTATTTTAAATGGATTTAATTAAATAATACTTTAATATTGAGACATACAAAGACAGGAATGTGTTGATTGATTAGTGAGAATAAAAAATGTTTACTACAGCACATTTAAGGCAGTTTCATTAAGTCAAACTAAATCTAAATAATTAGCAAGCTACTGTAGGTCTATACTGCTCCTACATGGTGTGACAATACATCATATAGATGTATATAATGAACAGACTAGGTCTATACTGCTCCTACATGGTGTAACAATACATCATGTAGATGTATATAATGAACAGACTAGGTCTATACTGCTCCTACGTGGTGTAACAATACATCATGTAGATGTATATAATGAACAGACTAGGTCTATACTGCTCCAACGTGGTGTAACAATACATCATGTAGATGTATATAATGAACAGACTAGGTCTATACTGCTCCTACATGGTGTAACAATACATCATGTAGATGTATATAATGAACAGACTAGGTCTATACTGCTCCTACATGGTGTAACAATACATCATGTAGATGTATATAATGAACAGACTAGGTCTATACTGCTCCTACATGGTGTAACAATACATCATGTAGATGTATATAATGAACAGACTAGGTCTATACTGCTCCTACATGGTGTAACAATACATCATGCAGATGGACACTAAAAAAAATTAAAAAGTCTGGGTTTACTTTGAAATATCCTTGTTTTTTAAAGAAAATCATTTTTTTTCATTTATTTACCTGTTTTTGCTTTGTCATTTTGGGGTGTTGTGATGTCATTATGGGGCAATGTGATGTCATATGGGGTATTGTGATGTCATTATTGGGTATTGTGTAGATTGATGAGGGGAAAAAATGATTGAATCAATTTTAGAATAAGGCTGTAATGTAACAAAATGTGGAAAAAATTTGTGACATCACTTCATGAAACAGGAGGTATAAATATATAACATAGAATCACAATATCAACATTCAATGTATCAAAATATATGACCAAGCTGGAAGTGGAAACACCAGCCCAGCCACAATCCTAGAGGTTCACTGATGATCAATCTCCTCCTTCACATCTGACTCCTGATGATCAACCTCCTCCTTCACATCTGACTCCTGATGATCAACTTCCTCCTTCACATCTGACTCCTGATGATCAACCTCCTCCTTCACATCTGACTCCAGTGATCAACCTCCTCCTTCACATCTGACTCCTGATGATCAACCTCCTCCTTCACATCTGACTCCTGATGATCAACCTCCCCCTTCACATCTGACTCCTGATGATCAACCTCCTCCTTCACATCTGACTCCTGATGATCAACCTCCTCCTTCACATCTGACTCCTGATGATCAACCTCCTCCTTCACATCTGACTCCTGATGATCAACCTCCTCCTTCACATCTGACTCCTGATGATCAACCTCCTCCTTCACATCTGACTCCTGATGATCAACCTCCTCCTTCACATCTGACTCCTGATGATCAACCTCCTCCTTCACATCTGACTCCTGATGATCAACCTCCTCCTTCACATCTGACTCCAGTGATCAATCCAAAGCGTCTTCTTTTTTTGGAAATCCTGATGGACGACGTCATCGAATAGGACGTCATCACCACCACCGCCAACAAGTTAATTGTCATTCAGGTTATTAGTGGGAAGAACATTAGCAATATGTCCTGTCTGGTAACTTGTCTCGTTCAAAGGATTTACATTGGCAGGTGCACAGGGAGAAACACCATTAAAAAACTCAGTTGATCTTAAACTGCGGAAACACTTTTGTAAGTCTTTACCCGGGGCAAACTACCTGCCCTCCAGGACACCTACACCACCCGATGTCATAGGAAGGCCATAAAGATCGTCAAGGACAACAACCACCCAAGCCACTACCTGTTCACCCCGCTATCATCCAGAAGGCGAGGTCAGTACAGGTGCATCCAAGCAGGGACCGAGAGACTGAAAAACAGCTTCAATCTCAAGGCCATCAGACTGTTAAACAGCCACCACTAACATTTAGCGGCCGCTGCCAACAAACTGACTCAGCTCCAGCCACCTTAAAAATGGGAATTGATGGAAATTATGTAAAAATGTACCACCAGCCACTTTAAACAATGCCACCTAATATAATGTTTACATACCCTACATTACACATCTCTTATGTATATGTATATACTGTACTCTATATCATCTACTGCATCTTGCCATCTTATGTAATACATGGACCACTAGCCACTTTAAACTATGCCACTTTATGTTTACATACCCTACAGTACTCATCTCATAGGTATATACCGTACTCTATACCATCTACTGCACCTTGCCTATGCCGTTCTGTACCATCACTCATTCATATATCTTTATGTACATATTCTTTATCCCTTTACACTTGTGTGTGTGTGTAAGGTAGTAGTTGCGGAATTGTTAGGTTAGATTACTTGTTGTTATTACTGCATTGTCGGAACTAGAAGCACAAGCATTTCGCTACACTCGCATTAACATCTGCTAACCATGTGTATGTGACTAATAAATTTGATTTGATTTGAACTGTATCAAAGTCTGTGGCCTGTGATGTTGGGACAAATGATAGTCCCTTATTATACAAGAGACAAAATTCACAAATTCTACAGCACAAAGGCAGAGTCATGTCTTCAGTGTAAAACTAACAATGACTCAATAATCCTTCTGGGAATGTTATGATGTCATAAAGTTATGGGCGGAGTTAGAAAGTTGGCTGTCAGAAGTACAGTTATACAATGTTAAATTACTTTTAATCTGTCTGTCTGTATATTTCAAAACATGGCATTTGAGGGTGCAGTGAGATACCCCAGAGTTGGACGATACTTTTCTCATCAATCATCTTAAATATTATACTTAATTAAAACCTGGAAATCAACCAGTCCTCTGTTGTTAATTCAATAGAAAGGTCAAATGCTTTATTATCCAAAAGTTGAAAGTGACAGAGAGAAAATAAATGGTGCTGATGCGGGCGCTTGAGATGGGGGTGTGTTCTAGTGGGTCTGGACAGGTGTGATGTAGTTAATGGAGATGGAGGTGTGTTCTAGTGGGTCTGGGCAGGTGTGATGTAGTTAATGGAGATGGAGGTGTGTTCTAGTGGGTCTGGACAGGTGTGATGTAGTTAATGGAGATGGAGGTGTGTTCTAGTGGGTCTGGGCAGGTGTGATGTAGTTAATGGAGATGGAGGTGTGTTCTAGTGGGTCTGGACAGGTGTGATCTAGTTAATGGAGATGGAGGTGTGTTCTAGTGGGTCTGGGCAGGTGTGATGTAGTTAATGGAGATGGAGGTATGTTCTAGTGGGTCTGGGCAGGTGTGATGTAGTTAATGGAGATGGAGGTGTGTACTAGTGGGTCTGAACAGGTGTGATGTAGCTAATGGAGATGGAGGTGTGTTCTAGTGGCTCTGGGCAGGTGTGATGTAGTTAATGGAGGTGTGTTCTAGTGGGTCTGGACAGGTGTGATGTATTTAATGGAGATGGAGGTGTGTTCTAGGGGGTCTGGGCAGGTGTGATGTAGTTAATGGAGATGGAGGTGTGTTCTAGTGGGTCTTATGTAGTTAATGGAGATGGGGCTGTGTTCTAGTGGGTCTGGGCAGGTGTGATGTAGTTAATGGAGATGGAGGTGTGTTCTAGTGGGTCTGGACAGGTGTGATGTAGTTAAAGGAGATGGAGGTGTGTTCTAGTGGGTCTGGACAGGTGTGATGTAGTTAATGGAGATGGAGGTGTGTTCCAGTGGGTCTGGGTAGGTATGATGTAGTTAATGGAGATGGAGGTGTGTTCTAGTGGGTCAGGTGTGATGTAGGAGCTGGAGATGGGGGTGTGTTCTAGTGGGTCTGGGCAGGTGTGATGTAGTTAATGGAGATGGGGGTGTGTTCTAGTGGGTCTGGGCAGGTGTGATGTAGTTAATGGAGATGGAGGTGTGTTCTAGTGGGTCTGGGCAGGTGTGATGTAGTTAATGGAGATGGAGGTGTGTTCTAGTGGGTCTGGACAGGTGTGATGTAGTTAATGGAGATGGAGGTGTGTTCTAGTGGGTCTGGGCATGTGTGATGTAGTTTTAATGGAGATGGAGGTGTGTTCTAGTGGGTCTGGGCAGGTGTGATGTAGTTAATGGAGATGGAGGTGTGTTCTAGTGGGTCTGGGCAGGTGTGATGTAGTTAATGGAGATGGAGGTGTGTTCTAGTGGGTCTGGACAGGTGTGATGTAGTTAATGGAGATGGAGGTGTGTTCTAGTGGGTCTGGGCAGGTGTGATGTAGTTAATGGAGATGGAGGTGTGTTCTAGTGGGTCTGGACAGGTGTGATCTAGTTAATGGAGATGGAGGTGTGTTCTAGTGGGTCTGGGCAGGTGTGATGTAGTTAATGGAGATGGAGGTATGTTCTAGTGGGTCTGGGCAGGTGTGATGTAGTTAATGGAGATGGAGGTGTGTACTAGTGGGTCTGAACAGGTGTGATGTAGCTAATGGAGATGGAGGTGTGTTCTAGTGGCTCTGGGCAGGTGTGATGTAGTTAATGGAGGTGTGTTCTAGTGGGTCTGGACAGGTGTGATGTATTTAATGGAGATGGAGGTGTGTTCTAGGGGGTCTGGGCAGGTGTGATGTAGTTAATGGAGATGGAGGTGTGTTCTAGTGGGTCTTATGTAGTTAATGGAGATGGGGCTGTGTTCTAGTGGGTCTGGGCAGGTGTGATGTAGTTAATGGAGATGGAGGTGTGTTCTAGTGGGTCTGGACAGGTGTGATGTAGTTAAAGGAGATGGAGGTGTGTTCTAGTGGGTCTGGACAGGTGTGATGTAGTTAATGGAGATGGAGGTGTGTTCCAGTGGGTCTGGGTAGGTATGATGTAGTTAATGGAGATGGAGGTGTGTTCTAGTGGGTCAGGTGTGATGTAGGAGCTGGAGATGGGGGTGTGTTCTAGTGGGTCTGGGCAGGTGTGATGTAGTTAATGGAGATGGGGGTGTGTTCTAGTGGGTCTGGGCAGGTGTGATGTAGTTAATGGAGATGGAGGTGTGTTCTAGTGGGTCTGGGCAGGTGTGATCTAGTTAATGGAGATGGAGGTGTGTTCTAGTGGGTCTGGACAGGTGTGATGTAGTTAATGGAGATGGAGGTGTGTTCTAGTGGGTCTGGGCATGTGTGATGTAGTTTTAATGGAGATGGAGGTGTGTTCTAGTGGGTCTGGGCAGGTGTGATGTAGTTAATGGAGATGGAGGTGTGTTCTAGTGGGTCTGGGCAGGTGTGATGTAGTTAATGGAGATGGAGGTGTGTTCTAGTGGTTCTGGGCAGGTGTGATGTAGTTAATGGAGATGGAGGTGTGTTCTAGTGGGTCTGGGCAGGTGTGATGTAGTTAATGGAGACGGAGGTGTGTTCTAGTGGGTCTGGGCAGGTGTGATGTAGTTAATGTTTCTATGTTGTTGTTTGTATGTGTATCTTTTTGTATTGTTTATAAAATATTAAAACATTTCCACTGAAAAGTAACACCTCACAGTTCTATTTTTGGAGTTATTACATTAAACCAATCAAAATTTAGAAGAATGCCAAAGTTAGGTGTGAAGTAATATGGAGGACCAGCCTATTACCTATGATGTAAACTACGACAGAAATAACTTCAAATTAAACAAATCGTTTGAACTCATGATTTGAGTGATTAAAGTAAACCACAGTTTTGGAAATACATAACGCCATCTAACCAATCAAAGAATGTTAGCTATATGCAGTTATCTTAGCCAGCCAGATAACATTAGCTATTTAGCCAACTAGCTATTAGCATAACCAGCGTAGCCAATCAGCACGGTTATGGTCAGCGAGACCAACTAAAACATAACTGCAGGTCAAAAGAGCAGCAACATACAGAAAGATGGAAAATCCAAAATAGATTCCAGAAGTCAGTCAGCGTGCAATAAGCCAAGGTGGAAAATGTTACAAAACTCTACTTCACAGAAAACATGCTGAAAGGTAGTGACTATGGTCAGCGAGCTGGAGCCCAACTACCGGAGACCAGTTAGAACCCAACTAAAACATGCTGAAAGGTAGTGACTATGGTCAGCGAGCTGGAGCCCAACTACCGGAGACCAGTTAGAACCCAACTAAAACATGCTGAAAGGTAGTGACTATGGTCAGCGAGCTGGAGCCCAACTACCGGAGACCAGTTAGAACCCAACTAAAACATGATGTGTGTTGAACGTGTTTGCATATCAAAAGATTAGGGACGAAATGAAGCTTCAGACTTCATTGATCACTGCTGATAAAGTGACTTAAAATAAAATATAAATAAAAAATAAAATAAATAAAATGAGACACTGCTTTGAAGTTTACTGCTAAGCGTTTTCAGCGCATGCCTCGTAGCTCCGGTATCAAATGTAACACGTAACAGCTTGCTACGGGTGGGTGTTGTTATCGTGACCAGTGAGCTGATTAACATCCATATCGAAAAGTTGACAAAACAAATATCAACCTAGCATGACCTAACTAGATATCGAGCTAGTCCCTTCCCTCAAGCCAGAGCCTACCGTGCTAACGGGTTCCCACTAGATAACACAATCACACAGTTAATGAAAAGCATGAGGTGAAGCTTGAGCTAGATATCAACCTATCGAGCTAGTGTGACCTTCCTGGTCTCTCAAGTCAGTGAGTCAACACAGGAAGGAGCAATGGATGGATAGTTCATTTATTTTCAAAGCTGCAATGATGGGACACACACAGTATGGATGAATGATCAGTAGTGACGGGATATAAATAGCACTCTAACAGCAATTCTATATTAATCTGCCCTATAATATACTAACAAAAAACTATTGAAATGTCTATCAAAGTCATTGTGATCGTATAGTGGATTTAACAATTCCTACTAATTCATAATTTACTATTATAAATGAATCAATTGTTTCCATGTGTCTCATATTCACTACATCAGAATAAACTGTCATCCATTTTAGTATCAAAATATCAAAATATAATTTATAAAATATATAATATATTTATAATAATAATATATAATATATTTATAAACATAAATATAAATATATTTTAGTATCAAAATATATCAAATTAACCTGGAAAATGACTAAATGTCCCCCTCTGGTGGTGAAGAAGTATAACACACCTAAACTAACAAAACCGGGCTAATAAACTGGCTGGTGTTCATGAGTTTATAAAACATGTACTTTATACATTTGTCATAAATGACCTGCATTGATGAGACACACAGTGTGGATGAACGATCAGTAGTCGACAGGGTAAAAATAGCATTCCTAAAGAAGATGCATTTTCCAGTTAGATACCAACTTGAAAGAGGGAACTTTAGCATAAAACCCACATGGAAAACGGAGATTTGGCAAATAACATATAAAGAGAGGCTTATTTGACGCCAAACCAACAACAGTAGTTCCTAAAACATAAATTGCTAATGTATGATTTAAAAGGTGGATTTTATGATGTAATGTCAACTTCATATATTTCTATCCCGGGACTATTCCATTTTGAACTCACCCACAGCAATTATCCATAAATCTGCTGTGGATTACCCAGAATCCCTAAATAAATTAATACATATGTGATAATTCAAAAACATAACTGGTTGTGCTTATAGGGAACCAGATCGTGAACACAACTAAGTTACTAAGTCTTTAACCACACTGTATTGTTACACTGGTGAGTAAAAACTCATGCTTCCTACACTAACTTTTTGTCTGAACATTATAATATATATTTTACGTCACACTAGCGTCATTGTCTTAAAGTCGCACATCTCCATGTTCAGACTGAGCGTTACTTACACACCAGTTAGCCGATGGCGGTGTGCGATTTTAAGGCAATGCTGTTAGTGTGACGTATAATCTAGTGGACGGAACGCAATGCTGTTAGTGTGACGTATAATCTAGTGGACGGAACGCTTCTTTCAGCAGCAGCAACAATTAGTCCGCCACCTCGGTAGCTTGCTAGACAAAATAGCCCAACCCATAAAACTCTTTAGACGCTTTAGTGTATATTAGCCACTGTATTTTAAAACCACTTCTGTCGTCTAGTTAGTTAGTTATCCTATTTCATTTCATATTTACGGTGCTGTTGTTATTATTCAGCTGGCGGGCTGGTTAAGTTAGCATTAGCCTAGCTAGCTAACATCTCCGACCATGAGTTCACTAAATTACTCTCTTCCTGCTGAAGAAGAGACGGTCTGCTGGGCGGAGAAAGAAGCTCTCATCAAAGAGGAGGAGGAAGAGAAGGATGTTACAATACAAAAACAAGTAGAGGGTGAGGCTGTTACATGGAAAGAAGAAGAGAAAGACGTTTCAGTGAAAGAAGAGGAAGACGCGTTCAGAGTGAAAGAGGAGGAGGATGTTACAGTGAAAGAGGAGGAGGGTGTTACAGTAAAAGATGAGGAGGATTCACTTTTTGAAGTGAAAGCGGAGGAGGGGGAGAATACGGTCTCATCGGAAGAAGAGGAGGAGGAAACTGGATATCTGGGCCCGATTTCCCAAACGCAATTTAAGGCATCCAGTGGTTCTAAAGATGAACTTAGCCATAAGATGGTTTTGAGAAACCGGGCCGTGATTACCACTGGTAAGTACTGTCTTAAATACAGAGGTACAAACTCTGCAGTTGTTGAACTGATGTTTGGTGTTAAAGGGGAAATCTGCAATTGCTACATCCATATTTTGACTTTTAAATGATTTATTTATAGCCATTGATTCTTGGAGAATATAACACATGCCTCATGAGCTTAGTTAAACTGTTGTACCCCATCAGAACCCCAAATAAGTTTTTTTTACTCCAATGTTTAGAAACAATGTAAATCAACACTGTATAGCCTCAACATGGTTAACTATAATGTTGATATCATGGATGGTCAGTCCTTTCATCCATAGGTCTGTCTATGAATTTGAGAGTAGTTAAATGACTCCAGCCCCATCATCATCTTATTACCAAAACAGTGGTGGAATGACTGCTGTGTTATTGTTTCAACTTCAGATTGGTTGATTGATGTGTGTTTTTTTTAAAGGGACAACCTAGTATTTAAACAGCAACAAAATGGCTGCCAAGAGACTTGGTTTGGTTAACAGCTGAGGGATGGGTGCTGGAGAAATGTAACCACTCTCAAAATCATAGAGAATGCTATTGTAGCAACCGTAACCCAACACCTAGCGACCTCGTCAAGAAGTTCAGACATCTTGGCGTAACAGTTATAAGGTGTTGGCTTGACAGTCGCTGGACCCAGGTTTGAGTCCAGCTCAGGGCGACCCCCTGAATTCACTACACTATGAATACAAGGACTGGCAATGCATGATGTTATAATGATAGTTTAACCAGGTTTCTAGGATATATAGTATATTCTAGAATTCCTCCATGATGTCATAATGATAGTTTAACCAGGTTTCTAGGCTCTATAGTATATTCTAGAATTCATCCATGATGTCATAATGATAGTTTAACCAAGTTTCTAGGCTATATAGTATATTCTAGAATTCATCCATGATGTCATAATGATAGTTTAACCAGGTTTCTAGGATATATAGTATATTCTAGAATTCATCCATGATGTCATAATGATAGTTTAACCAGGTTTCTAGGCTATATAGTATATTCTAGAATTGCCAGTGAAGATTTCCTGTGGAGGCAAATTATTAGAGCTGTTGATAAGTCATTGTATAATATTCAGCCAATTTTTTTCATGCCCTTACATTAAAGGCAAGACATACCTAGATGCAATTACATTCATGAATTGGTTTGAAACCTTTGTTTTAAACCCTTCTCAAAGTTGGTGCCTTGACAGATTTGTAGAAAATGGTTTGTCATGAAACACTATTTACTTATTTATTTAAATGTAACCTTTATTTAACTAGGCAAGTCAGTTAAGAACAAATTCTTATTTACAATGACTGCCTACACCAGACGATGCTGGGCCAATTGTGCGCCGCCCTATGGGACTCCCAATCACGGCCGGTTGTAATACAGCCTGGATTTGATCCAGGGTGTCTGTAGTGGCGCCTCAAGCACTGAGATGCAGTGTCCGCTGCGCCACCTGGGATCCCCAAAATCATGTTCTAGTGCTGTCCCCAACTAAAATACATCTTGGTCAACCAAGAGTCATCTGTTCTTTCTACCAATCGCCCCATGTGTTTTTATAAAATCTGTATGTACTGAACTTGTATGATGCTTTAAGCATTCTGTTTGATTAAATAATTAAGACACACAAATGACTCGAAGTCATAACTAGAGGGAGCCGGTCGTCAACATAACCCGACCAGAGGGAGCCGGTCGTCAACATAACCCGACCAGAGGGAGCCGGTCGTCAACATAACCTGACCCGAGGGAGCCGGTCATCAACATAACCCGACCAGAGGGAGCCGGTAGTCAACATAACCCGACCAGAGGGAGCCGGTCGTCAACATAACCTGACCAGAGGGAGCCGGTCGTCAACATAACCCGACCAGAGGGAGCCGGTCGTCAACATAACCCGACCAGAGGGAGCCGGTCATCAACATAACCCGACCAGAGGGAGCCGGTCGTCAACATAACCCGACCAGAGGGAGCCGGTCGTCAACATAACCCGACCAGAGGGAGCCGGTCGTCAACATAACCCGACCAGAGGGAGCCGGTCGTCAACATAACCCGACCAGAGGGAGCCGGTCGTCAACATAACCCGACCAGAGGGAGCCGGTCGTCAACATAACCCGACCAGAGGGAGCCGCTCGTCAACATAACCCGACCAGAGGGAGCCGGTCGTCAACATAACCCGACCAGAGGGAGCCGGTCGTCAACATAACCCGACCAGAGGGAGCCGGTCGTCAACATAACCCGACCAGAGGGCGCCGGTCGTCAACATAACCCGACCAGAGGGAGCCGGTCGTCAACATAACCCGACCAGGGGGAGCCGCTCGTCAACATAACCCGACCAGGGGGAGCCGCTCGTCAACATAACCCGACCAGAGGGAGCCGCTCGTCAACATAACCCGACCAGAGGGAGCCGCTCGTCAACATAACCCGACCAGAGGGAGCCGCTCGTCAACATAACCCGACCAGAGGGAGCCGCTCGTCAACATAACCCGACCAGAGGGAGCCGGTCGTCAACATAACCCGACCCGGGGGGAGCCGGTCGTCAACATAACCCGACCAGGGGGAGCCGGTCGTCACCATAACCCGACCCGGGGGGAGCCGGTCGTCAACATAACCCGACCAGGGGGGAGCCGGTCGTCACCCTAACCCGACCCGGGGGGAGCCGGTCGTCAACATAACCTGACCAGAGGGAGCCGGTCGTCAACACAACCCGACCAGAGGGAGCCGGTCGTCAACACAACCCGACCAGAGGGAGCCGGTCGTCAACACAACCCGACCAGAGGGAGCCGGTCGTCAACACAACCCGACCAGAGGGAGCCGGTCGTCAACATAACCCGACCAGAGGGAGCCGGTCGTCAACATAACCCGACCAGAGGGAGTCCCCCCTCCGCTGCTGGACTTCGTAAATTCTGCCGTTTTGCTCCTGAAGTTTTCAGTATTAGACGAATAGTCTACAGATAGATATACTAATAGACTAGTAATAGACTACACCATCAGTCTGCAACCTTTTCCAGTTGGAGTGCCAATTTATCTGACCATTTCTACCAATCTGCGTGCCAGTTATGATTTTCATATGCACATTTTACTGGAACAGTTTCATTTAATTTATAATAGTATCTCAAAATTATTGTCTGTGATTAATCTACAATCTATCTAAATGAATATTATACAAATCTAAATAACTTTTATTGCCATTGCCAACTATGTAAAAAAATAGCCTACATAAAGCCAACAAATAAAAACATTGCATTCTGCAGGTAGAAAATATCCTGATAGAAATAAATATCCTAGAAATCACATTGGCTGCAAATGGCCTGTCTACAACAAACTTGAAACATTGTATCAACTATCAACTGGGTCAGGAAACTCGGATAGCAAGCTTGCAACATTATATAAAATATTCCAGGCCCTCAGTTTCCTGCTCCAGTGAGTTCTGGACAGTAATCAGGTATTTTATGACATTTCCACTGGATCAGAGCATTACATTTTTCCCTTTTATGCCGTGTGTTTATCGAAATGGCGAGAGCTGGAAATATTTTACAAAAATACTTTGAAGAACTATTGTCATTCGCAATTGATTGTGATTAGACTTTGTTTACTTGCTGTTTGGTTGTGAAGAAGAAATTACTTTGAGAAGCTCCACAACTCATTAGTGGTTCAGCGTTAAGACAATCAGAAATACTATCAGACATCCCCAAATGGGCACATTTATAGGCCTACATTTGTGTGCCGGCCAGGTAGACTAGTTTTACATCTATATGTGTAACCAGGTAGTCTAGTCCTACTTCTATATGTGTAACCAGGTAGACTAGTCCTACTACTATATGTGTAACCAGGTAGACTAGTCCTACTACTATATGGGTAATCAGGTGTACGTCCTTACTCAACATTGACAGGAGTGTTTCAAACAAAAGACAATTAATAAATTGACCACTGACGCATCTTGCGGGGTCAGGTCTGGGTGATCTGCCAGGGGCCGTTTCATTTAGTATCCGTTTGGGTCGGCTGGGGAATTATTGTATTTCCCCATAGTATGTTGTTCCGAAGTTGACTGACTGAAAGGGAGTGTAACTTTGATTATAATTACACTTCCCTGAAGGAGAGAAACGAGGTACAACACCTGTTTGTCCCCGCCCTTTCCTGGGGTGGTGAAGAGCGGTATTAAATTTAAGGAATAAAATCCAAGCCTCACGCTCATCACCTGTGGAAGGAGGGGATTCCAGCGAGGCGTGGATATGATAGTATGTTGTACCTATTTTCCCTCCTTCAGGGAACAATAGTTATAGTCATAACGTTAAGGTTGTCATATGATGAACTTCAACTTAAATACTGAATATTGCTGTCGGACAGTTTTTTTGTATTCAGATCTCTGAAATGCTCTCTAACTACGTCACATTTAGTGTCTCTTTATGTTACGCTGGGAAAACAGTTTTCATGGGAACAGAAATCCTAAATCATTTCAGAGTTTGCTAAATCCAATGGTTCTAACTGAAAGTCCCCTTAACTTTATTGACAACACCCAAATGGATACTGTCATTAACGTGGTTTTTCAATAATTACACATAATACTTAATACTGTAGCTGTTTAGTTAGTCACGTGTTCAACTATCATCAGCTGATCCAGGAAATCATTTTCTGAATGACAGTCAAATGACAAACATCACGACATGCAACAACAACCAAAGTGCTTCTTCATTCATTACTCTGGTAAAGACAGTTATGCCGTGCTTGGATCCAACATCCCTAACAAATTGATGTTTGTAATTAGAGGTCGACCGATTAATTAGGGCCGATTTCAAGTTTTCATAACAATCGGAAATCTGTATTTTCGGACACCGATTTGGCCGTTTTTTTACACCTTTATTTAATCTTTATTTAACTAGGCAAGTCGGTTAAGAACACATTCTTATTTTCAATGACGGGCTAGGAACAGTGGGTTAACTGCCATGTTCAGGGGCAGAACGACAGATTTTCACCTTGTCCGCTCGGGGGATCCAATCTTACAACCTTACAGTTAACTAGTCCAACGCTATAACCACCTGCCTCTCGTTGCACTCCACAAGGAGACTGCCTGTTACGCGAATGCAGTAAGCTAAGGTAAGTTGCTAGCTAGCATTAAACTTATCTTATAAAAAACAATCAATCATAATCACTAGTTAACTACACATGGTTGATGATATTACTAGATATTATCTAGCGTGTCCTGCGTTGCATATAATCCGACTGAGCATACAAGCATACAAGTATCTAAGTATCTGACTGAGCGGTGGTAGGCAGCAGCAGGCTCGTAAGCATTCATTCAAACAGCACTTTCGTTCGTTTTGCCAGCAGCTCTTTGTTGTGCGTCAAACATTGCGCTGTTTATGACTTCAAGCCTATCAACTCCCGAGATGAGGCTGGTGTAACCGAACTGAAATGGCTAGCTAGTTAGCGCGCGCTAATAGCGTTTCAAACGTCACTCGCTCTGAGCCTTCTAGTAGTTGTTCCCCTTGCTCTGCATGGGTAACGCTGCTTCGATGGTGGCTGTTGTCGTTGTGTTGCTGGTTCGAGCCCAGGGAGGAGCGAGGAGAGGGACGGAAGCTATACTCTTACACTGGCAATACTAAAGTGCCTACAAGAACATCCAATAGTCAAAGGTTAATGAAATACAAATGATATAGAGAGAAATAGTCCTATAATTCCTATAATAACTACAACCTAAAACTTCTTACCTGGGAATATTGAAGACTCATGTTAAAAGGAACCACCAGCTTTCATATGTTCTCATGTTCTGAGCAAGGAACTTAAACGTTAGCTTTCTTACATGGCACATATTGCACTTTTACTTTCTTCTCCAACACTTTGTTTTTGCAATATTTAAACCAAATTGAACATGTTTCATTATTTATTTGAGGCTAAATTGATTTTGATGTATTAAGTTAAAATAAGTGTTAATTCAGTATTGTTGTAATTGTCATTATTACAAATAAATAAAAACATTTATTTTTTTTAAATCGGCCGATTTAATCGGTATCGGCTTTTTTGGCCCTCCAATAATCGGTATCGGCGTTGAAAAATCATAATCGGTCGACCTCAAGCAGACAATGTGTTATTGTCTGCTTGATTTACTGTAGGCTCTCGTTAGTCTGTTTGGACACAGAGATACTTAGCTCATAATGTGTAGAGAACTGTTCCTTGATGGATAGGCTATTGTACAACACACAGAGCTATTTTCCTTTATTCAGGACATTTAGAATGACAAAACATTACAGAGTAGTCTAGTGGGATTATTCACAAAATTATCTAGTGATCAGGTTAAGAAATGTCATGACAGACATTTTAGTTTCCATGTTTCACCTGAAATATTAAATGATTTATAGTCCTAGGTCTATGTTGTTGTTAGGTGAAGTTATGGGTCCTACAGTAGGTCTGTGTTATTGTTAGGTGAAGTTATGGGTCCTACAGTAGGTCTATGTTGTTGTTAGGTGAAGTTATGGGTCCTACAGTAGGTCTGTGTTATTGTCAGGTGAAGTTATGGGTCCTACAGTAGGTCTATCTTGTTGTTAGGGGAAGTTATGGGTCCTACAGTAGGTCTATGTTATTGTTAGGTGACGTTATGGGTCCTACAGTAGGTCTATGTTGTTGTTAGGTGAAGTTATGGGCCAATTTGTTAAACACTTAATGTACAAACCCTCAGTTTCAGGCTGATGGCAAAGCTAGCTATAGAGCATTTTACGACAATAACACAAACATATAGGAGATTCAAACGAGCTTTACAATTACAATGCATGTGCATCGCTGCCATTTTAGCACAGAACACAGAGGGGTCCTTTTTTGGAGACCAAAGGTCGTCTGGCACACTGCTTAGGTCTTGACTGTCTTAAGACAATTATAAAATAATTTAACAGACATCAATTGTTGTACAACTTCATGGGTACGCTCTGGGCATCACCTTTCACCTCAAATAAACAGTGGATTTCTACTGTTGTGGGCCTTAATAAACCGTCTGTCTGACTTTGTTGTTCACACAGGAGAGATACGGGACTATAGTGGATCCTCTGGGGAGCCTCAACAACAACATGATGCTGAAGAGGCAGAGAAGAGTCTCTCCACATCAGAACACCTCAAGAAACACCCGCAGAGACCCACAGGGAAGAAATCTCACCGCTGCTCTGACTGTGGGAAGAGATTAAACTCCTCAGTAAAACTTAAAATACATCAAAGAATTCACACAAGAGAGAAACCATATAGCTGTGCTCAATGTGGGAAGAGTTTTGTTAAATCTAGCCAGCTGACTTCACACCAGAGAACACACACAGGAGAGAAACCTTATAGCTGTGGTCAATGTGGGAAGAGTTTTAGTCAATCTGGAGATCTGACAGTGCACCAGAGAATACACACAGGAGAGAAACCTTATAGCTGTGGTCAATGTGGGAAGAGTTTTAGTCAATCTGGAGATCTGACAGTGCACCAGAGAATACACACAGGAGAGAAACCATTTAGCTGTGATCAATGTGGGAAGAGTTTTTCTTCTTCTAGCCATCTAAATATACACCAGAGAACACACACAGAAGAGAAGCCTCTTAGCTGTGGTCAATGTGGGAAGCGTTTTAGTCAATCTGGAGATCTGACAGTGCACCAGAGAATACACACAGGAGAGAAACCGTTTAGCTGTGATCAATGTGGGAAGAGTTTTGTTCGATCTGGCTATCTGACAATGCACCAGAGAATACACACAGGAGAGAAACCTTATAGCTGTGGTCAATGTGGGAAGAGTTTTAGTCAATCTAGCTCTCTGACAGTGCACCAGAGAATACACACAGGAGAGAAACCTTTTAGCTGTGATCAATGTGGGAAGAGTTTTTCTACTTTTGGCTATCTAAATATACACCATAGAACACACACAGGAGAGAAACCTCTTAGCTGTGGTCAATGTGGGAAGAGTTTTAGTCAATCTAGCAATCTGACAGTGCACCAGAGAACACACACAGGAGAGAAACCGTTTAGCTGTGATCAATGTGGGAAGAGTTTTTCTACTTCTAGCTATCTAACTATACACCATAGAACACACACAGGAGAGAAACCTTATAGCTGTGATCAATGTGGGAAGAGTTTTTCTACTTCTACCTATCTAAATATACACCATAGAACACACACAGGAGAGAATCTGTTTAGCTGTGATCAATGTGGGAAGAGTTTTTCTACTTCTCGCTATCTAACTATACACCAGAGAACACACACAGGAGAGAAACCTTATAGCTGTAAGTCTTAGCTGACTGTCTTCTGCAGGTTGTCCTCTAACCAGTGAGCTAAAATATATCTCCCATTTCCATGTTTTTTTGTTTGTTGTTAGTTTCAACAGCACGTACAACCGGATTTCCCCCCTAATCGATATCGGTGATTTATTGCTACTTGTCAAAACAACACTGTTTTTGGTGCTTGTGCAGTTTATAAGGTGCTTGTTTTAAAAAAAGATAATTATTGTGGCAGATGTTTGTGTATATACCACATGTTAGGTTTTCAATTTATCCCAAACTGTTTCTGCATATTGGTTATTGATTTGGACACGTTAAAACTGTGTTTTGACAGTGGGCTATCCCACCTAGCAAAATGTAATTGAAAAGCCATTGAAAATAATACTATGCAATCAAATATTTCATATTTACATTTCATGTAACATTTAGTAATGAAAATTATTCATGCAACCAACTGACAGTTTTTTGGTACAATTATATTGACATTGTTGCCCTGTTTTTAGAATATCAGGGTTCATTCTCACATGTGCCAACCCAAATGTACTAGAGCATGACATTGGGGACTGGGCCCCGATCCAACGACATGCCTATCTAGTGAACCCTGAAAAGAGAGAGAAGCTCCGCAGTGAGGTGGAAAGTTACTACGGATATTGCAGGAGTTTCCTCTTGAAATCAGACATGTCCGTGGTGAGAACAACCTGGTTGCTGATTGTCTCAAGGGGTGCAGTCAAAATGTTTTGTGTTTTGTATTTAGCCAGTGCATTGCCATGGATCACAGTTTATTTTTACTGCACGTTTTTCCGTATTGGAGATGAGTTTTGTTTGGGCTTGTTCCAAGGGGACGAGAGTTCTAGAAGCGAGTGAGTTTTAGGAAGACGAGAGTTCTAGAAGCTATAGAAAGAAAAATCTTTGTGGGAATAATAAAAAATAAATATTGTTTTTAATTGTTGTTTGCCAGTAGACAGACACCATGTTTATATTGTAGAAGGTGAAGCATTGTAGTTGATTATAATGTGAAATGGAAGTTGTTTTCTGTTGTTGGTGAGCAAACTCTTAAGGTGTTAGTTAGTCTTTGGTTTTTCCATTTATGTTTTGAGGTTGGACTTTAGCTCGTATAGCTCGTCAGCATGTAGGATGCACTGATTGGTGTCACCTCGTTAGTCAGTATGTGTTACACCTGTGCTGGCTTGTCCATCTTGTTAGTGGGAAGGTGTTTCACCTGAGCTGGTCCAGGTTCTATTTAAGAGTGTCTGGCCCAGTGCTCCAGTTGTCTTGATAGATGTGGAGAGTCAACACCTTTAGTTGCTCCACCTTTTTGGTTTGCTTCCTGTCTTTAAGTTTGTTGTGGGTTTTTTCTTTAGTTTTTCTCTTCTTGGGCAGATTTAGTGGGTCTCATGGTGGGTGTCTTTCATGTCCCAGTTGTTGTTACTAGTCAACTTTCAGTGGACACTGAGAGCTAAACTGCAACATTATGTTATAATACTTTTATTGCATCAAATGGTTGTTTTATGCAACAGAATAGAGGGTTCTTAGAACTATAGTGTCTGTGTGTTCTACTGAGGACTTGCCTCTGGGAGAAAACATTGACAGGAGATTTACAATGTCTTTTGTGTGATAAAACCTAAAGAGACCACATTCCAGGGCATGAGTTACTGTTTCTGTTCTATATGGTACCAGGGAGCGATGAACCCCTCCTAAAAAAAAAATACCTTGAATTTTGCATTGCATCCAATTAATATTTTAATCAATGGCATTTCCTTAGGCTGCTCATTAGTCTTTCAGATGTTAGTCTTCTGTTGTGTACTAAATATTTCATTTTTTTACATTTGTTTTTTCTTGTGAAGCCATTGTGTTGCATCCATGTCTGAAATGTGCTGTATAAATAAAGCTTGATTTGACTTCAACAAATGAATCCAATGACTGACCAATCAACAGACTCTTGGTCCCTCTTAGTATTTGTTAATGAATAGAATACAGTATATACATATGAGATGAGTAATACATAGACTAAGATACAGTAGAATAGGATAGAATACAGTATATACATATGAGATGAGTAATACATAGACTAAGATACAGTAGAATAGGATAGAATACAGTATATACATATGAGATGAGTAATGCATAGACTAAGATACAGTAGAATAGGATAGAATACAGTATATACATATGAGATGAGTAATACATAGACTAAGATACAGTAGAATAGGATAGAATACAGTATATACATATGAGATGAGTAATACATAGACTAAGATACAGTAGAATAGGATAGAATACAGTATATACATATGAGATGAGTAATACATAGACTAAGATACAGTAGAATAGGATAGAATACAGTATATACATATGAGATGAGTAATACATAGACTAAGATACAGTAGAATAGGATAGAATACAGTATATACATATGAGATGAGTAATGCCAGATATGTAAACATGCAGGAGATCCACGAAGGAAAGACAGTGATGGTGCTCAGTGACGTTGTTGCAAATGGTGGGGAACAACCAATCACGATGAGGGATCGCCAGCTGTGAACGCTTTAGCATGCTGGAGACAACCATGGAGAATGTGAATCAAGTGTTCCAATGGTAAAACGTTTGATTTAATTACATCAAGTGTTCCAATGGTAAAACGTTTGATTTAATTACATCAAGTGTTCCAATGGTAAAACGTTTGATTTAATTACATCAAGTGTTCCAATGGTAAAACGTTTGATTTAATTACATCGAGTGTTCCAATGGTAAAACGTTTGATTTAATTACATCAAGTGTTCCAATGGTAAAACGTTTGAGTTCATTACATCAAGTGTTCCAATGGTAAAACGTTTGATTTAATTACATCAAGCGTCCCAATGGTAAAACGTTTGATTTAATTACATCAAGTGTTCCAATGGTAAAACGTTTGATTTAATTACATCATGTGTTCCAATGGTAAAACGTTTGATTTAATTACATCAAGCCTCCCAATGGTAAAACGTTTGATTTAATTACATCAAGTGTTCCAATGGTAAAACGTTTGATTTAATTACATCAAGCGTCCCAATGGTAAAACGTTTGATTTAATTACATCAAGCGTCCCAATGGTAAAACGTTTGATTTAATTACATCAAGTGTTCCAATGGTAAAACGTTTGACTTAATTACATCGAGTGTTCCAATGGTAAAACGTTTGATTTAATTACATCAAGTGTTCCAATGGTAAAACGTTTGATTTAATTACATCAAGTGTTCCAATGGTAAAACGTTTGAGTTCATTGTGACGCGTCACGTTGCTGTTTATTGCCACGTTGGGATGCAACCTTTTTTTAACCAGTTCTGATGGTTGTTAAAAGTGGGATTTTGACATTATTATCGTTAAATCAACACACTGGACACTCCCAACACTCCCACCTATCAATCTCTTTGGCACCGTAGACATCAAGTCACTTGACAGTAATGTTCCATACAATGTTGCATTCCATTTTTGAAAGGTCATTTTTCATTGAAGACAATGAAAGTTATTAACATTCCATAAAATTTTAAATCAAGGCTGAGGCTCAAATAGTCGCCTTCACTTTACTTAAAGTGTAGGAAGCAGTGGAGTAAAAAATTTACTCACCAACAACAGCATTGCCTTAAAGTCCCACATGATGATGTAATGACATCACAATACCCCATAATGACATCACAATACCCCATAATGACATCTACATGATGTATTGTTACACTATGTAGGAGCAGTATAGACCTAGTCTGTTCATTATATACATCTACATGATGTATTTTTACACCATGTAGGAGCAGTATAGACCTAGTCTGTTCATTATGTACATCTACATGATGTATTGTTACACCATGTAGGAGCAGTATAGACCTAGTCTGTTCATTATATACATCTACATGATGTATTGTTACACCATTTAGGAGCAGTATAGACCTAGTCTGTTCATTATATACATCTACATGATGTATTGTTACACCATGTAGGAGCAGTATAGACCTAGTCTGTTCATTATATACATCTACATGATGTATTGTTACACCATGTAGGAGCAGTATAGGCATAGTCTGTTCATTATATACATCTACATGATGTATTGTTACACCATGTAGGAGCAGTATAGACCTAGTCTGTTCATTATATACATCTACATGATGTATTGTTACACCACGTAGGAGCAGTATAGACCTAGTCTGTTCATTATATACATCTACATGATGTATTGTTACACCATGTAGGAGCAGTATAGACCTAGTCTGTTCATTATATACATCTACATGATGTATTGTTACACCATGTAGGAGCAGTATAGACATAGTCTGTTCATTATCTACATGATGTATTGTTACACCATGTAGGAGCAGTATAGACCTAGTCTGTTCATTATATACATCTACATGATGTATTGTTACACCATGTAGGAGCGGTATAGACCTAGTCTGTTCATTGTATACATCTACATGATGTATTGTTACACCATGTAGGAGCAGTATAGACCTAGTCTGTTCATTATATACATCTACATGATGTATTGTTACACCATGTAGGAGCAGTATAGACCTAGTATGTTCATTATATACATCTACATGATGTATTGTTACACCATGTAGGAGCAGTATGGACCTAGTCTGTTCATTATATACATCTACATGATGTATTGTTACACCACGTAGGAGCAGTATAGACCTAGTCTGTTCATTATATACATCTACATGATGTATTGTTACACCATGTAGGAGCAGTATGGACCTACAGTAGCTAGCTACTTATTTAGATTTAGTTTGACTTAATGAAACTGCCTTAAATGTGCTGTAGTAAACATTTTTATTCGCACTAATCGATCAACACATTCCTGTCTTTATGTCTCAATATAATGGTATTATTCAATTAATTCCATTTACAATAATCTTTGTCTGAAAATAAAATATGATCCTCAACTGCGTTTCCCCTCCAGTCAGCAGACGGCGATGTGCGTCTTTCAGGCGACGCTGCCAGCGTGACGTATAATCTAGTGGACGGTTCTTCGTCAACAGCTCGTCAACCACCCCGGTAGCTTGCTAGCCAACATAGCCGAAAGATTCAAGCTATTTATACGCTTTCGGTGTATATTACCTACTGTGTTTTAGCCACACTTCTGTCGTATCTACTTGTTAACCTATTTAATTGAATATTACGTTATTTTGTATTAGTCAGCTATAGTAGTTGGCTGGTTAAATTAGCACTAGCCTAGTCGCTAATGATAGCTAGTTAGCTAACATCCCCGAACATGAGGTCAGTAAGCTTCTGCCCTCCTGCTAAAGAAGAGGAAGTCTGCTGGACGGAGAAAGAGGGTCTGGGGCTGAACATTGTTGTGAAAGAGGAGGAAGAGGAGGCTGTTTTTGGTATGAAAGAGGAGGAGGGGGAGATTACTGTCACATTGGAGGAAGAAGAGGAGGTTGGAGATCTGTTTAACCCCAGTAAGTACCGTCTCTGCAGTTGTTGAACCAATATGCAGTAAAGGGGTTCTACACTGTAATGTTGTTCTGTAGGAATGGCTGAAGCTACACTGTAACGTGTAGAACATCAAGAGTGGACCATCAACAAGACATTAACAATTGATCAAATGCCTCCAATGACAATGCCTGAAATACTGTAGTCCTCAATATCTCCTATTAGATTAGCCCAATATGTAGTCTTAAAGGGGCAATCAGCAGTTGTTACATCCATTTTGGGACGTACACATTAATGATATGTACCCATTGTTTCTTGAAGAAATCACTTATAAATGCCTCATGAGCTTAGTTCAACTGTCGTACCCCATCAGAACCCAAAATATAAGCTTATATTTTCTCCAATGTTTGTCAGTAAAGATAAACAAACACTGTATATCCTCTAAACATGGTTAAAACTATAATGTTGATATCATGGATGGTTGCATTTCTCCAGCCCCATCCCTCAGCTTTTTACTGAAACGGGCAGGGAGTACGCTTTGTTAATGTTTCTACTGCTGATTGCTGCCCCTGTTACTCCTCAGGGTCCAAGGACTGTATGTTATTTTCAGAGGTAGACTGGCTCTGGCAGGTCAAATATTCCATCTAAATGTGAATTGATTCTCAATTGCGATACGTTTCTAGAAACATAAAACGCTGTACTTTCAAATCACATCAACATAAGTTCACACAATACTTAAATATCACATCAAAATAGTTTCACATTATACTTAAATATCACATCAAAATAATTTCACATTATACTTTCATATCACATCAAAATAGGTAACCATTCGCGATGCCCCAAAAGGTAAACCAAATTCGTTTCTCGTCATTTCTCCTTCTTTCAGGCTTCTTTTTCTTTGGACTATATGGTGGTTGGAAACCAACTTTAAGGTGCATTACCACCATCAACTGGACTGGAGTGTGGACCTCAGTTCATCTTTCAATCACCCACGTGGGTATATACCAAGACAGTCATGAAGAGGGCACAACAAAACCTTTTCCCCCTCAGGAGACTGAAAAGATTTGGCATGGGTCCCCAGATCCTCAAAAGGTTCTACAGCTGCACCATCGAGAGCATCCTGACCGGTTGCATCACCACCTGGTATGGCAACTGCTCGGCGCTACAGAGGGTAGTGCGAACAGCCCAGTACATCACTGTGGCCAAGCTTCCTGCCATCCAGGACCTATATAATAGGCGGTGTCAGAGGAAAGCCCACAAAATTGTCAGAGACTCCAGTCACTCAAGTTATAAACTGTTTTCTCTGCTACTGCACGGCAAGTGGTACCGCAGGGCCAAGTCTAGGAACAAAAGCCTCCTCAACAGCTTCTACCCCCAAGCCATAAGACTGCTGAACAATTCATGAAATCGCCACCAGACAATTTACATTGACCCCCCACACCCCCTCCATTTTGTGCACTGCTGCTACTCGCTGGTTGTTTGTTACCTATGCATAGTCACTACGCCCCCACCATGTACAGATTACCTCAACTAGCCTGTACCCCCGCACACTGACTCTGTACCGGTGCCCCCTTGTATATAGCCTCCACACTGACTCGGTACCGGTGCCCCCTGTATATAGCCTCCACACTGACTCAGTCCCGGTGCCCCCTGTATATAGCCTCCACACTGACTCGGTACCGGTGCCCCCTGTATATAGGCTCCACACTGACTTGGTACTGGTGCCCCCTGTATATAGCCTCCACACTGACTCAGTACCGGTGCCCCCTGTATATAGCCTCCACACTGACTCGGTACCGATGCCCCCTGTATATAGCCTCCACACTGACTCAGTACCGGTGCCCCCTGTATATAGCCTCCACACTGACTCAGTACCGGTGCCCCCTGTATGTAACCTCCACACTGACTCAGTACCGGTGCCCCCTGTATATAGCCTCCACACTGACTCAGTACCGGTGCCCCCTGTATATTGCCTCGTTATTGTTATTCTCATTGTGTTACTTTTTATTATTACTTTTTATTTTAGTCTACTTGGTAAACGTTTTCTTCTTCTTGAACTGCACTGTTGGTTAAGGGCTTGTAAGTAAAGCATTTCACTGTAAAGTCTAAGTTGGTGTCTTGACGGATTTGTAAAAAACGGTTTATCATAAAACACTATACAGTGGGGAGAAGAAGTATTTGATACACTGACGATTTTGCAGGTTTTCCTACTTACAAAAATCCAGAAAATCACATTGTATGATTTTAAATAATTAATTAGCATTTTATTGCATGACATAAGTATTTGATAAATCAGAAAAGCAGAACTTAATATTTGGTACAGAAACCTTTGTTTGCAATTACAGAGATCATACGTTTCCTGTAGTTCTTGACCAGGTTTGCACACACTGTAGCAGGGATTTTGGCCCACTCCTCCTCCATACAGACCTTCTCCAGATCCTTCAGGTTTCGGGGCTGTCGCTGGGCAATACGGACTTTCAGCTCCCTCCAAAGATTTTATATTGGGTTCAGGTCTGGAGACTGGCTAGGCCACTCCAGGACCTTGAGATGCTTCTTACGGAGCCACTCCTTAGTTGCCCTGGCTGTGTGTTTCAGGTCGTTGTCATGCTGGAAGAACTAGCCATGACCCATCTTCAATGCTCTTACTGAGGGAAGGAGGTTGTTGGCCAAGATCTCGCTATACATGGCCCCATCCATCCTCCCCTCAATACGGTGCAGTCGTCCTGTCCCCTTTGCAGAAAAGCACCCCCAAAGAATTTTGTTTCCACCTCCATGCTTCACGGTTGGGATGGTGTTCTTGGGGTTGTACTCATCCTTCTTCTTCCTCCAAACATGGCGAGTGGAGTTTAGACCAAAAAGCTCTATTTTTGTCTCATCAGACCACATGACCTTCTCCTATTCCTCCTCTGGATCATCTAGATCACAGGTGTCAAACTCATTCCACGGAGGGCCGAGTGTCTGCGGGTTTTCGCTCCTCCCTTGTACTTGATTGATGAATTAACATCACTAATTAGTTAGGAACTCCCCACACCTGGTTGTCTAGGGCTTTATTGAAAGGAAAAACCAAAAACCTGCAGACACTAGGCCCTCCGTGGAATGAGTTTGACACCCCTGATCTAGATGGTC
This sequence comes from Salvelinus fontinalis, assembly GCF_029448725.1. Taxonomy (NCBI): domain Eukaryota; kingdom Metazoa; phylum Chordata; class Actinopteri; order Salmoniformes; family Salmonidae; genus Salvelinus; species Salvelinus fontinalis. Next base: position 437,347 of record NW_026600250.1, read on the forward strand.
ATTGGCAAACTTCAGACGGGCCTGGACATGCGCTGGCTTGAGCAGGGGGACCTTGCGTGCGTTGCAGGATTTTAATCCATGGTTTTCTTTGTGACTATGGTCCCAGATCTCTTCAGGTCATTGACCTGGTCCTGCTGTGTAGTTCTGGGCTGATCCCTCACCTTCCTCATGATCATTGATGCCCCACGAGGTGAGATCTTGCATGGAGCCCCAGACAGAGGGTGATTGACCGTCATCTTGAACTTCTTCCATTTTCTAATAATTGCGCCAACAGTTGTTGCCTTCTCACCAAGCTGCTTGCCTATTGTCCTGTAGCCCATCCCAGCCTTGTGCAGGTCTACAATTTTATCACTGATGTCCTTACACAGCTCTCTGGTCCTGGCCATTGTGGAGAGGTTGGAGTCTGTTTGATTGAGTGTGTGGACAGGTGTCTTTTTGTACAGGTAACGAGTTCAAACAGGTGCAGTTAATACAGGTAATGGGTGGAGAAGAGGAGGGCTTCTTAAAGAAAAACTAACAGGTCTGTGAGAGCCGGAATTCTTACTGGTTGGTAGGTGATCAAATACTTATGTCATGCAATAAAATTCAAATTAATTACTTAATCATACAACGTGATTTTCTGGATTTTTGTTTTAGATTCCGTCACTCACAGTTGAAGTGTACCTATGATAAAAAATTACAGACCTCTACATGCTTTGTAAGTAGGAAAACCTGCAATATCGGCAGTGTATCAAATACTTGTTCTCCCCACTGTATATATATTTTTTTAAATGTTGCTGACACCCCTCCCCAGAGGTGTCTCATTATTGGGATTCATTGCTGATTCCTACCTGTAGCTCACTATGAGGTGTCTAGTGATAAAGGTTAAGGCAAGGCTTTCGACTCTGTCAATCACCACATTCTTATCGGCAGACTCAACAGCCTTGGTTTCTCAAATGACTGCCTCCCCAGCTTCACCAACTACTTCTCAGACAGAGTTCAGTGTGTCAAATCGGAGGACCTGTTGTCCGGACCTCTGGTAGTCTCTATGGGGGTGCCACAGGGTTCAATTCTCAGGCTGACTCTTTTCTCTGTATATATCAACGATGTCGCTCTTGCTGCGGGTGATTCTCTGATCCACCTCGACGCAGACGACACCATTCTGTATACATCTGGCCCTTCTTTGGACACTGTGTTAACAAACCTCCAAATGAGCTTCAATGTCATACAACTCTCCTTCCGTGGCCTCCAACTGCTCTTAAACGCTAGTAAAACTAAATGCATGCTCTTCAACCGATCGCTGCCAGCATCCCCCCGACTAGCATCACTACTCTGGACTGTTCTGACTTAGAATATGTGGACAACTATAATTACCTAGGTGTCTGGTTAGACTGTACACTCTCCTTCCAGACTCACGTTAAACATCTCCAATCCCAAATTAAATCTAGAATCTGCTTCCTATTTCGCAACAAAGCCTCCTACACTCACGCTGCCAAACATACCCTCGTAAAACTGACTATCCTGCCGATCCTTTACTTCAGTGATGTAATTTACAAAATAGCCTCCAACACTCTACTCAGCAAACTGGATGCAGTCTATCACAGTGCCATCCGTTTTGTCACCAAAGCCCCATATACCACCCACCGCTGCGACCTGTATGCTCTCGTTGGCTGGTCCTCGCTACATATTCATCGCTAAACCCACTGGCTCCAGGTCATCTATAAGTCTTTGCTAGGTAAAGCTCCGCCTTAACTCAGCTCACTGGTCACCATAGCAACACCCACCCATAGCATGGCCTGTTTATTGCCTTACCTCCTTACTCCATCACACTGTATATAGATTTTTCTATTGTGTTATTGACTGTACTTTTGTTTATCCCATGTGTAACTCTGTGTTGTTTTTTTGTCGCACTGCTTTGCTTTATCTTGGTCAGGTCGCAGTTGTGAATGAGAACTTGTTCTCAACTGGACACCTGGTTAAATAAAGGTGGGGGAAAATTTTTATAAAAAATACATTTAAAAAATCATAACTTTATTGACAACACCCAAATAGATACTGTCATTAACGCGATTCTTCAATAATTAAACATATTTCTTAATACTGTAGCAAACATTATATTACACAGGACATTCAAACGAGCCTTACAATTATAATCCAAAGTAGTGTGAAATGCACTCATAAGCAACCTGGAAATGGAGGTTACTCCCCTGAGTTTTCCCCCATTCACATTCAGAATACATTGTGAAAAACTAAAATCTTTGCTCACCATTTTTGCTCTAATCAGATATAGTACATCCATAACTATCGGTTTCCTTATTAGCAGGGAGGAGTTTCTACAACCAAATTGCATGTGCATCGCCCTCGTGCTGCAATTTTAGGAAACACAGAAAGGGGCTTATATTGGAGACCAAAAGTCGTCTGGCACACTGCTTAGAGTTTCAACAACATGAATAACTTATTTCTAGCCTACAATCATCAATGTTAATACTAAAATATGACTATTCTTGCTCATTTTAAGACAATTGTCAAATAATGTTAACATTCATTACAGACATCAATTGTTGTACAACATCATGGCTACGCTGTTGGCATCACCTTTTACAGTGGATTTCCACTGTTGTGGACCTTTAATCATCTGACTTTGTTGTTCGCACAGGAGAGATACGGGACTATCGTGGATCCTCTGGGGAGCCTCAACAACCTCATGATGCTGACGAGGCAGAGAAGAGTCTCTCCAGATCAGAACACGTCAAGAAACACCAGCGGAAATCCACAGGGAAGAAATCTCACTGCTGCTCTGACTGTGGGAAGAGATTCACCTCCTCATCAGGCATTAAAATTCATCAGAGAATCCACACAGGAGAGAAACCTTATAGCTGTGATCAATGTGGGAAGAGTTTTTCTACTTCTGGCTATCGGACAGTGCACCAGAGAACACACACAGGAGATAAACCTTATAGCTGTTATCAATGTGGGATGAGTTTTGCTGCATCTAGTGATCTGACAGTGCACCAGAGAACACACACTGGAGAGAAACCATATAGCTGTGATCAATGTGGGAAGAGGTTTACTAAATCTAGCAGTCTGACTAAACACCAGAGAACACACACAGGAGAGAAACCTTATACCTGTGATCAATGTGGGAAGAGTTTTACTACATCTGGCTCTCTGACTTTACACCAGAGAACACACACAGGAGAGAAACCTTATAGCTGTGATCAATGTGGGAAGAGTTTTACTACATCTGTCTCTCTGACTTTACACCAGAGAACACACACAGGAGAGAAACCTTATAGCTGTGATCAATGTGGGAAGAGTTTTTGTCAATCTGGCCAACTGACAGTGCACCAGAGAACACACACAGGAGAGAAACCTTATAGCTGTGATCAATGTGGGAAGAGTTTTGCTACTTCTGGCTATCTGACAGTGCACCAGAGAATACACACAGGAGATAAACCTTATAGCTGTTATCAATGTGGGAAGAGTTTTGCTGCATCTAGCTCTCTGACAGTGCACCAGAGAACACACACAGGAGAGCCAATGTATAGCTGTGACCAGAGATAATCTGATAAAAGATCTCTGACTAATCATCAGAAAATACATGAAGGAGTTGTTTCATGATATCAATTAAATGATGTCACAATGTAGAATGATGTAACATTGTAGTAGGAGTATTTTAATGATGTCACAATGTAGAACCCTAAACGTTTGTCCCCTGTTCTATTGATTTCAACATGATATGGATATTAGCCTCAGGGGGGAAATCCAGGCTCTGAATTAAAAGAGTACTATTTTTGAGATTTAGTAAGTACACATTATTCCCAGATTCCGTGTGGTTTTTGAGCTGTTAGTTTTAACAGGACGTGCAACCTCATCTCCCTCCTGTCACATAAATGATTTTAGCATGATATCGATTAGTTATGACAAATAAGTGTTGCGTTCTTTTGTTTAGCGACCCCCTACATTTAAATGCATTCCAACATCACGTACAACCTGATTTCCCCCCTAATTGATATCAGTGATTTATTGCTACTTGTCAAAACAACACTGTTTCTGGTGCTTGTGCAGTTTATAAGGAGCTTGTTTAAAAAAATACAATAAATATGATTATTGTGGCAGATGTTTGTGTAAATAGCACATGTTATGTTTAGGTTTCTGCAAATTGATTATTGATTTGGACACATTAAAACTGTGTTTTGACATTGAGGCTATCCCACCTAGCACAATGTAATTGAAAAGACGTTGAAAATAAGACTGCAATCAACAACAAATTTTTATTTTATTTTTTATTATACCATGCCTTTTTTTAAACATTTTTTATTATACCATGCCTTACCATTAAGTTAATTATTGACAATACATATTATCAAAGGGGTGTACATTTGGTTTTGGTAATTCATGTTTACAATTCATGTAACTTTTTAGTAATCATAATTATTTATGCAATCAACTGACAATTTTCGGGTATAAATATATTGACATTGTTGCCTTTCTTTTAGAATAGCAGGGTTCATTCTCAGATGTGCCAACCCAAATGTACTAGAGCATGACATTGGGGACTGGGTCCCGATCCAACAACATGCCTATCGAGTGATCCCTGTAAAGAGAGAGAAGCTTCGCAGTGAGGTGGAAAGTTACTACGGATATTGCAGGAGTTTCCTCTTGAAATCAGACAAGTCTGTTGTAAGGACAACTTGGTTGCTGATTGTCTCAAGAGTTAAAAAGATTTGTGGTTTGCGTTTAGACGGTGCGTTGCCATGGATCACAATTTATTTTGACTGCGCGTTTTTCCGTATTGGAGATGAGTTTTGTTTGGGCTCATGAAGCATTGTAGTTGATAATGTGAAATGGAAATTGTTTTCTGTTGTCCAACAAAAATATAGGATATATTTTTTGTCTTAAGGGGAAGGTGTTACAGGCTTTGGTTTTTCCATTTATGTTTTGAGGTTGGACTTTAGCACGTATAGCTCGTTAACATGTAGGACACACTGATTGGTGTCACCTCGTTAGTCAGTATGTGTTACACCTGTGCTGGCTTGTCCATCTCGTTAGTGGGAAGGTGTTTCACCTGAGCTGGTCCAGGTTCTATTTAAGAGTGTCTGGCCCAGTGCTCCAGTTGTCTTGATAGATGTGGAGAGTCAACACCTTTAGTTGCTCCACCTTTTTGGTTTGCTTCCTGTCTTTAAGTTTGGTGTGGATTTTTCTTTTGTTTGCATCTTCTTGGGCAGATTTAGTGGGTCTTATGGTGGGTGTCTTTTAGGTCCCAGTTGTTGTTACTAGTCAACTTTCAGTGGACACCCCCATAGTGACTTTCAGAGCCCATCCTAAAAAACAAGCTTATATTTTTGGATTGGATATTTTAATATTTTAATCAATGGCATTTCCTTAGGATGCTCATTAGTCTTTAAGTTGGTATTATTGTTTTTTATCCTCTTATGTTTGTGTACTAAATATTCCTGTTTATTTTCATTGTTTTCTCCTGAGAAGCCATTGTGTTGCATGTCTGAAATGTGCTGTATAAATAAAGCTTGATTTGATTTCAACAAATGAATCCAATGACTGACCAATCAACAGACTGATGGTCCATCTTAGTATGAAAAACAGTATCACTTTTCCAGCCTGCTGAAGGCGTGGTGGAGTGGTAAACACCACCCCGGCTCTACCAGGGGCTTGAGGTGGTCTCCCACAGCTCTGCTGGTGGAGTGGTAAACACCACCCCCGGCTCTACCAGGGGCTTGAGGTGGTCTCCCACAGCTCTGCTTATGTCATGTTCTGTGGCCTTGCTGTTCCATTTCTTGACTGCCCCTGCAACACAGAAATAAACACATTTAGTCATTATATAAAACACTCAAAGTAATGGATATGGAGCATCTACAGCCTCAGTTACACCTGGCACCTAAATGTGACTTCTGTCATCTGATCGCTCCAAGCTGCATTAGGTTCAGATCTACCAGGATGGTCCTTTGACGCAGTCAGGCCACCGAATATGCATAAGCAATGTAAAGAGATGTGGGGAAAAGTACATTTTACACACATTACCTTCATAAATCAAATGTTATAGGTCACAGGCAGATGTTATTGTAGTGAAATGCTAGACAAGACAAGTAGGCACACAATGGATTATGGTCATTGTAGTTAATTCATTTTTATGAGCTAAACTATGTAGAATATTGGCCTGTTGGAAACTACAACTCCCTACTACATCACACAGTTCAGTCTGGGTCTGATTTATCTCTAGAGAAACTACAACTCCCTACTACATCACACAGTTCAGGCTGGATCTGATTTATCTCTAGAGAAACTACAACTCCCTACTACATCACACAGTTCAGTCTGGATCTGATTTATCTCTAGAGAAACTACAACTCCCTACTACATCACACAGTTCAGACTGGATCTGATTTATCTCTTGAGAAACTACAACTCCCTACTACATCACACAGTTCAGGCTGGGTCTGATTTATCTCTAGAGAAACTACAACTCCCTACTACATCACACAGTTCAGGCTGGGTCTGATTTATCTCCAGACTAGCTCTAGTACATCTCTAGACTAGTTCCAGACACACCCTCTGGGCAGACAGGCCAACGGCGCTTGCTTGCCCCAATTCGGGGAACCATTGATCTACTTCAGAGGAACTGTGTCTAGAGTGACTTCCTGTTGTTTTGACACCTCACTGTAAAACTAGAATAACTAGCTGTTGCTACATAACGAGACGACCAATTCACAGTTAGTCTGTGTCTCTTTCTCCACACACGGACACACACCAAGATCACGTGTTTTCTATATGCACAAGATAGTTTGACTATATAAGTGCAACAGTATAACTTTAGACCGTCCCCTCGCCCCGACACGGGCGCGAACCAGGGACCCTCTGCACACATCAACAACGGTCGCCCACGAAGCATCGTTACCCATCGCTCCACAAAGGCCGCGGCCCTTGCAGAGCAAGGGGAAACCCTACGCCATTTCACATCCGTTACACCTACACAGAACTGAACTGTTACATAAGGCTTCTGAACTCCTTGTGTCATCAAGCTCTCGGCCTTCCACCTCAGAGTGTAGGGCTGACCAGCTACATTATTGCAATTCTTATCAAATAAAGGTTGATTGTTTGAAGAAATGACAAAGTCTCTCCTGATTGGTTAGAATTTCCACCACAATGTGCAGTAGGCTTTTTTCAATACCAACAATGATAGACCAGACTGAGTACAGAATGAATGACTGACTGCCCGGTTCAACATCAGTTCACCGTCTCACATCATACTGTATTGGAGCAGCAGCAGCTGACTGCCCAGTTCAACATCAGTTCACCGTCTCACCTCATACTGTATTAGAAAAGCAGCAGCTGACTGCTCGGTTCAACATCAGTTCACCGTCTCACCTCATACTGTATTGGAGCAGCAGCAGCCGACTGCCCTGTTCAACATCAGTTCACCGTCTCACCTCATACTGTATTGGAGCAGCAGCAGCTGACTGCCCAGTTCAACGTCAGTTCACCTTCTCACCTCATACTGTATTGGAGCAGCAGCAGCTGACTGCCCGGTTCAACGTCAGTTCACCGTCTCACCTCATACTGTATTGGAGCAGCAGCAGCTGACTGCCCTGTTCAACATCAGTTCACCGTCTCACCTCATACTGTATTGGAGCAGCAGCAGCTGACTGCCCGGTTCTGTACTGGAGCAGCAGCAGCTGACTGCCCGGTTCAACGTCAGTTCACCGTCTCACCTCATACTGTATTGGAGCAGCAGCAGCTGACTGCCCAGTTCAACGGTAGTTCACCGTCTCACCTCATACTGTACTGGAGCAGCAGCAGCTGACTGCCCTGTTCAACATCAGTTCACCGTCTCACCTCATACTGTACTGGAGCAGCAGCAGCTGACTGCCCTGTTCAACATCAGTTCACCGTCTCACCTCATACTGTACTGGAGCAGCAGCAGCTGACTGCCCTGTTCAACATCAGTTCACCGTCTCACCTCATACTGTACTGGAGCAGCAGCAGCTGACTGCCCGGTTCAACGGTAGTTCACCGTCTCACCTCATACTGTGAGGTGAGATACTATCCCATTTTGGAAATGTTACATGGTCAATACTGTCCCATTTTGGAAACGTTACATGGTCAATACTGTCCCATTTTGGAAACGTTACATGGTCAATACTATCCCATTTTGGAAACGTTACATGGTCAATACTGTCCCATTTTGGAAACGTTACATGGTCAATACTGTCCCATTTTGGAAACGTTACATGGACAATACTATCCCATTTTGGAAACGTTACATGGACAATACTGTCCCATTTTGGAAACGTTACATGGACAATACTATCCCATTTTGGAAATGTTACATGTACGATACTGTCCCATTTTGGAAACGTTACATGGACAATACTATCCCATTTTGGAAACGTTACATGTCCGCCCCCTTGTGGAGGTAAATTAATATCTTAGATGGTAGCTGTAGATGGGATTCAAATGCATAATGGTATTAATACAGTGTCTAGACTACCTCTTTTGTATAAATGCCCTTCAGAATCCAAACACAGTATTGCCACGCAGCAAAATGTTGCGTATAATCTTTCAAGTCAGCCTGATAAAATATTGAACAATTTGTGTACAAAGATATCTTGAAATGTGATATTAGGCCTGTATGGCAGTACTGTTACTGTATGGCAGTACTATATTGGCTAGTGCTTTCTCCAATATGTTCTTCTATTTTACATTACATGTTATTATATATATATATATATATCATCATATGTCATATGATGTCATATATATATATATGTTTTAGTGCTTGAAAGACTATTCTTTGACACATTTTCTCTTCCTTTGAAATTCTTATAGGACAGAACATGGACACAATGCAATTGGGATCAAGAAGAAGGTACAGATCTGTTGTAGGACAGCTGCATTTGAAGTGTACATTTAACCTACATAGCAGTCAACACAAACTGAAATCTATTAGCATACAAATGTGTGCAAATGATCTTTTCAGATCTTCTCAGAAATGAATCAAGTCCATGGAATGGATATAGACAAAAAGGTAATTCAAGGACTATCAGAAGTGGAGAGGCGAGGAAGGGGTGAGGACATCATCCTGCTATTTTGACAGTCCCTGAAGGACAATACAGAAGAGGTATTTGCTCTTATTCCTTCCCTTTCTCTAATGTATTTTCATAAAATTAGCAAGTGTAGTAAGATCGTTTCTTTACTTTACTAGGACTCGAGAGCACAACAGTGATTCTGCTCTTGCCCTACCTCTTCAATGAGGACCCGAGTGGCCTTTATGTCCGTGACAAGGTATGCCTATGCACCAATCATCTGTTTCTTCATTAACATAGGTGTGCATGCTGATATAAAACTACAGCTGAACATTTGTTATGTTCTTTGTTTATTGTATGTGTATTAATCTTTTCTTACTTTTGTTGACACAGATTTCACCGCTCCTCACTCCTTTACTGCACATCGGCGGAAATCCATTTCACCATGAGAGTGAAATCCCGCTGGCCTTTGATGGGGAGAACATCCACGCCCTCGAGGACGTCCCCATGGGACTTGGGGCTCTGCTACGGCTGTATTTTAAAATTTATGTTCTAAAGTTACTGTGTTCTGGGGATAAGAGAAGTTGGGGTGAAGTTACCAGGGCCGGTCATAAAGATGGCAAACTTCCTAACATAACTAAGTGGATACGATATACACACTAAAGCTGAAAAATCTGTATTTAGCATCAAGTCTACAATATTGTTAGTTTACCTATGATTTATTTTTAATGTATGTTGTTTTTATTGTACATCATTATTTTAGATTTTTTAAATGTCATGAAAAGCACTATACAAAGTAAATGTATTATTTATTATGGTCTGACATGTCTGCAGAAATGTTGCAATTTTGTCATGTGTTTTTTTTTTGTAAATTGTTTTGTAAATATTAATTCACATTTGTGGCGTCACTAAATAAACGTCACTAAATAAAATGAATTATTTATATCAGTATTGTTATTATTATTCCCCCCCCAAAAAATAGAATGGAGGGTGGACAGGGATTTTTTTTTAATTAAAATATGTTTTTGTAATGCAGGGAGGGTGGACAGGGAGTTCAAAAATGAACCCCAAAAGATTATTTGAGGAACCATTATAAGGGGTTCTTCAAATAACTTATAGGGGTTTCCCACAAAAGGTTCTTCAAATAACTTTTAGGGGTTCCCCCCCAGTTTCAATTTGAAGAACCCCTACTTTTTATAGTGTATATTGATAAAACTCACCTTGTCCAAGAGACATTTACATAGTTACACACAGCCCAATTTGGGATGACTATTTTGGGGCGAAATAGCGGCCACAACAGACAGACCTGATATGGCCCATAATTCAACGTCCTTGGACGTCACGTGCTGACTGGGTATGACCAAAGTTATTCTGTTTAGCTGCACTTTGTAGTACATTTTTACACTATAATAAATGTTTCTGATGCCACATAGCCCGTTTTCAAAGGGAGTCGTTGGTTTTTAGAGGCAGTCGCTTTTTAGCTTTTTGTCTGAAATTATTTTCTCAACTGCGATACCAACTCCAGTCAGCAGATGGCGATGTGCGTCTTTCAGGTGAATCTGCCACTGTGACGTATAAACTAGTGGACGGGACACTTCTTCAACATCAACAGCTAGTCAGCCACCTTGGTTCACTAACTTTATGGAAAAAGGTTTATTCAATAAATCTAGCAACTCCTCCCATACTGGGAAAATACAGGAATACACACTCAGAGCCTCCTGACTGGGCCCTGTTTACACCTCCACACAGGAATACACACTCAGAGCCTCCTGACTGGGCCCTGTTTACACCTCCACACAGGAATACACACTCAGAGCCTCCTGACTGGGCCCTGTTTACACCTCCACACAGGAATACACACTCAGAGCCTCCTGACTGGGCCCTGTTTACACCTCCAAGGTGCCTCCCTCACACAGGAATACACACTACGAGGCTTTTCTAAAAACTACATTTTGCGTGTTTCGCTCACCTCTTTTTTAAAACTAGGTTTGAGATGTGGTATCCACTCGGCTCGCTGCCTCTCAGATCAAAGGTGGGTCCATCTGCTCCATTCCCGAAGTGTGGTCTCACAGAGATCCCAAGTTTGAGGGATCCCTGGTGCCCCATTTACCCAGGTCGTCAGGATCGGTCACCAAGTGAAGATTAACATCCCCAAATGTGGTTAATTTCTTTAATATCAGAGGAGACAAACTTATCACACAAGTCAGAGTTATTCTTAAACTAAATCTTTATTCACTTATTAATAAGGGAGCAGGTCAAGACAACGCACACATATAAAGTGAATCAATTGAGTGCTCTACGATAACGATGGCTGGTCAACAAATCACCCCCAGATGATTTGTTGAGAGCCACGATACAAAAGTACAAAGGTCTTTTACAGCCAAGATAAACCCCTTTCAACCTACATGACCAACAACAGATGCATAGAACAGGTCACAAGGTTAAGATTTGTATGAGAGATAGTTATAATTCTCAGCAGACAGTATCTGCTGTAAAAACAGTACTCTTTGTGTAGAGACCAGGGTCTGGCCCTGGGGTCATCTCTCCCTGGTACCATATAGAACAGAAACATTAACTCATGCTCTGGAATGCGGTCTCTTTAGGTTTTGTCACCCAAAAGACATTGTAAATCTCCTGTCAGTGTTTTCTCCCAGAGGCCCATCCTCAGTAGAACACAGACTCAATAGTTCTAAGAACCCTCTATTCTGTTGCATAAAACAACCATTTGATCCAATAAAAGAATTATAACATAATCTTGCAATTTTGCTCTGTGTCCACTGAAAGTTGACTAGTAACAACAACTGGGACATAAAAGTCACCCACCATGAGACCCACTAAATCTGCCCAAGAAGAAGACAACAAAAGAACTGGTGTTACACATACTGACTAACGAGGTGACACCAATCAATGCGCCCTACGTGCTAACGAGCTATACGTGCTAAAGTCCAACCTCAAAACATAAATGGAAAAACGAAAGCCTGGAACACCTTCCCCCTTAAGACAACAAATAAATCCTATAACTTTTGTTGGACAAGTTTGCTCACCACCAACAGAAAACAACTTCCATTTTACATTATAATCAACTACAATGCTTCACCTTCTACAATTTAAACATGGTGTCTACTGGCTGTCAACAATTAAAAACAAGAAAAAACACACATTTCTAAATAATAATATACAATCGTATTATTTTTCTCCTTTTTCATTCTATAGAATCCTAAAACTCACTAGCTTCTAGAACTCTCGTCTTCCTAAAACTCATTAGCTTCTAGAACTGTCGTCCCCTTGGAATGAGCCCAAACAAAACTCATCTCCAATACGGAAAACCGTGCAGTCAAAATAAATTGTGATCCATGGCAACGCAATGGCTAAACGCAAAACTATGACTGCCCACCCTTGAAACAATCAGCAACCAAGTTGTCCTTAACACGGACATGTCTGATTTCAAGAGGAAACTCCTGCAATAACCATAGTAACTTTCCACCTCACTGTGGAGCTTCTCTCTCTTTTCAGGATTCACTCGATAGGCATGTTGTTGGATCGGGGCCCAGTCCCCAATGTCATGCTCTAGTACATTTGGGTTGGCACATATGAGAATTAACCCTGATATTCTAAAAACAGGGCAACAATGTCAACATAATTGTACCAAAAAACTGTCAGTTGGTTGCATAAACAATTATCATTACTTAATGTTACATGAAATGCAAATATGAAATATTTGATTGCATAGTAATATTTTCAGCGGCTTTTCAATTACATTTTGCTAGTTGGGATAGCCCAATGTCAAAACACAGTTTTAACGTGTCCAAATCAATAACCAATATGCAGAAACAGTTTGGGATAAATTGAAAACCTAACATGTGGTATATACAGAAACATCTGCCACAAGAATTTTCTTTTTTTAAAACAAGCTCCTTATAAACTGCACAAGCACCAGAAACACTGTTGTTTTGACAAGTAGCAATAAATCACTGATATCGATTAGGGGGAAATCAGGTGTACGTGCTGTTGAAACTAACAACTAAAAAACACACGGAAATGGGAGATATCTTTTAACTCACTGGTTAGAGGACAACCTGCAGAAGACAGTCAGCTACATATTGGAGTGGTGCATTTAAATTTAGGGGTCGCTAAACAAAGGAACACAACACTTATTTGTCATAACTCATCGATATCATGTTGAAATCAATTGATTCTGGGAATAATGTGTACATCACTGGTTAGAGGACAACTCTTTTTTTGTTCGTCACTTTGTGTTAAATCACATAAATAATACTCTTTCAATTCAGAGCCTGGATTTCTCCCAATGAGCCTAATATCCATATCATGTTGAAACCAATTGATAAGGGGGCAAACGTTTAGGGTTCTACATTGTGACATTCTGACTGACTGCAGAGTATATTAATATACTATATATTAAAACATTCTACACTGAGACATTAAAATACTCCTACTACAATGTTAAAACATTCTACATTGTGACATTAATTCATTGATATCATGAAACAACTCCTTCATGTATCAATTTTCTGATATTTGATCAGAGATCTTTATTCAGAGTATCTCTTGTCACATTGATCACAGCTATAAGATTTCTATCCTGTGTGTGTTCTATGGTGTATAGTCAGCTGGCTAGAAGTAGAAAAACTCTTGTCACATTGATCACAGCTATGAGGTTTCTCTCCTGTGTGTGTTCTATGGTGTACAGTTAGATAGCCAGAAGTAGAAAAACTCTTCCCACATTGACCACAGCTATAAGGTTTCTCTCCTGTGTGTATTCTCTGGTGCACTGTCAGATGGCCAGATCGAACAAAACTCTTCCCACATTGATCACAGCTATAAGGTTTCTCTCCTGTGTGTGTTCTCTGGTGTAATGTCAGATTGCTAGATTGACAAAAACTCTTCCCACATTGATTACAGCTATAATATTTCTCTCCTGTGTGTGTTCTATGGTGTATAGTTAGGCGGCTAGAAGTAGAAAAACTCTTTCCACATTGATTACAGCTATACGGTTTCTCTCCTGTGTGTGTTCTATGGTGTATAGTTAGGAGGCTAGAAGTTGAAAAACTCTTCCCACATTGATTACAGCTATACGGTTTCTCTCCTGTGTGTGTTCTATGGTGTACAGTTAGATAGCTAGAAGTAGAAAAACTCTTCCCACATTGATTACAGCTATAAGATTTCTCTCCTGTGTGTGTTCTCTGGTGTTGAGTCAGTTGGCTAGATTTAACAAAACTCTTCCCACATTGATCACAGCTAAAAGGTTTCTCTCCTGTGTGAATTCTTTGATGTATTTTAAGGTGTGATGAGTAGTTGAATCTTTTCCCACAGTCAGAGCAGCGGTGAGATTTCTTTCCTGTGGGTCTCTGCTGGTGTTTCTTGAGGAGTTCTGATTGGGAGAGACTTTTCTCTGCCTCGTCAGCATCATGATGTTGTTGAGGCTCCCCAGAGGATCCACTATAGTCACGTCTTTCTCCTGTGTGAACGACAAAGTCAGACAGATGGTTAAAGGTCCACAACAGCAGAAATCCACTGTTTATTTGAGGTAAAATGTGATGCCCAGAGCATACCCATGAAGTTGTACAACAATTGACGTCTGTTAAATTTGAAAATTAAGCCAGTCAAGAAAGCAACAATAGTCAGATTTAGTCTTGTTTTCACATTTAGTAGTAACATCGATGATTGCAGGCTACAAACACGTTTTTCAAGTTGTTGAAATCCTAAGCAGTGTGCCATATGACTTTTGGTCTCCAATATAGGCCCCTTTCTGTGTTTGCTAAAATTGCGGCACGAGGGCGATGCAGACACAATTTGATTGCAGAAACTCCTCCATGCTAATGAGGAAACCACTAGTTATGGATGTAGAACTATCTGGTAATGAGGAAACCACTAGTTATGGATGTAGTATATCTGCTAATGAGGAAACCACTAGTTATGGATGTAGTATATCTGGTAATGAGGAAACCACTAGTTATGGATGTAGTGTATCTGGTAATGAGGAAACCACTAGTTATGGGTGTAGTATATCTGGTAATGAGGAAACCACTAGTTATGGATAAATTATATCTGGTAATGAGGAAACCGCTAGTTATGGACGTAGTATATCTGGTAATGAGGATACCGCTAGTTATGGATGTAGTATATCTGGTAATGAGGAAACCACTAGTTATGGATGTGGTATATCTGGTAATGAGGAAACCACTAGTTATGGATGTGGTATATCTGCTAATGAGGATACCGCTAGTTATGGATGTAGTATATCTGGTAATGAGGAAACCACTAGTTATGGATGTGGTATATCTGGTAATGAGGAAACCACTAGTTATGGATGTAGTGTATCTGGTAATGAGGAAACCACTAGTTATGGATGTGGTATATCTGCTAATGAGGATACCGCTAGTTATGGATGTAGTATATCTGGTAATGAGGAAACCACTAGTTATGGATGTAGTATATCTGCTAATGAGGATACCGCTAGTTATGGATGTAGTATATCTGGTAATGAGGAAACCACTATGAGGAAACCACTAGTTATGGATGTAGTATATCTGCCTGGAGCAAAAATGGTGAGCAAAGATTTTAGTTTTTCACAATGTATTCTGAATGTGAATGGGGGGGAAACTCAGGGGAGTAACCATCATGTCCAGGTTGCTTATGAGAGCATTTCACACTACTTTGGATTATAATTGTAAGGCTTGTTTGAATGTCCTGCTTAATATAATGTTTGTGTCATCACAAATCAACCGCTTTGTACTTAAAAAACCCTTCAACCAGTAAAATGCTCTTTGGCTTTTCCATCAGCCTGACAATGAGGGTTTGTATACTATTTGCCAAATTGGCCCATAACTTCACCTAACAACAAATATACCTGTAATGAACGAAGAAGAACTTTGGTTGTTGTTGCATGACATACATAGTGTACTGTAGGACCCATAACAACAACATAGACCTACTGTAGGACCCATAACGTCACCTAACAACAACATAGACCTACTGTAGGACCCATAACAACAACATAGACCTACTGTAGGACCCATAACTTCACCTAACAACATAGACCTACTGTAGGACCCATAACTTCACCTAACAACAACATAGACCTACTGTAGGACCCATAACTTCACCTAACAACATAGACCTACTGTAGGACCCATAACTTCACCTAACAATAACATAGACCTACTGTAGGACCCATAACTTCACCTAACAATAACATAGACCTACTGTAGGACCCATAACTTCACCTAACAACAAATATAGGAAAATAGCTTTGTGTGTTTGTACAATAGCCTATCCATCAAGGAACAGTTCTCTACACATTATGAGCTAAGTATCTCTGTGTCCAAACAGACTAAAGATACCCTACAGTAAATCAACATTATAAACATCAATTTGTTAGGGATGTTGGATCCAACGTGGAGCACGGTATAACTGTCTTTACCAGAGTAATAGTTATATGTATAGTTATAACTGTAGTATCCTGTATAACTGTAGTATCCTGTATAACTGTAGTATACTGTATAAATGTAGTATCCTGTATAACTATGTATAGTTATAACTGTAGTATCCAGTATAGTCTGGGAGGAGGTGAAACCACTCAGGCTTATTTGATGTGATCTAATGTTTTGATCATCTGGTTTCTTACAAGCATTCAGTCACCAAAGGGGGTTCGGTCATTCCTTTGTTTATATACTGTCTCATTGACAAAAATATTTTGGATTATTTGTTTACATCATTCCTTTGTCTCGACATATACAGTAAACGTGCTGAGGTTCTAATGTTGCCAAGGAGACACATTTTATTTATTTATTTACAGTTTGGAGGGATGGTGGTCTGACATCCAGGCGACACGTTTTATTATTTATTTACAGTTTGGAGGGATGGGGGTCTGACATCCAGGAGACACATTTTATTATTTATTTACAGTTTGGAGGGTTGGGGGTCTGACATCCAGGATACACATTGTAATATTTATTTACAGTTTGGAGGGTTGGGGGTCTGACATCCAGGATACACATTGTAATATTTATTTACAGTTTGGAGGGTTGGGGGTCTGACATCCAGGATACACATTTTATTATTTATTTACAGTTTGGAGGGTTGGGGGTCTGACATCCAGGATACACATTGTAATATTTATTTACAGTTTGGAGGGTTGGGGGTCTGACATCCAGGATACACATTTTATTATTTATTTACAGTTTGGAGGGTTGGGGGTCTGACATCCAGGATACACATTTTATTATTTATTTACAGTTTGGAGGGTTGGGGGTCTGACATCCAGGATACACATTGTAATATTTATTTACAGTTTGGAGGGTTGGGGGTCTGACATCCAGGAGACACATTTTATTATTTATTTACAGTTTGGAGGGTTGGGGTCTGACATCCAGGCGACACATTTTGTTATTTATTTACAGTTTGGGGGTTGGGGGTCTGACATCCAGGATACACATTTTATTATTTATTTACAGTTTGGAGGGTTGGGGGTCTGACATCCAGGCGACACATTTTAGTTCTAATGGTGCCGTTCTGTTATTCTTTTCAGCTTCTTTTTCCAAGCATCTTACATTACTCTGAGACTAGTTATCCTGGGATCTAACATTACTCTGAGACTAGTTATCCTGGCATCTTACATTACTCTGAGACTAGTTATCCTGAGATCGTACATTACTCCGAGACTAGTTATCCTGAGATCTTACATTACTCTGAGACTAGTTATCCTGGGATCTTACATTACTCTGAGACTAGTTATCCTGAGATCGTACATTACTCCGAGACTAGTTATCCTGGCATCTTACATTACTCTGAGACTAGTTATCCTGGGATCTTACATTACTCTGAGACTAGTTATCCTGAGATCGTACATTACTCCGAGACTAGTTATCCTGGCATCTTACATTACTCTGAGACTAGTTATCCTGGGATCTTACATTACTCTGAGACTAGTTATCCTGGCATCTTACATTACTCTGAGACTTGTTATCCTGGGATCTTACATTACTCTGAGACTAGTTATCCTGAGATCGTACATTACTCCGAGACTAGTTATCCTGGGATCTTACATTACTCTGAGACTAGTTATCCTGGGGAATAGTTTCAATACATTGCAAAAAACCTAAACATGTTTTTGCTTTGGCATTATGGGGTATTGTGATGTCATTATGGGGTATTGTGATGTCATTATGGGGTATTGTGATACATTTTAGAATAAAGGGATGCACCGATATTACATTTTTGGCCAATACCGATATCCAATATTTTCCTTGCCCCAAAAAACGATACCGATAACCAATATTTAAAATTTTAGAGGCCTTTAAAGCATTCTAGTACAGCATTCTAATAGTTAACACACACACGGATGCAGCGGTCTAAGCCACTGCATCTCAGTGCAAGAGGTGTCACTACAGTCCCTGGTTCGAATCCGGGCTGTATCACATCCGGCCGTGATTGGGAGTTCCACAGTAGTTGTCTGTTATTGGTGTAGAGAGGAAGACAAAAGAGAGGGAACCCACATATGGATAGGAAGATACAAATTATCATTATTACTGGAAAATATGCATTTAAATTCCAGGAATTTTATAACTTTAGCTTTCTAGGTCAGTAGGTTACAGTAGGTTGTAACTCTAGGTCAAGCCAGTAGGCTACAGCAGGTTGTATCTCTCTAGGTCATGCCAGTAGGCTACAGTAGGTTGTATCTCTCTAGGTCATGCCAGTAGGTTACAGTAGGTTGTAACTCTCTAGGTCATGCCAGTAGGCTACAGTAGGTTGTAACTCTCTAGGTCATGCCAGTAGGCTACAGTAGGTTGTATCTCTCTAGGTCATGCCAGTAGGCTACAGTAGTTTGTAACTCTCTAGGTCATGCCAGTAGGCTACAGTAGGTTGTATATCTCTGGGTCATGCCAGTCGGTTACAGTAGGTTGTATCTCTCTAGGTCATGCCAGTAGGTTACAGTAGGTTGTAACTCTCTAGGTCATGCCAGTATGCTACCGTAGGTTGTAACTCTCTAGGTCATGCCAGTAGGCTACAGTAGGTTGTATCTTTCTAGGTCATGCCAGTAAGCTACAGTAGGTTGTATCTCTCTAGGTCATCCCAGTAGGCTACAGTAGGTTGTATCTCTCTAGGTCATCCCAGTAGGCTACAGTAGGTTGTAACTCTCTAGGTCATGCCAGTAGGCTACAGTAGGTTGTACCTCTCTAGGTCATGCCAGTAGGCTACAGTAGGTTGTAACTCTCTAGGTCATGCCAGTAGGCTACAGTAGGTTGTATCTATCCAGGTCATGCCAGTAGGTTACAGTAGGTTGTAACTCTCTAGGTCATGCCAGTAGGTTACAGTAGGTTGTAACTCTCTAGGTCATGCCAGTATGCTACAGTAGGTTGTAATTCTCTAGGTCATGCCAGTAGGTTACAGTAGGTTGTAACTCTCTAGGTCATGCCAGTAGGCTACAGTAGATTGTAACTCTCTAGGTCATGCCAGTAGGTTACAGTAGATTGTAACTCTCTAGGTCATGCCAGTAGGATACAGTAGGTTATAACTCTCTAGATCATGCCAGTAGGTTACAGTAGGTTGTATCCAAGTAGAAACAATTATCAACGCAACGTGGAAAGTGTCGAATTTGGTCAACAACAAAATGAATGGCTTATTTGCTACGTGAAGTTTACTTGATCCAACAGAAGTTTCGTAATGCTTACGTTGTTATGTGGACACGTGACATACCGACAACTTTGATAAAAACACTATAGGAGTTGTCTCCAGATCGCTATGCATATTCATGCTAGTAGCTTAGCATCTCTCTCCATTGAATACAGGCGGTGCATATTCATGCTAGTAGCTTAGCATCTCTCTCCATTGAATACAGGCGGTACATATTCATGCTAGTAGCTTAGCATCTCTCTCCATTGAATACAGGCGGTGCATATTCATGCTAGTAGCTTAGCATCTCTCTCCATTGAATACAGGCGGTTGACGTCAACAACCCTCATAGAATATAAACAATAGATTACAATAATAAGATGTATCCACCAATCCAAAGAAAGGATAGGCGGGAGCTAGACAACCCACAGTGCCGCTTTGTGGACAACAACTCCCCTTGTCAGGGCGGAGAGACATCTTGTCAGTATATCCATAATCTTTGGTGTCGTCAACCCAACTCTCACATGGCACTATTGGGGGGCACGGTGTGCAGTAAAACATCACTACATGAAAATCACTACATGCAGTGCCCCCCAGTCTGCGGGCAGCAGATAGACCCTTCTCAAATATAAATGTTAAGTCACTTTTTGGAAACGGAACAGAGAAAACAAGAGGTAGCTTGCTCTCTAGTCGTCTGATTCTAGACATATCAGTCATCATCCTGGGCCCTCCGTTGAAGAGGTATTGACGAACCAACTCCGAATATCCAAAGTAAAAAACACATTTAAGGCGGTACTTACTGGTGTTACTCAGATCTCCTATCTCCTCCTCTTCATCTTTCAATGTGACAGTAATCTCTCCTTCCTTCTTCACTCCAAAAACTGCTTCCTCCTCTTTCACTCTGAACGCGTCTTTCTCTTCTTTCACTGTAACGTCTTTCTCTTCTTCTTTCACTGTAACAGCCTCACCCTCTACTTCTTGTTTTACTGTGACATCCTCTTCTTCCTTCTCCTCTTTCACGACAATGTTCTGCCCCAGAGCTTCTTTCTCCGTCCAGCAGATCACCTCTTCTTTAACAAGAGGGGAGAAGCAAACTGAGCTCATGGTCGGGGATGTTAGCTAGCTAGCTATCATTAGCGACTAGGCTAGTGCTAACTTAACCAGTCAGCTACGATAGCTGACTAATACAAAATAACGTAATATTAAATAGATTAACAAGTAGATACGACATAAGTGTGTCTACAACACAGTAGGTAATATACACCGAAAGCGTCTAAATAGCTTGAATCTTTCGGCTATGTTGGCTAGCAAGCTACCAAGGTGGTTGACGAGCTGTTTATGAAGAACCGTCCACTAGATTATACGTCACGCTGGCAGCGTCGCATGAAAGACGCACATCGCCGTCTGCTGACTGGAGGGGAAACGCAGTTGAGGATCATATTTTATTTTCAGACAAAGATTATTGTAAATGGATTTAATTAAATAATACTATTATATTGAGACATACAAAGACAGGGATGTGTTGATTGATTAGTGCGGATAAAAAATGTTTACTACAGCACATTTAAGGCAGTTTCATTAAGTCAAACTAAATCTAAATAATTAGCAAGCTACTGTAGGTCCATACTGCTCCTACATGGTGTAACAATACATCATGTAGATGTATATATTGAACAGACTAGGTCTATACTGCTCCTACATGGTGTAACAATACATCATTTAGATGTATATAATGAACAGACTAGGTCAATACTGCTCCTACATGGTGTAACAATACATCATGTAGATGTATATAATGAACAGACTAGGTCAATACTGCTCCTACATGGTGTAACAATACATCATGTAGATGTATATGTAACAGTATAACTTTAGTACGTCCCCTCGCCCCGACCCGGGCGCGAACCAGGGACCCTCTGCACACATCAACAACAGTCACCCACAAAGCGTCGTTACCCATCGCTCCACAAAAGCCGCGGCTCTTGCAGAGCAAGGTGCAACCCTACTTCTAGGTTTCAGAGCAAGTGACGTAACTGATTGAAATGCTACTAGCGAGTACCCGCTAACTAGCTAGCCATTTCACATCCGTTACATATGTAATGAACAGACTAGGTCTATACTGCTCCAACATCATTGCAACAATACATAACGTAGATGTATATAATGAACAGACTAGGTCTATACTGCTCCTACATGGTGTAACAATGTAGGACATCATGTAGATGTACACTACCATTCAAAAGTTTGGGGTCATTTTGAAATGTCCTTGTTTTTTAAAGAAAATCAAATTTTTTCATTTATTTACCTGTTTTTGCTTTGTCATTATGGGGTATTGTGTATATGGAAAACGCCAGCCCAGCCACAATCCTAGAGGTTCACTGATGATCAACCTCCTCCTTCACATCTCACTCCTGATGATCAACCTCCTCCTTCACATCTGACTCCTGATGATCAACCTCCTCCTTCACATCTGACTCCTGATGATCAACCTCCTCCTTCACATCTGACTCCTGATGATCAACCTCCTCCTTCACATCTGACTCCTGATGATCAACCTCCTCCTTCACATCTGACTCCTGATGATCAACCTCCTCCTTCACATCTGACTCCTGATGATCAACCTCCTCCTTCACATCTGACTCCTGATGATCAACCTCCTCCTTCACATCTGACTCCTGATGATCAACCTCCTCCTTCACATCTGACTCCTGATGATCAACCTCCTCCTTCACATCTGACTCCTGGTGATCAACCTCCTCCTTCACATCTGACTCCTGATGATCAACCTCCTCCTTCACATCTGACTCCTGATGATCAACCTCCTCCTTCACATCTGACTCCAGTGATCAATCCAGAGCGTCTTCTATTTTGGGGGAATCCCGATGGACGACGTCATCGAATAGGACGTCATCACCGCCACCGCCCACAAGTTAATTGTCATTCAGGTTATCAATGGGAAGAACATTAGCAATATGTCCTGTCTGGTAACTTGTCTCGTTCAAAGGATTTACATTGGCAGGTGTACAGGGAGAAACACCATTAAAAAAACTCAGTTGATCTTAAACTGCGGAAACACTTTTGGAAGTCTTTAACTGCATCAAAGTCTGTGGCCTGTGATGTTGGGACAAATGATAGTCCCTTATTATACAAGAGACAAAATCCACAAATTCTACAGCACAACGGCAGAGTCATGTCTTCAGTGTAAAACTAACAATGACTCAATAATCCTTCTGGGAATGTTATGATGTCATAAAGTTATGGGTGGAGTTAGAACGTTGGCTGTCAGAAGTACAGTTATACAATGTAAAATTACTTTTAATCAGTCTGTCTGTATATTTCAAAACATGACATTTGAGGGTGCAGTGAGATACCCCAGAGTTGGACGATACTTTTCTCATAAATCATCTTAAATATTATACTTAATTAAACCTGGAAATCAACCAATCCCCTGTTGTTAATTCAATAGAAAGGTAAAATGCTTTATTATCTAAAAGTTGAAAGTGACGGAGAGAAAAAAACTGGTGCTGATGCGTGCGCTGGCTGTGTTCTAGTGGGTCTGGGCAGGTGTGATGTAGTTAATGGAGATGGAGGTGTGTTCTAGTGGGTCTGGGCAGGTGTGATGTAGTTAATGGAGATGGAGGTGTGTTCTAGTGGGTCTGGGCAGGTGTGATGTAGTTAATGGAGATGGAGGTGTGTTCTAGTGGGTCTGGGCAGGTGTGATGTAGTTAATGGAGATGGAGTTGTGTTCTAGTGGGTCTGGGCAGGTGTGATGTAGTTAATGGAGATGGAGGTGTGTTCTAGTGGGTCTGGGCAGGTGTGATGTAGTTAATGGAGATGGAGGTGTGTTCTAGTGGGTCTGGGCAGGTGTGATGTAGTTAATGGAGATGGAGGTGTGTTCTAGTGGGTCTGGGCAGGTGTGATGTAGTTAATGGAGATGGAGGTGTGTTCTAGTGGGTCTGGGCAGGTGTGATGTAGTTAATGGAGATGGAGGTGTGTTCTAGTGGGTCTGGGCAGGTGTGAGGTAGTTAATGGAGATGGAGGTGTGTTCTATTGGGTCTGGGCAGGTGTGATGTAGTTAATGGAGATGGAGGTGTGTTCTAGTGGGTCTGGGCAGGTGTGAGGTAGTTAATGGAGATGGAGGTGTGTTCTAGTGGGTCTGGGCAGGTGTGATGTAGTTAATGGAGATGGAGGTGTGTTCTAGTGGGTCTGGGCAGGTGTGTTTTAGTTAATGGAGATGGAGGTGTGTTCTAGTGGGTCTGGGCAGGTGTGATGTAGTTAATGGAGATGGAGGTGTGTTCTAGTGGGTTTGGGCAGGTGTGAGGTAGTTAATGGAGATGGGGGTGTGTTGTAGTGGGTCTGGGCAGGTGTGATGTAATGGAGAGGGAGGTGTGTTCTAGTGGGTCTGGGCAGGTGTGATGTAGTTAATGGAGATGGAGGTGTGTTCTAGTGGGTCTGGGCAGGTGTGATGTAGTTAATGGAGATGGAGGTGTGTTCTAGTGGGTCTGGGCAGGTGGGGTTGTAGTTAATGGAGAATGTGGTGTGTTCTTGTGGGTCTGGGCCGGTGTGATGTAGTTAATGGTGATGGAGGTGTGTTCTAGTGGGTCTGGGCAGGTGTGATGTAGTTTTAATGGAGATGGAGGTGTGTTCTAGTGGGTCTGGGCAGGTGTGATGTAGTTAATGGAGATGGAGTTGTGTTCTAGTGGGTCTGGGCAGGTGTGATGTAGTTAATGGAGATGGAGGTGTGTTCTAGTGGGTCTGGGCAGGTGTGATGTAGTTAATGGAGATGGAGGTGTGTTCTAGTGGGTCTGGGCAGGTGTGGTGTAGTTAATGGAGATGGAGGTGTGTTCTTGTGGGTCTGGGCAGGTGTGGTGTAGTTAATGGAGATGGAGGTGTGTTCTAGTGGGTCTGGGCAGGTGGGGTTGTAGTTAATGGAGATGGAGGTGTGTTCTAGTGGGTCTGGGCAGGTGTGATGTAGTTAATGGAGATGGAGGTGTGTTCTAGTGGGTCTGGGCAGGTGTGGTGTAGTTAATGGAGATGGAGGTGTGTTCTAGTGGGTCTGGGCAGGTGGGGTTGTAGTTAATGGAGAATGTGGTGTGTTCTTGTGGGTCTGGGCCGGTGTGATGTAGTTAATGGTGATGGAGGTGTGTTCTTGTGGGTCTGGGCAGGTGTGATGTAGTTTTAATGGAGATGGAGGTGTGTTCTAGTGGGTCTGGGCAGGTGTGATGTAGTTAATGGAGATGGAGGTGTGATGTAGTGGGTCTGGGCAGGTGTGATGTAGTTAATGGAGATGGAGGTGTGTTCTAGTGGGTCTGGGCAGGTGTGATGTAGTTAATGGAGATGGAGGTGTGTTCTAGTGGGCCTGGGCAGGTGTGATGTAGTTAATGTTTGTATGATGTTGTCGTTTGTATGTTTTGTATTGTTTATAAAAAAGATAAAATAAAATATTTTTCCCAATGTAAAGTTACACCTCACTGTTCTATTTTTGGAGTTATTACATTAAACCAATCAGAATTTAGAAGAATGCCAAAGTCAGGTGTAAAGTAATATGGAGGACCAGCCTATTCCCTATGATGTAAACTACAACAGAAATAACTTCAAATGTAAAGAGATTTCTGGCATCAGCACAAAATGTGATTCAGAGTCACCGAATATATTTTAAGTATTTTAATTAAACTCAAAGGATAAACGGTAAATGCAATTCTCGTATATATGGGTTCACTCTATCACCACACAGGGTAGATCAGAGAACTGTAGAATGTACTCAAATAGTATTTTTTATACTATGACAGTTTTAGTTCCAACTCTTCCCGTTGGCCTATCACAGTAGAGGCTTAGCATGGTTCATACTCTTGCTCCTCCTTTGTGAGGTTGGCCTATCACAGTAGAGGCTTAGCATGGTTCATACTCTTGCTCCTCCTTTGTGAGGTTGGCCTATCACAGTAGAGGCTTAGCATGGTTCATACTCTTGCTCCTCCTTTGTGAGGTTGGCCTATCACAGTAGGATATATTTGTTGTCTTAAGGGGGAAGGTATTACAGGCTTTGGTTTTTCCATTTATGTTTTGAGGTTGGACTTTAGCACGTATAGCTCGTTAGCACGTAGGGCGCACCGATTGGTGTCACCTCGTTAGTCAGTATGTGTTACACCTGTGCTGGCTTGTCCATCTCGTTAGTGGGAAGGTGTTTCACCTGAGCTGGTCCAGGTTCTATTTAAGAGTGTCTGGCCCAGTGCTCCAGTTGTCTTGATAGATGTGGAGAGTCAACACCTTTAGTTGCGCCACCTTTTTGGTTTGCTTCCTGTCTTTAAGTTTGGTGTGAGTTTTTCTTTTGTTTGCCTCTTCTTGGGCATATTTAGTGGATCTCATGGTGGGTGTCTTTGAGGCCCCAGTTGTTGTTACTAGTCAACTTTCAGTGGACACCCCATAGTGACTTTCAGAGCCCATCCTAAAAAACAAGCTTATATTTTTGGATTGGATATTGCATCCAATTAATATTTTAATCAATGGAATTTCCTTAGGATGCTCATTAGTCTTTAAGTTGGTATTATTGTTTTTTATCCTCTTATGTTTGTGTACTAAATATTCCTGTTTATTTTCATTTTTTTTCCTGTGAAGCCATTGTGTTGCATGTCTGAAATGTGCTGTATAAATAAAGCTTGATTTGATTTGAACATATTGCAAAACAAATTAACCCAATGACTGACCAATCAACAGACTGATGGTCCATCTTAGTATGAAAAACAGTATCACTTTTCCAGCCTGCTGAAGGAGTGGTGAACACCACCCCCGGCTCTACCAGGGGCTTGAGGTGGTCTCCCACAGCTCTGCTGGTGGAGTGGTAAACACCACCCCCGGCTCTACCAGGGGCTTGAGGTGGTCTCCCACAGCTCTGCTGGTGGAGTGGTAAACACCACCCCCGGCTCTACCAGGGGCTTGAGGTGGTCTCCCACAGCTCTGCTTATGTCATGTTCTGTGACCTTGCTGTTCCATTTCTTGACTGCCCCTGCAACACAGAAAGAAACACATTCAGTCATGTTATATAAAACAATCAAAGTAATGGTTTTGGAGCATCTATGGCCTCAGTTACACCTCGCACCTAAATGTGACTTCTGTCATCCGATCACTCCAAGCCTCATTAGGTTCAGATCTAACAGGATGGGCCTTTGACATAGTCTGGATGCAGTCAGGCCACTGAATATAAATAAGCAAAGTAAAAAGGTGTGGTGAATGAGTGGGGAAAAGTACATTCTACACAAATGACCTTCATAATAGCAAAGAACAAATGTGTGTGTCTGAGGGGAAATTAACTTTTATACAGCCAAAAGGGGTGAGAAATTACACCAATATCAGTGGACAATTTGCACTAATGTAAATAAACATAGATGATGGAACATATTCCCTTTAGCTGACGTAATGAACCGCTAAGGGGACATAAATATTTACCATCTAAACCATGTGTGACCTCTCAGCTCTCTGGCTGTAGAAGTGTTCTTCCTAACCAGTCCCTCAACAGCTCTCTGACTGAGCTCCACCTTCACTGGGTCTTCAGAGGAGAGGAAGGCTGAGGAGGGATGGAAGGATGAATGGATCAGTCAGTCAATAAAGTGTAGAGCTGCTGTCTGACAAAAATCACTATTTTAGTAGTTCATTAAAGTAAATAAGGCTTTATGACTGCTCAATACCAACGATCAATCACTTAGATAATATATTTTCAGGTAGAGATACATCCTTGGGACGTCCCTAGCCCGTTGAAGTTGACATTTAAAATGGTTAAGGTAGGGTTTAAGGTTAGGGTTTAGGGTAGAGATGTCCCAAGGATTCCAGATAGCATTGACCTTCGTGCATTCTTCTGTCTCTTTTACGTAGCAGGTGTAAAAGAAACACAGACAAGACAAGTAGACATGCAGTGCAATATGGTCATTGTATTTTAAAAAATAGCATCTAATTATGCCAATATGTGTGTGGAGTTGTTTGAGAAGAATGTGATTGTCAGCCCTAACAATCCATTCTAGCAACTCATCAGGCTCTGTAAAAGGCTTCATTGATGACATGTTCCTTCTATTCCAGGGGACAGCAGAGGAACTTCATCGATTCCACTCCTTCATCAATACAAGCAGTGAACATCTGAAATTCACCCTCACCTTTGATGTGCATGAAACAAGTTACCGGATGGTTGGACGATACTTTTCTCATCAATCATCTTAAATACTTCAACTGGAAATCAACCAATCCTCCATTGATAACGCAGTGGAAAGGTCAAATGCTTTATTATCTAAACATTGAAAGTGGTGGGCCACAGAGATAAATAAATGCTGCAGTTTGAGGCCATGTGGCGGACAGTGATGCAGAAGCTGGAGAAGGAGGTGTGTTCCAGTGGGTCTGGGCAGGTGTGATGTAGTTAATGGAGATGGAGGTGTGTTCTAGTGGGTATGGGCAGGTGTGATGTAGTTAATGGAGATGGAGGTGTGTTCTAGTGGGTCTGGGCAGGTGTGATGTAGTTAATGGAGATGGAGGTGTGTTCTAGTGGGTATGGGCAGGTGTGATGTAGTTAATGGAGATGGAGGTGTGTTCTAGTGGGTCTGGGCAGGTGTGGTGTAGTTAATGGAGATGGAGGTGTGTTCTAGTGGGTCTGTGCAGGTGTGATGTAGTTAATGGAGATGGAGGTGTGATGTAGTGGGTCTGGGCAGGTGTGATGTAGTTAATGGAGATGGAGGTGTGTTCTAGTGGGTCTGGGCAGGTGTGATGTAGTTAATGGAGATGGAGGTGTGTTCTAGTGGGTCTGGGCAGGTGTGATGTAGTTAATGGAGATGGAGGTGTGTTCTAGTGGGTCTGGGCAGGTGTGATGTAGTTAATGGAGATGGAGGTGTGTTCTAGTGGGTCTGGGCAGGTGTGATGTAGTTAATGGAGATGGGGGTGTGTTCTAGTGGGCCTGGGCAGGTGTGATGTAGTTAATGGAGATGGAGGTGTGTTCTAGTGGGTCTGGGCAGGTGTGATGTAGTTAATGGAGATGGAGGTGTGTTCTAGTGGGTCTGGGCAGGTGTGATGTAGTTAATGGAGATGGAGGTGTGTTCTAGTGGGTCTGGGCAGGTGTGATGTAGTTAATGGAGATGGAGGTGTGTTCTAGTGGGTCTGGGCAGGTGTGATGTAGTTAATGGAGATGGAGGTGTGATGTAGTGGGTCTGGGCAGGTGTGATGTAGTTAATGGAGATGGAGGTGTGTTCTAGTGGGTCTAGGCAGGTGTGATGTAGTTAATGGAGATGGAGGTGTGTTCTAGTGGGTCTGGGCAGGTGTGATGTAGTTAATGGAGATGGAGGTGTGATGTAGTTAATGGAGATGGGGGTGTGTTCTAGTGGGTCTGGGCAGGTGTGATGTAGTTAATGGAGATGGAGGTGTGTTCTAGTGGGTCTGGGCAGGTGTGATGTAGTTAATGGAGATGGAGGTGTGTTCTAGTGGGTCTGGGCAGGTGTGATGTAGTTAATGGAGATGGAGGTGTGTTCTAGTGGGTCTGGGCAGGTGTGATGTAGTTAATGGAGATGGGGGTGTGTTCTAGTGGGTCTGGGCAGGTGTGATGTAGTTAATGTTTCTATGACGTTGTTTGTATGTGTATGTTTTGTATTGTTTAGAAAATATCAAATAAAATATTAAAACATTTCCAATGCAAAGTTACACCTCACAGTTCTATTTTTGGAGTTATTACATTAAACCAATCAGAATTTAGAAGAATGCTAAAGTCAGGTGTGAAGTAATATGGAGGACCAGCCTATGATGTAAACTACAACAGAAATAACTTAAAATGTATAACTTAAAATTAAACCAATAATTTGCACTCATGACTTGAGTGATTAAAGTAAACCACAGTTTTGTAAATACATAATGCCATCTAACCAAATATCAAAGAATGTTAGCTATATGCAGTTATCTTATTCAGCCAGCTAACATTAGCTATATGCAGTTATCTTAGCCAGCCAGCTAACATTAGCTATATGCAGTTATCTTAGCCAGCCAGCTAACGTTAGCTATATGCAGTTATCTTAGCCAGCCAGCTAACGTTAGCTATATGCAGTTATCTTAGCCAACCAGCTAACGTTAGCTATTTAGCCAACTAGTTATTAGCCTAACCAGCGTAGCCAACCAGCACGGTTATGGTCAGCGAGACCAACTACCGGAGAAAAAGTTACAAAACTCCCGTAGTCTAATTCACAGAAAACATGCTGATAAGTAGTGATGGGGAAATATAGCTACCTGAAGCATTGGCTCTTTCCAGACAATTGTGTCAAAAAAAGGTTCATTACTCAAAGCTTTGAGCGACACAGAATTTAGAACAGCCACATGTTATCGATGAAGTCACACGCCGTTGCAGCGTAGCCATTATGTCATATATTAAACCACTGGCCGTGTTCGAGAGAATCAAATCCATGCTGCGTTGTGGGTAAACGGTGACTGGCTGACTGATTCATAAATAATAATGAGTAGTTATTTATGATGCAAGGTGATTTGTAAATTAGTCAATCAGCAGTCAGCAGCCACCTGCACTGTCGGATGTAATGTCGAACGAGCCCAATACCAAACCAATCAGGTGTTCGACGAAATTATTCTTCAGAAGTCATTGATCACGTGTTGCTGATAAAGTGACACTGCTTTGAATTATACCGCTTTGCAACTTCAGTACATGCCTCATAGCTCCAGTCTCAAACTTAACCCCGTTCCTGCTGAAGAAGAGAAGGTCTGCTGGATGGAGAAAGAAGCTCTCGTGAAAGAGGGGGAGGAGAAAGAGGAGGCTGTTATACAAAAACAAGTAGAAGGTGAGGCTGTTACCGTGAAAGAAGTAGAGATAGACGTTACAGAGGAGGACGACGACGTTTCAGTGAAAGAAGAGGAGGGTGAGATGACTGTCACATCGAAAAATGAAGAGGACGAAACTGGATATCTGTTCCCGGTTTCCCAAACGCAAATTCAGGCATCCGGTTCCAAAGATGAACTTAGCAATAAGATGGTTTTGAGAAGCCGTTCCCTGAGTAACACTAGTAAGTACTGTCTTAAAAACAGAGGTACAAACTCTGCAGTTGTTGAACTGGTGTTTGGTGTTAAAGGGGAAATGTGCAATTCCTACATCCATATTTTGACTTTAAATTATTTATTTATAGCCATTGATTCTTGAAGAATATAACACATGCCTCATGAGCTTAGTTCAACTGTTTTTACCCCATCAGAACCCATCAGAACCCCAAATAAGCTTTTTTTACTCCAATGTTTAGAAACAATGTAAGTCAACACTGTATAGCCTCAACATGGTTAAAACTATAATGTTGATATCATGGATGGTCAGTCCTTGTATCCATCGGTCTGTCTATGAATTTGAGAGTAGTTACATTTCTCCAACCCCGTCATCATCTTATTAGCAAAACGGTGGTGGAATTACAGTTTTGTTATTGGTTGAACTGCAGATTGGTTGACTGATTGTTGTGTGGCTTTTTTAAAGGGGCAACCTAGTTTTTAAACAAACAAAATGGCTGCCCGGAGTCCTGAGCTGTGTTAGAATACTCATACTAACTGCACTATTTGTGAAGTAAATTGAGTATATAGTCTGCTTATTGGTCATAGTATGATGTAGATAGTATGCTAAAAGTTCCCGGATGTCGTACTAAATTCGCCAAAAAATGACGTAAACACGCAGTACTTTAGGGCCCATAATGCAATTCTTCAGGAAATGGTTGTGGCTTCAACGTTTTCAGGTTAGAAGAAAATGGGGGAAAATATGCAGCTGAAGTCCAACGAGAGAGCGGATACAAATGAACTGCTTTAAATAATTATGACAAATGTTGAGCAATGCAATAAAGTAATAACTTTTTAAATAAGTTACGTTACACGTTATGTTAGCTACACTATCCTTACAAAACGCATAGCATATCTTTACAGCAGTATGTACCAGTATGTGAGCTGAACCTAACGTTAGTTGGCTACTTATACATCCAACTTGCCAGTATATTAACTATATTCTAACTAACTACCCAATGTTTAATGACTTGATTAGAGCGCAGAATAACTGATGAATTTAATAATGCTCAACACCCGTTGAATATGGCCGGTGTCAGAGTGGCAGCACAGTTGGTCACCAACGCTCTGAATAACATGAAAACAGCCTAACCAACTCTGCTAGGGCAAGTAAAATGGTAAGAGTGAGGTTTTCTCTGATTTGTGTCTAGCAAGCTATCCAACGTTAGCCAGTTAGCTTGGGTGCTTTACTGTCATTGTGAGGTCAGAACGCTTGGATCGACCCTACTCCTCAGCCATATAGTATTTGTTTACAAACAGTGGCGTTATACAAGCTTATGTTTTGGTTTCTGGTGGGGTAATTTCGGTTCAAACAGTTGAGGCATTTATAAGTTTTATTCTTCAAGAATCAATGGTTATATAGTAAATGGGTCTTTCTATAACTGCCAGTGTAGATTTCCTGTGGGGGTCAAATTGTTACAGCTATTGATAAGTCATTGTAGTGTAACGACCCTGGGTTTATAAGCGCGGAAATCGTCTCTGCCGCTTGAGCATGCTTTTGCGGCACCATCGATAGCGCGCCGGACTTCGGGCTAGAAGGTCGAGGGTTCGAGACCTGCCTGTTTCAATACAGTATAATAGTCTGGCAATTCTTTTCATGCCATTACATTAAAGGCAAAAGATTGTCTTTTCTTAGCAAGGTGTTGCTTAAGTAATGTTAGCTGCTAATCGCTAGTTAGCGGGCTAGCTAGCTTGCTAAATGTATTAAGAGTCAGAGCAAACATAGCTAGCTAATACTGCCTGGTACCAGTGCTGGTGTAGGCCTAGATAAGCATGTTTGTGCAGCGGTATCTTATCAGAGAGGAGTAAACGAAGTATGAAATGTTGGCTAGCTAGCATGAAGTAAGAAAACAACATGTAATGTAACATCTAATTAGGGTCAACTGGAAACACTGACAAACACTTTG
This sequence comes from Salvelinus fontinalis, assembly GCF_029448725.1. Taxonomy (NCBI): domain Eukaryota; kingdom Metazoa; phylum Chordata; class Actinopteri; order Salmoniformes; family Salmonidae; genus Salvelinus; species Salvelinus fontinalis. Next base: position 469,955 of record NW_026600250.1, read on the forward strand.
GTTCCTACCATATCTTCTTCTCTGAGGTGTATTGTCAGACTAGACTCATCAGGTGTATTGCTGTCACCTACTGTACGGGGTTGTGAAAAATAACCAAAACGCAAAATAAATTGGGATTAACAAATCATACTAATTACTTAAAATAAAAAATAAACACGAACCAAATTCACTCCACTACCCTGAATTTCAAACAAAAATGGTACTATTCAGATCCCTACACAGGTTCAGGAACCTGGGAGGGGGGGAACGTCTTCATTCAGTACTCCCTGTAACATTTAGTCTGAAGTCCTGGAGATCCAGAAATCTATTTGCCGCCTTCACAATGATGTCTAGCTTCTTAGATGTTTTATTAGTTTATTATGAATGCAATGTATCACTGCGGCAGTGAGGGCAATGCAAATGCAAATGCATGCTTATTAGTAACTGGAATAAGCAATTTCATAAATGCGTGCAGCGTCTGGTTGCTCCTCATTACATACCACAGACCAGCAAATATTCTTTACATCATCAACATAGGAATCACCCGTTTTTATTAAATAATTGAGACACACAAATGACTGGAGGGAACCAGAGATCAAGATAGCCTAACCATAACAAAAAAACTCTACCTTAGCATTCCCCTCACGCTGCGGCTGGCCGTTGGTAAATGCTCCTTGGTGCTCCTTCTATCACCTAGGTCGGTCCGAAACTTGATATAAAATATTCTGGGCCCTGAGAGTTTCTCCGCCAGTGAGTTTGGGACAGACACAGCTGTAGGCTATTTGTGTAATGGTTAAGAAGTAATCGGGTAATTTATGACATTTCCACTGGATCAGTGCATTGCATTTTTCCCTTTCATGTCAAGTGGCTAACAATAACATAGACCTACTGTAGGACCCATAACTTCACCTAACAACAACATAGACCTACTGTAGGACCCATTACTTCACCTAACAACAACATAGACCTACATAAAGGTGCCTATATTTGAGACCAAAAGTTGTCTGGCACACTGCTTGGGATTTCAACAACTTTAAAAATGTATTTCTAGCATACAATCGTCGATGTTACTACTACTGTGAAAACAAGACAAAATATGACTTGTTGTTCACTTGACAATCTTAAGACAAATGTCAAATAATGAACATTCGTTACAGACGTCATTGTTTGTACAACATCATGGCTACACATCACCTTTTACAGTGGATTTCTGCTGTTGTGGGCCTTAAACCATCTGTCTGACTTGTTGTTCACACAGGAGAGAGACGTGACTATCGTGGATCCTCTGGGGAGCCTCAACAACCTCATGATGCTGAAGAGGCAGAGAAGAGTCTCTCCACGTCGAAACACCAGCAGAAATCTCATTGCTGCTCTGACTGTGGGAAAAGATTCAACTCTTCAGGAGACCTTAAAATACATCAAAGAATTCACACGGGAGAGAAACCTCATGGCTGTGATGAATGTGGGAAGAGTTTTACTCAGCTAAACAACCTGATAGTACACCAGCGTACCCACACAGGAGAGAAACCTTATAGCTGTGATCAATGTGGGAAGAGTTTTACTCAGCTAAACAACCTGATAGTACACCAGCGTACACACACTGGAGAGAAGCCTTATAGCTGTGATCAATGTGGGAAGAGTTTTACTCAGCTAAACAGCCTGATAGTACACCAGCGTACACACACTGGAGAGAAGCCTTATAGCTGTGATCAATGTGGGAAGAGTTTTACTCAGCTAAACAACCTGATAGTACACCAGTGGACACACACAGGAGAGAAGCCTTATAGCTGTGGTCAATGTGACAAGAGATACGCTGATAAAAGATCTCTGATCAAACATCAGAAAATACATACATGAAGGAGTTGTTTCATGATATCAATGAAATAATGTCACAATGTAGAATGTTTTAACTTTGTAGTAGGAGTATTTTAATGATGTCACAATGTAGAATGTTTTAACATTGTAGTAGGAGTATTTTAATGATGCCACAATGTAGAATGTTTTAACATTGTAGTAGGAGTATTTTAATGATGTCACAATGTAGAATGTTTTAACTTTGTAGTAGGAGTATTTTAATGATGTCACAATGTAGAATGTTTTAACATTGTAGTAGGAGTATTTTAATGATGCCACAATGTAGAATGTTTTATCATTGTAGTAGGAGTATTTTAATGATGTTCTACCTTATCGTTTGCCCTGTTCAATTGATTGCAGCATGATATGGATATTAGTCTCAGTCTCAGGGGAAAATCCAGGCCATGAATTGAAAGAGTATTATTTAACAAAAAGTGACTAACAAAAAAAAGAGCTATGTTACACTTACTGCGTTGGTGACCCCCTTTAATCAAAATGCAGCACTTCAAAATGTAGCTAGCTGTTTTCTACAAGTTGAAAAAGCTGCTTGTTTAAAAAAATACATGTAATATGGTAATTGTTGCAGATGTTTGTGTATATACACACATGAAAGCAGTATAATAAATGGTCTATAATCAATTTTATTAACAATCTGACATCACTCCAGTATTTCTTTATAACATTCAAATGCTAATTGTCTTCATTCCACTACTGAAGAAGCATGACTCAAATCACCTCATATTTCAAACATTCAGCCTGACAAAAGATACATGTTTTATTATTCCATGCCTCACCCTTAAGTGAAGTATTGCCAATACATATTAACAAAGGGGTGTACATTTGGTTTTGATTTTCATATTTACAATTTATGTAACATTTAGTCATCATAATTATTCATGCAACCAGTTGACCATTTTTGGGTACAATTATATTGACAATGTTGCCCTGCTTTTAGAATATCAAGATTCATTCTCAGATGTGCCAACCCAAATGCATGACATTGGGGACTGGGCCCGATCCAACAACTTGCCTATCGAGTGAACCATGAAAAGAGAGAGAGAAGTGAGGTGGAAAGTTACTACGGATATTGCAGGAGTTGGTTGCTGATTGTCTCAAGGGTGGGCAGTCAACAAGTTTTGCGTTTAGCCAGTGCGTTGCCATGGGTCACTATTTTGACTGCACGTTTTTCTATATTGGAGATGGGTTTTGTTTGGGGTCGTTTCAAGGGAAAGAGAGTTCTAGAAGCTAGTTAGTTTTAGGTTTCTTTGTGGGAAAAATAAATATTGTTTTTAATTGTTAGACAGACACCATGTTTATATTATATATATACATATACTTTTGTCTCGTGGCTCTCAATGAATCATCTGGGGGTGATTCGTCAACCAGCCATCATTATCGTAGAGCACTCAATTGATTCACTTTATATGTGTGCATTGATCTGCTCCCTTATTATAAAGTGAATAAAGGTTTAGTTTAAGAATAATTCTTACTTGTGTGATAAGTTTCTCTCCTCATTTGATATTAAAGAAATTAACAACCACATTTGGCGATGGGGATGTGAGTCTTCACTTGGTGACCGCTTCTGACGACCTGGGTAAATCGTGCACTTGGGATCTCAGGGAGACCACACTTTGGGAACGGAGCGGATGGACCCACCTTTGATCTGAGAGGCAGCGAGCCGAGTGGATACCACATCTCGAACGTAGTTTAAAAAAAGAACGAGGTGAGCAAAACAAGTGGAGTTTTTAGAAAAGCCTCGTAGGCTCTGAGTGTGTATTCCTGTGTGGAGGTGTAAACAGGGCCCAGTCAGGAGGCTCTGAGTGTGTATTCCTGTGTGGAGGTGTAAACAGGGCCCAGTCAGGAGGCTCTGAGTGTGTATTCCTGTGTGGAGGTGTAAACAGGGCCCAGTCAGGAGTCTCTGAGTGTGTATTCCTGTGTGGAGGTGTAAACAGGGCCCAGTCAGGAGGCTCTGAGTGTGTATTCCTGTGTGGAGGTGTAAACAGGGCCCAGTCAGGAGGCTCTGAGTGTGTATTCCTGTGTGGAGGTGTAAACAGGGCCCAGTCAGGAGGCTCTGAGTGTGTATTCCTGTGTGGAGGTGTAAACAGGGCCCAGTCAGGAGTCTCTGAGTGTGTATTCCTGTGTGGAGGTGTAAACAGGGCCCAGTCAGGAGGCTCTGAGTGTGTATTCCTGTGTGGAGGTGTAAACAGGGCCAAGTCAGGAGTCTCTGAGTGTGTATTCCTGTGTGGAGGTGTAAACAGGGCCCAGTCAGGAGTCTCTGAGTGTGTATTCCTGTGTGGAGGTGTAAACAGGACCCAGTCAGGAGGCTCTGAGTGTGTATTCCTGTGTGGAGGTGTAAACAGGGCCCAGTCAGGAGGCTCTGAGTGTGTATTCCTGTGTGGAGGTGTAAACAGGACCCAGACAGGAGGCTCTGAGTGTGTATCACTGTGTGGAGGTGTAAACAGGACCCAGACAGGAGGCTCTGAGTGTGTATCACTGTGTGGAGGTGTAGACAGGGCCCAGTCAGGAGGCTCTGAGTGTGTATTCCAGTATTTTCCCCAGTATGGGAGGAGTTGCTAGATTTATTGAATAAACCTTTTCCATAAAGTTAGTGAACCAAGGTGGCTGACTAGCTGTTGATGTTGAAGAAGTGTCCCGTCCACTAGATTATACGTCACAGTGGCAGAATCACCTGAAAGACGCACATCGCCATCTGCTGACTGGAGTTGGTATCGCAGTTGAGAAAATACTTTCAGACAAAAAGCTAAAAAGCGACTGCATCTAAAAACCAACGACTCTCTTTGAAAACAGGCGATGTGGCATCAGAAACATTTATTATAGTGTAAAAATGTACTACAAAGTGTAGCTAAATAGAATAACTTTGGTCATACCCAGTCAGCACGTGATGTCCAAGGACGTCGAATTATGGGCCATATCAGGTCTGTCTGTTGTGGCCACTATTTCGCCCCAAAATACTAATCCCAAATTGGGCTGTGTATAACTATGTAAATGTCTCTCGGACAAGGTGACTTTTATCAATATACACTCTAAAAAGTAAAGGTTCTTGGAGTATCCTTTAGGGGTTCTTCAAATTGAAACTGTGGGGGAAAACTATGTAGCTAGCTAACACTACACAAGTCAAGTCGTTCCGTTGTAATGTAATCGTTTCTACAGTGCTGCTAATCGGTGGCTAGCTGGCTAGCTAGCAGGGTTGACTACGTTACGTTGCGTTACGTTAGGGCGAGAATACCTGGCTAGCGAACCTCAGCGAACCTTGATAACTACACAATTATCACCGATACAAAGACGGCTATGTAGCCAGCTAAGTAGCTAGCTAAGATCGAACAAATACAAATCAAAGATAGCAAAGACAACTGTGTAGTCAGCCAACACTACACTGATCAAGTCGTTCCGTTGTAATGCACTCGTTTCTACAATGCTGCTATTCGGTGGCAAGCTGGCTAGCTAGCAGTGTTGGCTACGTTGCGTTACGTTAGGGCGAAAATAGCTGGCTGGCGAACCTCAATAACTACACAGTTATGTTTGATGCAAAGACGGCTATGTAGCTAGCTAAGATCAAACAAATCAAACCGTTGTACTGTAATGAAAATGAAAATCAGACCGTTGTACTATAATGAAATGTAATGAAAAGTTATACTACTATTCGGTAGACGGTGGACGTTTGCTAGCTGCTGGGCAGATAGCAGTGTGGACTACGATAGACGACGGAATACGATAATTACGCAATTATCTTTTATACACAGACGGCTAAGTAGCTAGCTAAGAAGAAATTGCTAAGGTTAGACAAATTAAACCGTTGTACTATAATGAAATGTAATGAAAAGTTATACTACCTGCAGAGCGAATGCAAATGCGACCGCTCGCTCCAAACCGGATGTAGGTCAATAAACAGAAATATTGAGGATAAAAAAACAAAGAACAACTGAAAGACTAATGAGCATTGCAAAGGAAATGCCATTGATTAAAATATTAGCAATATGATGCTACATCCAACCCAAAACATAACTTGTTTTTTAGGAGGGGCTCTGAAAGACACTACGGGGGCATCGATTGAAAATTGACTGGTAACAACTGGGACCTAAAAGACACCCACTATGACACCCACTAAATCTGCCCAAGAAGAGGCAAACAAAAGAAAAACCCACAACAAACTTAAAGACAGGAAGCAAACCAAAAAGGTGGAGCAACTAAAGGTGTTGACTCTCCACATCTATCAAGACAACTGGAGCACTGGGCCAGACACTCTTAAATAGAACGTGGACCAGCTCAGGTGAAACACCTTCCCACTAACGAGATGGACAAGCCAGCACAGGTGTAACACATACTGACTAACGAGGTGACACCAATCAGTGCGTCCTACGTGCTAACGAGCTAGACATGCTGAAGTCCAACCTCAAAACATAAATGGAAAAACCAAAAGCTTAAGAGAATGCTCACCACCAACAGAAAACAACTTCCATGTCACATTATAATCAACTACAATGCTTCACCATCACCAATATAAACATGGTGTCTGTCTAACAACTAAAAACAATATTTATTTTCCCCACAGAGAAAGCTAAAACTCACTAACTTGTAGAACTCTCGTCCCCTTGAAACGATCCCAAACAAACTCCTCTCCAATACGGAAAAACAGTCCAAATAAATAGTGATCCATGGCAACGCACTGGCTAAACGCAAAACATTTTGACTGCCCACCCTTGAGACAATCAGCAACCAGGTTGTTCTCACCACGGACATGTCTGATTTCAAGAGGAAACTCCTGCAATATCCGTAGTAACTTTCCACCTCACTGCAGAGCTTCTCGCTCTTTTCAGGGTTCACTCGATAGGCATGTTGTTGGATCGGGGCCCAGTCCCCAATGTCATGCTCTAGTACATTTGGGTTGGCACATGTGAAAATTAACCCTGATATTCTAAAAACAGGGCAACAATGTCAATATAATTGTACCCAAAAAACTGTCAGTTGGTTGCATGAATAATTTTCATTACTAAATGTTACATGAAATGTAAACATGAAATATTTGATTGCATAGTATTATTTTCAACGGCTTTTCAATTACATTTTGCTAGGTGGGATAGCCCCAATATCAAAACACAGTTTTAACGTGTCCAAATCAATAATCAATATGCAGAAACAGTTTGGGATAAATTGAAAACCTAACATGTGGTGTATATACACAAACATCTGCCACAATAATTGTTTTTTTTTTAAAACAAGCTCCTTATAAACTGCACAAGCACCAGAAACGCTGTTTTGACAAGTAGCAATAAATCACTGATATCGATTAGGGGGGAAATCAGGTTGTACCTGATGATGGAATGCATTTAAATGTAGGGGTCGCTAAACAAAGGAACACAACACTTATTTGTCATAACTCATCGATATCATGTTGAAATCATTTGTGCGACAGGAGGGCGATGAGGTTGCACGTCCTGTTAAAACTAACAGCTCAAAAACCACACGGAATCTGGGAATAATGTGTACTTACTAAATCTCATAAATAGTACTCTTCCAATTCAGAGCCTGGATTTTCCCCCTGAGGCTAATATCCATATCATGTTGAAATCAATAGAACAGGGGACACACATTTAGGCTTTTACATTGTGACATCATTAAAATACTCCTACTACAATGTTAAAACATTCTACATTGTGACATCATTAAATTGATATCATGAAACAACTGCTTCATGTATTTTCTGATGTTTAGTCAGAGATCTTTAATCAGATTATCTCTGGTCACAGCTATAGGATTTCTCTCCTGTGTGTGTTCTCTGGTGTAAAGTCAGATAGCCAGAAGTAGTAAAACTCTTCCCACATTGACCACAGCTATAAGGTTTCTCTCCTGTGTGTACTCTCTGGTGTAAAGTCAGATAGCCAGAAGTAGTAAAACTCTTCCCACATTGATTACAGCTATACGGTTTCTCTCCTGTGTGTATTCTCTGGTGTCGAGACAGATGGCCAGATGTAATAAAACTCTTCCCACATTGATCACAGCTATATGGTTTCTCTCCTGTGTGTGTTCTCTGGTGCACTGTCAGATAGCCAGAAGCTGTAAAAGTCTTCCCACATTGATCACAGCTAAAAGGTTTCTCTCCTGTGTGTATTCTCTGATGCACTGTCAGATCTCCAGATTGACCAAAACTCTTCCCACATTGATCACAGCTATAAGGTTTCTCTCCTGTGTGTGTTCTCTGGTGAATTTTAATGCTTGATGAGGTGAATCTCTTCCCACAGTCAGAGCAGCGGTGAGATTTCTTCCCTGTGGGTCTCTGTAGATGTTTCTTGAGGAGTTCTGATCTGGAGAGACTCTTCTCTGCCTCGTCAGCATCATGAGGTTTTTGAGGCTCCCCAGAGGATCCACGATAGTTCCGTATCTCTCCTGTGTGAACAACAAAGTCAGACAGATGGTTACAGATCCAATGTAAAAGGTGATGCCAACAGCGTAGCCATGATGTTGTACAACAATTGACATCTGTAATGAATGTTAAAATTATTTGACAATTGTCTTAACCTGTCTAGGACTGGGTGCCGCCACATTCCACTGAAAAGGCAGAGCGCGAAATTCATTTTTTATTTTTTTTATTTTAAATATTTAACTTTCACACATTAAAGTCCAATACAGCTAATGAAAGACACAGATCGTGTGAATCCAGCCAACATGTCCGATTTTTAAAATGTTTTACAGGGAAGACACAATATGTAAAGATATAAATCTATTAGCTAAACTCATTAGCATAAGACACCATATTTTATTTGTCCACCAACACCAGTAGCTATCACCAATTTGGCTAAACTAAGATATTGATAGCCACTAACCAAGAAAAAACCTCATCAGATGACAGTCTGATAACATATTTATGGTATAGGATAGGTTTTGTTAGAAAAATGTGCATATTTCAGGTAGATATCATAGTTTACAATTGCACCCACCGTCACAAATGGACTAGAATAAATACATAGAGCAACGTGTATTACCTAATTACTAATCATCAAACATTTCGTAAAAATACACAGCATACACTAATCGAAAGACACAGATCCTGTGAATACAGACAATATTTCAGATTTTCTAAGTGTCTTACAGCGAAAACACAATAAATCGTTATATTGTTATCGTTATATCGTTATATAATCGTTATATATGCAGTTAAACTGAGGGTTTGTACATTAAGTGTTTAACAAATTGGCCCATAACTTCACCTAACAACAACATAGACCTACTGTAGGACCCATAACTTCACCTAACAACAAGATAGACCTACTGTAGGACCCATAACTTCACCTAACAATAACATAGACCTAGGACTATAAATCATTTAATATTCCAGGTGAAACATGGAAGCTAAAATGTCTTTGTCATGACATTTCATAACCTGATCACAAGATAATTTTGTGAATAATCCCACAAGCCTACTCTGTAATGTGATGTCATTCTAAATGTCCTGAATAAGAAAATAGGAAAATAGCTCTGTGTGTTGTACAATAGCCTATCCATCAAGGAACAGTTCTCTACACATTATGAGCTAAGTATCTCTATGTCCAAACAGACTAACGAGACCCTACTGTAAATCAAGCAGACAATAACATTATAAACATCAATTTGTTAGGGATGTTGGATCCAACGTGGAGCACGGCATAACTGTCTTTACCAGAGTAATGAATGAAGAAGCACTTTGGTTGTTGTTGCATGTCGTGATGTTTGTCCTTTGACTGGAATTCAGAAGATGATTTCCTGGATCAGCTGATGATAGTTGAACATGTGACTAACTAAACAGCTACAGTATTAAGAAATATGTGTAATTATTGAAGAACCACATTAATGGCGTTATCCATTTGGGTGTTGTCAATAAAGTTAAGGTGGCTCTCGGTTAGAACCATTGGATTTAGCAAACTCTGAAATGATTTAGGATTTCTGTTCCCATGAAAACTGTTTTCCCAGCGTAGCATAAAGAGACACTAAATGTGACGTAGTTAGAGAGCATTTCAGAGATCTGAATACAAAAAAACTGTCCGACAGCAATATTCAGCATTTAAGTTGAAGTTCATCATATGACAACCTTAACGTTATGACTTTAACCTGTCTAGGATCAGCGTGGCGCTAGCGGCACACCCCCCCCCCCCCCCCACTGAAAAACCAGTGCCGCGAAATTCAAAAAAAATATTTTTTTAAAATATTTAACTTTCACACATTAAAGTCCAATACAGCTAATGAAAGACACAGATCTTATGAATCCAGTCAACATTTCCGATTTTTAAAATGTTTTACAGGGAAGACACAATATGTAAAGATGTACATCTATTACCTAAAAACACATTAGCATATTCCACCATCTTTTATTTGTCCACCAACACCAGTAGCCATCACCAATTCGGCTAAACTAAGATATTTATAGCCCCTAACCAACAAAAAAACTCATTAGATGACAGTCTGATAACATATTTATGGTATGGGATAGGTTTTGTTAGAAAAAAGTGCATATTTCAGGTATATGGCATAGTTTACAATTGCACCCACCATCACAAATGGACTAGAATAATTACAATGAGCAACGTGTTTACCTAACTACTAATCATCAAACATTTCGTAAAAATACACAGCATACACGAATCGAAAGACACAGATCCTGTGAATACAGACAATATTTCAGATTTTCTAAGTGTCTTACAGCGAAAACACAATAAATCGTTATATTAGCTTAGCACATAGCAATTAGCAGCCCAGCATTGATTCTAGCCAAAGTGAGCGATAAAAGTCAACATTGCCAAAAGATATTAATTTTTTCACTAACCTTCTCAGAATTCTTCCGATGACACTCCTGTAACATCACATTACAACATGCATATACAGTTTGATCGAAAATGTTTATATTTAGCCACCAAAATCATGGTTAGACAATGTGAAATGTAACTCGGCTGGTCAGAATTTGTCCTTGCGCCACTTAGACAGTGATCTACTCTTATACATAAATACTCATAAACGTGACTAAAAAATATAGGGTGGACAGGGATTGATAGACAATTTAATTCTTAATACAATTGCGTTATTACATTTTTTAATTTATCCTTACTTTTCAATACAGTTTGCGCCAAGCGAAGCTACGTCAAAAAACATGGCGTCCTAAGCCACTAAAATGTTTCGACAGAAACACGATTTATCATAATAAAAATGTCCTACCTTGAGCTGTTCTTCCATCAGTATCTTGGGCAAAGGATCCTTTCTTGGGAGAAATCGTCTTTTGGTGGAAAGCTGTCCTCTTGCCATGTGGAAATGTCAACTACGTTCGGGATGAACTGAAAAGCGTGCCCAACTTTTCACATCGTTGCAAAAATAAATGTCCCAAAATCGCACTAAACGGATATAAATTGCTATAAAACGCTTTAAATTAACTACTTTGTGATGTTTGTAACTCCTATAACGAGTGAAAAGATGACCGGAGAAATATAACAGGCTAAACTAACGCTTGGAACAGGAGAGGGTCGGTGTCTTCCACGCGCGTTACGCAGCAAGAAAAGACTTGCTAGCTAAAGGTTTTTTTCATTTGTAGGGCCTGTGAACGAGCAATCGAGCCCGTTGGAATCGTCATCACGTAAAGGCATCCAGGGGAAGACGTAAGAAGTGTCCGTATAGTCATAGCAACGACAGAGCCCTTTTAAATGACTTCAGAAAAGTGGCCAACGTTTCTCAAATCTGACTCCATGTCAGGGAAATTGCTGTAGAATGGGCTCTGTTCCACTTAGAGACAAAATTTCAACTCCTATAGAAACTATAGACTGTTTTCTATCCAATAATAATAATAATATGCATATTGTACGATCAAGGATTTTGTGGGAAGCCGTTTAAAAAATTTGCCACATTAGCATAAATAGTCTAAACAGCGCCCCCATCCCCAACAGGATAACTACTGTTCCCTGAAGGAGGGAAAATAGGTACAACATACTATTAAATCCACATGTTATGACTATAACTACTGTTCCCTGGAGGAGGGAAAATAGGTACAACATACTATTAAATCCACATGTTATGACTATAACTACTGTTCCCTGAAGGAGGGAAACTAGGTACAACATACTATTAAATCCACAAGATATGACTATAACTACTGTTCCCTGAAGGAGGGAAACTAGGTACAACATACTATTAAATCCACATGTTATGACTATAACTACTGTTCCCTGAAGGAGGGAAACTAGGTACAACATACTATTAAATCCACATGTTATGACTATAACTACTGTTCCCTGAAGGAGGGAAACTAGGTACAACATACTATTAAATCCACATGTTATGACTATAACTACTGTTCCCTGAAGGAGGGAAACTAGGTACAACATTCTATTAAATCCACATGTTATGACTATAACTACTGTTCCCTGGAGGAGGGAAACTAGGTACAACATACTATTAAATCCACATGTTATGACTATAACTACTGTTCCCTGAAGGAGGGAAACTAGGTACAACATACTATTAAATCCACAGGTTATGACTATAACTACTGTTCCCTGAAGGAGGGAAACTAGGTACAACATACTATTAAATCCACATGTTATGACTATAACTACTGTTCCCTGAAGGAGGGAAACTAGGTACAACATACTATTAAATCCACACGTTATGACTATAACTACTGTTCCCTGAAGGAGGGAAACTAGGTACAACATACTATTAAATCCACATGTTATGACTATAACTACTGTTCCCTGAAGGAGGGAAACTAGGTACAACATACTATTAAATCCACATGTTATGACTATAACTACTGTTCCCTGAAGGAGGGAAACTAGGTACAACATACTATTAAATCCACATGTTATGACTATTAGCAATTTATGTTTTAGTAACTATTGCTGTTGGTTTGGCGTCAAATAAGCCTCTCTTTATATGTTATTTGCCAAATCTCCGTTTTCCATGTGGGTTTTTTGCTAAAGTTCCCTCTTTCAAGTTGGTATCTAACTGGAGAACGCATCTTCTTTAGGAGTGTTATTTTTACCGTCGACTACTGATCATTCATCCACACTATGTGTCTCATCAATGCAGGTCATTTATGACAAATGTATAAAGTACATGTTCTCTAAACCCATGAACACCTGCCAGTTTATTAGCCCGGTTTTGTTAGTTTAGGTGTGTTATACTTCTTCACCACCAGAGGGGGACATTTAGTCATTTTCCAGGTTAATTTGATATATTTTGATACTAAAATGGATGACAGTTTATTCTGATGTAGTGAATATGAGACACATGTAAACAATTGATTCATTTATTATAGTAAATTAGGAATAATTAGGAATGGTTAAATCCACTATACGATCACAATGACTTTAATATACATTTCAAAATTTTTTTTGTTAGTATATTATAGGGCAGATTTATGTAGAATTGCTGTGGGAGTGCTATTTATATCCCGTCACTACTGATCATTCATCCATACTGTGTGTGTCCCATCATTGCAGCTTTGGAAATAAATGAACTATCCATCCATTGCTCCTTCCTGTGTTGACTCACTGATTTGAGAGACCAGGAAGGTCACACTAGCTCGATAGGTTGATATCTAGCTCAAGCGTCACCTCATGCTTTTCATTAACTGTGTGGTTGTGTTATCTAGTGGGAACCCGTTAGCACGGTGGGCTCTGGTGCCTTCTTGCCGTGGGCTCAAAACGACAGAGGAAATCAACCTGCTTGCTCCTTTTTGTTTTGTAAACTTTTCGATATGGATGTTATGTTTGATACCGGAGGTACGAGGCTTTGAAAGCATTAAACTTCAAAGCAGTGTGCCGATGCCTGTCTCACTTTATCAGCAGCACGTGATCAACGACGTCTGAAGATTAATTTAATCGAACAACCACCTGATTGGTTTGGTTTGGTTCGACACTGCAGGCGACTGCCAACTGACTGCTCTACAAATCACCTTACATCATAAATAACTACTCATTATTATTGAAGCAGTGTGTCACTTTATCAGCATTGATCAATGACTTCTGAAGGTTAATTTTCTCCCATCATTCTGTTTGTCTCTGATCTTTTGATCTGCAAACACGTTTAGGTTTTGATAGTTTGGTAGTTTGGTTCTAAATGGTCTCGGTGCTGGTTGGCTACGCTGGTTAGGCTAATAGCTAGTTGGCTAAATAGCTAACGTTAGCTGGCTGGCTAAGATAACTGCGTATAACTAATGTTAGCTGGCTGGCGCAGATAACTGCAAAAAGCTAATGTTAGCTGGCTGGCTAAGATAACTGCATATAGCTAACATTAGCTGGCTGGCTAAGATAACTGCATATAGCTTATGTTAGATGGCTGGCTAAGATAACTGCATATGGCTAACGTTAGCTGGCTAAGATAACTGCATATAGCTAATGTTAGCTGGCTGGCTAAGATAACTGCATATGGCTAACGTTAGCTGGCTAAGATAACTGCATATAACTAATGTTAGCTGGCTGGCGCAGATAACTGCAAAAAGCTAATGTTAGCTGGCTGGCTAAGATAACTGCACATAGCTAACGTTAGCTGGCTGGCATCATAACGTTAGCTGGCTAAGATAACTGCATATGGCTAACGTTAGCTGGCTAAGATAACTGCATATAGCTAATGTTAGCTGGCTGGCTAAGATAACTGCATATGGCTAACGTTAGCTGGCTAAGATAACTGCAAAAAGCTAATGTTAGCTGGCTGGCTAAGATAACTGCATATAGCTAACATTAGCTGTCTGGCTAAGATAACTGCATATAGCTAACGTTAGCTGGCTGGCTAAGATAACTGCATATAGCTTATGTTAGCTGGCTGGCTAAGATAACTGCATATAGCTAACATTAGCTGGCTGGCTAAGATAACTGCATTTAGCTAATTGTTAGCTGGCTGGCTAAGATAACTGCATATAGCTAATGTTAACTGGCTGGCTAAGATAACTGCATATAGCTAACATTCTTTGATATTTGTTTATATGGAATTGTGTATTTACAGAACTGTGGTTTACTTAAATCAGTCAAGTCATGAGTGCAAATTATTGGTTTAATTTAAAGTTATACATTTTAAGTTATTTCTGTTGTAGTATACATCATAGGGAATAGGCTGGTCCTCCATACTACATTAACATCATAGGGAATAGAGTTTGAAAACAGCAGGTCTTTATATTACTATAAAATTAAATCATTATATCATCAGGAGTCAGATGTGAAGGAGGAGGTTGATCATCAGGAGTCAGATGTGAAGGAAGAGGTTGATCATCAGGAGTCAGATGTGAAGGAGGAGGTTGATCATCAGGAGTCAGATGTGAAGGAGGAGGTTGATCATCAGGAGTCAGATGTGAAGGAGGAGGTTGATCATCAGGAGTCAGATGTGAAGGAGGAGGTTGATCATCAGAAGTCAGATGTGAAGGAGGAGGTTGATCATCAGGAGTCAGATGTGAAGGAAGAGGTTGATCATCAGGAGTCAGATGTGAAGGAGGAGGTTGATCATCAGGAGTCAGATGTGAAGGAGGAGGTTGATCATCAGGAGTCAGATGTGAAGGAGGAGGTTGATCATCAGTGAACCTCTAGGATTGTGGCTGGGCTGGTGTTTCCACTTCCAGCTTGGTCATATATTTTGATACATTGAATGTTGATATTGTGAAACTATGTTATATATTTGTACCTCCTCTTTCATGAAGTGATGTCACTAAGTACTGCCCCTATATATACAATGCATTCGGAAAGCATTCAGACCCCTTCACTTTTTCCACATTTTGTTACGTTACAGCCTTATTCTAAAATTGATTCAATCATTTTTCCCCCTCATCAATCTACACAATACCCCATAAGACATCACATGTCCCCATAATTACATCACAATACCCCATAATGACAAAGCAAAAACAGGTAAATAAATGAAATAATTTGATTTCCTTTAAAAAACAAGGACATTTCAAAGTGACCCCAAACTTTTGAATGGTAGTGTACATCTACATGATGTATTGTTACACCATGTGGGAGCAGTATAGACCTAGTCTGTTCATTATATACATCTACATGATGTATTGTTACACCATGTAGGAGCAGTATAGACTTAGTCTGTTCATTATATACATCTACATGATATATTGTTACACCATGTAGGAGCAGTATAGACCTAGTCTGTTCATTATATACATCTACATGATGTATTGTTACACCATGTAGGAGCAGTATAGACCTAGTCTGTTCATTATATACATCTACATGATGTATTGTTACACCATGTAGGAGCAGTATAGACCTAGTCTGTTCATTATTTACATCTACATGATGTATTGTTACACAATGTAGGAGCAGTATGGACCTAGTCTGTTCATTGTATACATCTACATGATGTATTGTTACACCATGTAGGAGCAGTATAGACCTAGTCTGTTCATTATATACATCTACATGATGTATTGTTACACCATATAGGAGCAGTATAGACCTAGTCTGTTCATTATATACATCTACATGATGTATTGTTACACCATGTAGGAGCAGTATGGACCAACAGTAGCTTGCTAATTATTTAGATTTAGTTTGACTTAATGAGACTGCTTTAAATGTGCTGTAGTAAACATTTTTTATTCGCACTAATCAATCAGCACATTCCTGTATTTGTACGTCTCAATATAATGGTATTATTTAATTAAATCCATTTACAATAATCTTTGTCTGAAAATAAAATATGATCCTCAACTGCGTTTCCCCTCCAGTCAGCAGACGGCGATGTGCGTCTTTCAGGCGACGCTGCCAGCGTGACGTATAATCTAGTGGACGGTTCTTCATAAACAGCTCGTCAACCACCTCGGTAGCTTGCTAGCCAACATAGCCGAAAGATTCAAGCTATTTATACGCTTTCGGTGTATATTACCGACTGTGTTTTCGACACACTTAGGTCGTATCTACTTGTTAACCTATTTCATTTAATATTACGTTATTTTGTATTAGTCAGCTATAGTAGCTGGCTGGTTAAGTTAGCACTAGCCTAGTCGCTAATGATAGCTAGCTAGCTAACATCCCCGAACATGAGCTCCCTAAACTACTCCACTCTCGTTGAAGAAGAGGTGATCTGCTGGGCGGAGAAAGAAGCTTTGGGGCTGAACATTGTCGTGAAAGAGGAGAAGGAAGAAGAGGATTTCACAGTAAAACAAGAAGTAGAAGGTGAGGCTGTTACAGTGAAAGAAGAAGAGAAAGACGTTACAGTGAAAGAAGAGGAAGACGTTACAGTGAAAGAGGAGGATGAGGAAGAGAAAGAAGTGGATGTAGTTTATGGAGTGAAGGAGGAAGGGGAGATTACTGTCACATTGAAAGATGAAGAGGAGATAGGAGATCTGATTAAAACCAGTAAGTACAGCCTTAAAATCGTTTTTTACTTTCGATATTCGGAGTTGGCTCATCAACCTCTTCAACGGAGGGCCCAGGATGATGACTGATATGTCTAGAATCAGACGACATAGAGAACAAGCTACCCCTTGTTTTCTCCGTTCCGTTTCCAAAAAGTGACTTAACATATATATTTGAGAAGGGTCTATCTGCTGACCGCAGACTGGGGGGCACGGCATGTATTGATGTTTTACTACACACCGTGCCCCCCAATAGTGCCATGTGAGAGTTGGGTTGGCTACACCAAAGATTATGGATATACTGACAAGACGTCTCGCCGCCCAAACAAGGGGAGTCGTTGTCCACAAAGCGGCACTGTGGGTTGTCTATCTCCCGCCTACCCTTTCTTTGGATTGGTGGATTAATCTTATTATTGTAATCTATTGTTTATATTATATGAGGGTGTTTGACGTCAACCGCCTGTATTCAATGGAGAGAGATGCTAAGCTACTAGCATGAATATGCATAGCGATCTGGAGACAACTCCTATAGTGTTTTTATCAAAGTTGTCGGTATGTCACGTGTCCACATAACTTAATCATTACGAAACTTCTTTCCACATTGGATTGATAATTGTTTTACTTGGATACAACCTACTGTATCCTACTGGCATGACCTAGAGAGTTACAACCTACTGTAGCCTACTGGCATGACCTAGAGAGTTACAACCTACTGTAACCTACTGGCATGACCTAGAGAGATTAAACTTACTGTAACCTACTGGCATGACCTAGAGAGATACAACCTACTGTAACCTACTGGCATGACCTAGAGAGATACCACCTACTGTAACCTACTGGCATGACCTAGAGAGATACAACCTACTGTAACCCACTGGCTTGACCTAGAGAGCTAAAGTTGTTCAATTCCTGGATTTTAAATGAATATTTTCCAGTAATAATGATAATTTATGTCTTCCTATCCACATGTGGGTTCCCTCTCCTTTGTCTTCCTCTCTACACCAATAACAGACAACTACTATGAGTCTCCCAATCACGGCCTTTTTTATTTTATTTTATTTCACCTTTATTTAACCAGGTAGGCTAGTTGAGAACAAGTTCTCATTTGCAACTGCGACCTGGCCAAGATAAAGCATAGCAGTGTGAACAGACAACAACACAGAGTTACACATGGAGTAAACAATAAACAAGTTAATAACATGGTAGAAAAATGAGAATCTATATACAATGTGTGCAAAAGGCATGAGGTAGGCAATAAATCGAGTAATTACAATTTAGCAGATTAACACTGGAGTGATAAATCATCAGATGATCATGTGCAAGAAGAGATACTGGTGTGCAAAAGAGCAGAAAAGTAAATAAATAAAAGCAGTATGGGGGTGAGGTAGGTCAATTGAGTGGGTAGTTTACAGATGGACTATGTACAGCTGCAGCGATCGGTTAGCTGCTCGGATAGCAGATTTTTAAAGTTGTTGAGGGAGATAAAAGTCTCCAACTTCAGAGATTTTTGCAATTCGTTCCAGTCGCAGGCAGCAGAGAACTGGAAGGAAAGGCGTCCAAATGAGGTTTTGGCTTTAGGGATGATCAGTGAGATACACCTGCTGGAGCGCGTGCTACGGGTGGGTGTAGCCATCGTGACCAGTGAACTGAGATAAGGCGGCACTTTACCTAGCATAGCCTTGTAGATGACCTGGAGCCAGTGGGTCTGACGACGAACATGTAGCGAGGGCCAGCCGACAAGGGCATACAGGTCACAGTGGTGGGTCGTATAAGGTGCTTTAGTAACAAAACGGATGGCACTGTGATAAACTGCATCCAGTTTGCTGAGTAGAGTATTGGAAGCTATTTTGTAGATGACATCGCCGAAGTCGAGGATCGGTAGGATAGTCAGTTTTACTAGGGTAAGTTTGGCGGCGTGAGTGAAGGAGGCTTTGTTGCGGAATAGAAAGCCGACTCTAGATTTGATTTTGGATTGGAGATGTTTGATATGAGTCTGGAAGGAGAGTTTGCAGTCTAGCCAGACACCTAGGTACTTATAGATGTCCACATATTCTAGGTCGGAACCGTCCAGGGTGGTGATGCTAGTCGGGCGTGCGGGTGCAGGCAGCGAACGGTTGAAAAGCATGCATTTGGTTTTACTAGCGTTTAAGAGCAGTTGGTGGCCACGGAAGGAGTGTTGTATGGCATTGAAGCTCGTTTGGAGGTTAGATAGCACAGTGTCCAAGGAAGGGCCGGAAGTATACAGAATGGTGTCGTCTGCATAGAGGTGGATCAGGGAATCGCCCGCAGCAAGAGCAACATCATTGATGTATACAGAGAAAAGAGTCGGCCCGAGAATTGAACCCTGTGGTACCCCCATAGAGACTGCCAGAGGACCGGACAACATGCCCTCCGATTTGACACACTGAACTCTGTCTGCAAAGTAGTTGGTGAACCAGGCAAGGCAGTCATAATGTGATATAGCCTGATACAGCCTCACATACGGCCTGATGTGATACAGCCTGGATTGGAACCAGGGACTGTAGTGACACCTCTTGCACTGAGATGCAGTGACTTAGACCGCTGCGTCCGTGTGTATGTTTAACTCTTTAACTGTACTAGAATGTTAAAAGGCCGCTAAAATTTTAAATATCGGTTATCGGTATCGTTTTTTGGGGGCAAGGAAAATATTGGCCAAAAATGTGATATCGGTGCATCCCATTATTCTAAAATTGATTATTATTTTTTTAAATCCTCATCAATCTACACACAATACCCCATAATGACATCACAATACCCCATAATGCCATCACAATACCCCATAATGCCATCACAATTGTAACAGTCCTGACCTGTTTTATGTTGTTTTTGTATGTGTTTAGGTCAGGGCATGTGTTTTGGGTGGGCAGTCTATGTTATCTGTTTCTATGTTGGTTTTGGTTGCCTGGTATGTGTCACGATCGTGTGGCGGATTAACGGACCAAAATGCAGCAGTTGGAAAATAAGCCATCTTCTTTTATTATAACACGAAGATGAACACGACACAAAAACACTTTAACAAAACAACAAAATGACCGTGAAGCTACAAACGTTGTGCACTTACACACACTGGCTACAAACGTTCTTACATAGACAATTACCCACAATCAATGAGAGCCTATGGTTACCCTAAATAAGGCTCCCAATCAGAGACAACCGAAATCAGCTGTCTCTAATTGGGAACTCATTCAGGTAACCATAGACTCTCCTAGATAACTAACCAACATAGACAACTCTAGACATATACACTCAACACAAAACCATCTACTACACCCCATAACCCCTTTACCAAATAAACACCCAAAACCAACAAAACATAAACATTCCCCATGTCACACCCTGACCTAACTAAAATAATAAAGAAAACAAAGAATAATAAGGCCAGGGCGTGACATAACCCCCCCCTTGAGGCGCGAACTCCGGGCGCACCATACACAGTCTAGGGGAGGGTCTGGGTGGGCTCCCCTCCACGGTGGCGGCTCCGGCTCTGGTCGTAGTCCCCACGTCACCACAGTACCTAACCACCTCCTAGGCCTCCTCCAAACGACCCCCCTCCACATTAACCCCATTGTATTAAGGGGCAGTTCCGGACTAAGGGACAGCTCCGGACTAAGGTCCAGTACCAGGGTAAGGGGCAGTACCAGGATCAGGGGCAGTACCAGGGTAAGGGGCAGTACCAGGGTAAGGGGCAGCACCAGGGTAAGGGGCAGCACCTGGGTAAGGGGCAGCTCCGGACTGAAGAATGGCAGCTCCGGACTGAGGGACTGCAGCTCCGGACTGAGGGATGGCCCATGGCTGGCTGACGGATCTGGCTGCTCATGGCTAGCTGACGGATCTGGCTGCTCATGGCTAGCTGACGGATCTGGCTGCTCATGGCTAGCTGACGGATCTGGCTGCTCATGGCTAGCTGACGGATCTGGCTGCTCATGGCTAGCTGACGGATCTGGCTGCTCATGGCTGGCTGACGGATCTGGCTGCTCATGGCTGGCTGACGGATCTGGCTGCTCATGGCTAGCTGACGGATCTGGCTGCTCATGGCTGGCTGACTGATCTGGCTGCTCCTGTCTGGTTGGCGGCTCTGGCAGATCCTGTCTGGTTGGCGGCTCTGGCAGATCCTGTCTGGTTGGCGGCTCTGGCAGATCCTGTCTGACGGACGGCTCTAGCGGCTCCTGTCTGGCTGGCGGCTCTAGCGGCTCCTGTCTGGCGGACGGCTCAGTGGGCTCATGGCAGACGGGCGGCTTTGCAGGCTCATGGCAGACGGGCGGCTTTGCAGGCTCATGGCAGACGGATGGCTCAGATGGCGCTGGGGAGACGGATGGCTCAGATGGCGCTGGGGAGACGGATGGCTCAGATGGCGCTGGGGAGACGGGCAGTTCAGTCATTGCTGTGCAGACGGCAGACTCCTGCCGGCTGAGGCGCACTGTAGGCCTGGTGCGTGGTGCCGGGACTGGTGGCACCGGGCTGGGGACACGCATCTCAGGGCTAGTGCGGGGAGCAGGAACAGGGCATACTGGACCCTGGGGACGCACATTAGGCCTAGTGCGTGGGGCCGGAACTGGTGGTACCGGACTGGGGACACGCATCTCAGGGCTAATGCGGGGAGCAGCAACAGGATGCACAGGACTCTGGAGACGCACAAGAGGCTTAGTGCGTGGTGCCGGAATTGGTGATACCGGGCTGGAGACACGCACCATAGGACGAGTGCGTGGAGGAGGAACAGGGCTCTGGAGACACACTGGAAGCCTGTTACGTGGTGTAGGCACTGGTGGCACTGAACTGGGGCGGGGAGGTGGCGCCGGAAATACCGGACCGTGCAGGCGTATTGGCTCCCTCGAGCATTGAGCCTGACCAACCTTACCTGGTTGAATGCTCCCCGTTGCCCGACCAGTGCGGGGAGGTGGAATAACCCGCACCGGGCTATGTAGGCGAACCGGGGACACCATGCGTAAGGCTGGTGCCATGTAAACCGGCCCGAGGAGACGCACTGGTGGCCAGATATGTAGGACCGGCTTCATGACATCCGGCTCAATACTCAATCTAGCCCTGCCAGTGCGGGGAGGTGGAATAACCCGCACCGGGCTATGCACACGTACAGGAGACACCGTGCGCTCTACTGCGTAACACGGTGTCTGCCCGTACTCTCGCTCTCCACGGTAATTACAGGGAGTAGGCGCAGGTTTCCTACCTGACTTCGCCACTCTCCCTTTAAGCCCCCCCCAAAGAAATTTTTTGGGTTTTCCCACAGGCTTCCTACCGCTTCGTCGTGCTGCCTCCATTCGCCGGTATCCCTCCTCGCACTGCGCCAGAGAATCCCAGGCGGGCTCCGGCACTCTCCCTGGGTTGATCGCCCACCTGTCGATCTCCTCCCACGTAGTGTAGCCCAGATCCTTTGTAGGTTCCTTTTCCTGTCTCCGAGCTAGCTCCTCATATCGCCGCCTCTCTGCTTTCGCTGCCTCCAGCTCAGCTTTGGGGCGGTTATATTCTCCTGGTACCTCCCGGTCTAAAATTTCCTCCCATGTCCATGAATCCTTGTATTTCTCCTGTTGCCGCTGGTCATGCCGCTTGGTCCTATGGTGGGTAATTCTGTCACGATCGTGTGGCGGATTAACGGACCAAAATGCAGCAGTTGGAAAATAAGCCATCTTCTTTTATTATAACACGAAGATGAACACGACACAAAAACACTTTAACAAAACAACAAAATGACCGTGAAGCTACAAACGTTGTGCACTTACACACACTGGCTACAAACGTTCTTACATAGACAATTACCCACAATCAATGAGAGCCTATGGTTACCCTAAATAAGGCTCCCAATCAGAGACAACCGAAATCAGCTGTCTCTAATTGGGAACTCATTCAGGTAACCATAGACTCTCCTAGATAACTAACCAACATAGACAACTCTAGACATATACACTCAACACAAAACCATCTACTACACCCCATAACCCCTTTACCAAATAAACACCCAAAACCAACAAAACATAAACATTCCCCATGTCACACCCTGACCTAACTAAAATAATAAAGAAAACAAAGAATAATAAGGCCAGGGCGTGACAGTATGGCTCTTAATTAGAGGCAGGTGTTTTGCGTTCTCCTCTAAGAGTCATATTTAGGTAGGGTGTTCTCACTGTTTGTTTGTGGGTGATTGTCTCCTGTTTCTGTGTCAATGTTACACCATACGGGATTGTTTCGGTTTGTTCGTGCGTTTATGTAGTCTGTTCCTGTGTCGGCGTGCTTCGTGTATTTGTAAGTTCGTTTGTTCAGGTCTGTCTACATCGTTTTGTTATTTTGTTAGTTATATCAAGTATAGTTCGTTTTCGTCTTAGTTTGGTCTGTTTTGTTTATTTAATAAATATCATGTATTCACAGCCCGCTGCGCCTTGGCTCGATCACTACACCTCCTCTTCTTATGAAGAGAGAGAGGAACGCCGTTACAGAATCACCCACCATTCCAGAGCCAAGCAGCGGAGTAATTGGAGTAAGGGACAGGAAAAGAAGGAGCAATGGACATGGGACGATATATTGGACGGAAAGGGTTGCTACACATGGGAGGAGATCCTGGCTGGTAGGGATCGCCTCCCATGGGAACAGCTGGAGGCACTGAGGAGAGCAGAGGCTACCGGAGAGAGGAACCGGAGCTATGAGGGAACGCGTCTGGCACGGAAGCCCAAAAAGCCTGTAAATAATTCCCAAAAATTTCTTGGGGGGGGGCTAGGAGGTAGTGGGCCATGGGCAGGTAGGAGACCTGCGCCCACTTCCCAGGCTTACCGTGGAGAGCGGGAGTACGGGCAGGCGCCGTGTTACGCAGTAGAGCGCACGGTGTCTCCTGTACGAGTGCATAGCCCAGTGCGGGTTATACCACCTCCCCGCACTGGTAGGGCTAGATTGGGTATTGAGCCAGGTGTCATGAGGCCGGCTCAACGTGTCTGGTCTCCAGTGCGTCTCCTCGGGCCGGCATACATGGCACCTGCCTTACGCATGGTTTCCCCGGTTCGCCTACATAGCCCGGTGCGGGTTATTCCACCTCCCCGCACTGGTCGGGCAACCGGGAGTATTCAACCAGGTAAGGTTGGGCAGGCTCAATGCTCAAGAGTGCCAGTACGCCTCCACGGTCCGGTATTTCCGGCGCCACCTCCCCGCCCCAGCCTAGTACCTACAGTGCCTACACTACGCACTAGGCTATCAGTGCGTCTCCTGAGCCCAGTTCCTCCTCCACGCACTCTCTCTGTAGTGCGTGTATCCAGTTCGGTGCCTCCAGTTCCGGCACCACGCACAAAGCCTCCTGTGCGTCTTCAGAGCCCTGTACACACTGTATCTTCTCCCCCTACTAATCCTGATGTGCTTGTCCTCAGCCCGGTGTCACCAGTGCCGGTACCTCGCATCAGGGATAGAGTAGGCTTTGAGAGTACAGTGTGCCCTGTCCCTGCTCCCCGCACTAGTAGGAAGGTGCTTATCCTTAGCCCGGTGCCTCCAGTTCCGGCACCACGCACCAGGTCTACAGTGCGCCGTATCCGGCCAGAGCCATCCGTCTCCCCAGCGCCATCTGAGCCATCCGTCTCCCCAGCGCCATCTGAGCCATCCGTCTCCCCAGCACCATCTGAGCCATCCGTCTCCCCAGCGCCATCTGAGCCATCCGTCTGCCATGAGCCTGCAAAGCCGCCCGTCTGCCATGAGCCTACAGAGCCGTCCGCCAGACAGGAGCCGCTAGAGCCGCCCGCCAGACAGGAGCCGCTAGAGCCGCCCGCCAGACAGGATCTGCCAGAGCCGCCAACCAGACAGGATCTGCCAGAGCCGCCAACCAGACAGGATCTGCCAGAGCCGCCAACCAGACAGGATCTGCCAGAGCCGCCAACCAGACAGGATCTGCCAGAGCCGCCAGCGAACCATGAGCGTCGAGAGCCGTCAGCCTGCCATGAGCGTCGAGAGCCGTCAGCCTGCCATGAGCGTCGAGAGCCGTCAGCCTGCCATGAGCGTCGAGAGCCGTCAGCCTGCCATGAGCGTCGAGAGCCGTCAGCCTGCCATGAGCGTCGAGAGCCGTCAGCCTGCCATGAGCGTCGAGAGCCGTCAGCCTGCCATGAGCGTCGAGAGCCGTCAGCCTGCATAGACCTGCCAGAGTCCCACAGCCGGGACCTGCCCCTTGTCCCGGTGCTGCCCCTTGTCCCGGTGCTGCCCCTTGTCCCGGTGCTGCCCCTTGTCCCGGTGCTGCCCCTTATCCCGGTGCTGCCCCTTGTCCCGGTGCTGCCCCTTGTCCCGGTGCTGCCCCTTGTCCCGGTGCTGCCCTTTATCCCGGTGCTGCCCCTTGTCCCGGTGCTGCCCCTTGTCCCGGTGCTGCCCCTTGTCCCGGTGCTGCCCCTTGTCCCGGTGCTGCCCCTTGTCCCGGTGCTGCCCCTTGTCCCGGTGCTGCCCCTTGTCCCGGTGCTGCCCCTTGTCCTGGTGCTGGTCGTTTATTTAGGGGATGTGAGTTTTAGGGTGGTCATTGGGAGGGGAAGACAGAAACGGGGAGTGACTATGGTGGTGTGGGGACAGCGTCCAGAGCCGGAACCACCACCGTGGTCAACTGCCCACCCAGACCCTCCCCTGGACTTTGTGCTGGTGCGCCCGGCGTTCGCACCTTGAGGGGGGGGGGTTCTGTAACAGTCCTGACCTGTTTTATGTTGTTTTTGTATGTGTTTTAGGTCAGGGCATGTGTTTTGGGTGGGCAGTCTATGTTATCTGTTTCTATGTTGGTTTTGGTTGCCTGGTATGGCTCTTAATTAGAGGCAGGTGTTTTGCGTTCTCCTCTAATTAAGAGTCATATTTAGGTAGGGTGTTCTCACTGTTTGTTTGTGGGTGATTGTCTCCTGTGTCTGTGTCGATGTTACACCATACGGGAATGTTTCGGTTTGTTCGTGCGTTTATGTAGTCTGTTCCTGTGTCGGCGTGCTTCGTGTATTTGTAAGTTCGTTTGTTCAGGTCTGTCTACATCGTTTTGTTATTTTGTTAGTTATATCAAGTATAGTTCGTTTTCGTCTTAGTTTGGTCTGTTTTGTTTATTTAATAAATATCATGTATTCACAACCCGCTGCGCCTTGGCTCGATCACTACTCCTCCTCTTCTTATGAAGAGAGAGAGGAACGCCGTTACAACAATACCCCATAATGACATCACAATACCCCATAATGCCATCACAATACCCCATAATGACATCACAATACCCCATAATGACATCACAATACCCCATAATGACATCACAATACCCCATAATGCCAAATCAAAAACAGGTTTAGATTTTTTGCAAATGTATTAAAAATATTCCCCAGGATAACTAGTCTCAGAGTAATGTTAGATCCCAGGATAACTAGTCTCGGAGTAATGTATGATCCCAGGATAACTAGTCTGAGAGTAATGTTAGATCCCAGGATAACTAGTCTGAGTAATGTAAGATCCCAGGATAACTAGTCTCAGAGTAATGTTAGATTCCAGGATAACTAGTCTCAGAGTAATGTTAGATCCCAGGATAACTAGTCTCAGAGTAATGTAAGTCTCAGATAGTTTTAACCCATTACAGTCTAAGCCCTGTCTGAGGGGGAGGTTCTTCTAAGCTATATGGAATTGTTTTAAGGTTTAAACAACATGAAGGGCTTCCCCTGTATTGTACTGTTTTATAAGGTTATACCAAGGATCATTTTTCTATTTGATTTTGAACTGTAAGACCCATGGAAGTATCAACAAAAAATATTTATCCATACTGCTATAACCCATACTAACACATTGGATAACATTCACAACATGGAACAACAGTAACCATAGTAACACATTGGATAACATTCACAACAGTGAACAACAGTAACCATAGTAACACATTGGATAACATTCACAACATGGAACAACAGTAACCATAGTAACACATTGGATAACATTCACAACATGGAACAACAGTAACCATAGTAACATTGTTTCCCCCAGAACATCTAAAGGAAGTTTGTTCTGAAGTGTCTGTCTGATATCTAAGAGATGTAAAAAATTATATCTATATTTTTTACATGTCTTTAAGTCTTTAACCCCCTTTTTGTCACTTGTCTTTCCACATTTTGTTACATTACAGCCTTATTCTACAATGGATTAAATAAATAAAAATCCTCATCAGTCTACACACAATACCCCGTAATGACAAAGAGAAAATAGGTTTGGAGAAAAAACGTCACATTTATTAAAAATAAAAAACAGAAATACCTTATTTACATAAGTATTCAGACCCTTTGCTATGAGACTTGAAATTGACCTCGGGTGCATACTGTTTCCATTGATCATTGTTAAGATGTTTCTACAACTTGATTGGAGTCCACCTGTGGTAAATTCAATTGATTGACATGATTTGGAAAGGCACGCACCTGTCTGGCTACCACAGCGTTCTGAAGCGATACGCCATCCCATCTGGTTTGGCTTAGTGGGACTATCATTTGTTTTTCAACAGGACAATGACCCAACACACCTCCAGGCTGTGTAAGAGCTATTTGACCAAGAAGGAGAGTGATGGAGTGCTGCATCAGATAACCTGGCCTTCACAATCACCTGACCTCAACCCAATTGAGATGGTTTGGGATGAGTTGGACCACAGAGTGAAGTAAAAGCAGGCAACAAGTGCTCAGCATATGTGGGAACTCCTTCAAGACTGTTGGAAAAGCATTCCAGGTGAAGCTGGTTGAGAGAATGCCAAGAGTGTGCAAAGCTGTCATCAAGGTGGCTATATTTTGAATTGTTCACCACTTTTTGTTGGTTACTACATGATTCCGTATGTTTTATTTCATAGTTTTGATTTCGTCACTATTATTCTACAATGTAGATCAAATGGTAAAACAAATCATTATAACCCTTGAATGAGTAGGTGTGTCCAAACTTTTGACTGGTACTGTAAATCTCATGAATGTTTTTACATTCAGTTACATGAAGTCACTTTCTTAC
The DNA here is from genome assembly GCF_029448725.1 of Salvelinus fontinalis. Lineage (NCBI taxonomy): Eukaryota > Metazoa > Chordata > Actinopteri > Salmoniformes > Salmonidae > Salvelinus > Salvelinus fontinalis. The sequence continues at coordinate 498,090 of NW_026600250.1, forward strand.
CACTTCTTCCATAGTCAAACATGTAAGGAAAGATTTTTTTAAATCAAAAGGGATGCTGTCAAAAATGTATTGAATTAAAATGGATTTACCCAGCATGCAAAGCACTACAGCCACTCTGTGATGACCAGTTCTTATCTTTTATTGGGGGATCAAGTCTAGATTAAACCTCATAGGAAGACAGTTTTATCATGTGGAGGTTTCATTTAGGTCTCTGTTTAACGACATACTCTGTGTGTCTTTGCAAGGAGAGGAACCAGACTCTCACTCTGACAGCGGGAAGAATCCTTCAGGGGAACCAGACCCAGAGACGCCCAAACCAGCAAGACAACACCACTGCTCCCACTGTGAAAATAGTTTTTGCTGGTTAGGGAACCTAAAACTGCATGAGAGGACACACGCCGGAGAAAAGCCTTTCCAATGTTCCCAGTGTGGAAAGAGTTTTACTAAGATAGGGCACTTGAAAGCTCATGAGAGGATACACACAGGAGAAAAGCCTTTCCAATGCTCCCAGTGTAGAAAGAGTTTTACCATGTTAACTAACCTGAAAAGGCATGAGAGAATACACACAGGAGAAAAGCATTTTCTGCTCCCAAAAATAGATTTTCACGAATAGCTCATGAGAGGATACAGAGGAGAAAAGCCTTTCCAATGCTTCACAGATGAAAGCAGGTTCACACTGAGCATGTGACAGACGTGACAAGAGTCTGGAGACGCCGTGGAGAATGTTCTGCTGCCTGCAACATCCTCTAGCATGACCGGTTTGGTGGTGGGTCAGTCATGGTGTGGGGTGGCATTTCTTTGGGGGGGCCGCACAGCCCTCCATGTGCTCGCCAGAGGTAGCGAGATGAGATCCTCAGACCCCTTGTGAGAACATATGCTGGTGCGGTTGGCCCTGGGTTCCTCCTAATACAAGACAATGCTAGACCTCATGTGGTTGGAGTGTGTCAGCAGTTCCTGCAAGAGGAAGGCATTGATGCTATGGACTGGCCCGCCCGTTCCCCAGACCTGAATCCAATTGAGCACATCTGGGACATCATGTCTCGCTCCATCCACCAACGCCACGTTGCACCACAGACTGTCCAGGAGTTGGCGGATGCTTTAGTCAGGTCTGGGAGGAGATGCCTCAGGAGACCATCCTCCACCTCATCAGGAGCATGCCCAGGCGTTGTAGGGAGGTCATACAGGCCACACACACTACTGAGCCTCATCTTGACTTGTTTACAATTGGCTCATTCATCCCCCTCCTCTCCTCTGTAACTATTCCCCAGGTCGTTGCTGCAAATGAGAACGTGTTCTCAGTCAACTTACCTGGTAAAATAACGGTAAATTAAATTAAGGACATTACATCAAAGTTGGATCAGCCTGTAGTGTGGTTTTCCACTTTAATTTTGAGTGTGACTCCAAATCCAGACCTCCATGGATTGCTAAATTTGATTTCCATTGATTATTTTTGTGTGATTTTGTTGTCAGCACATTCAACTATGTAAAGAAAAAAGTATTTAATAAGAATATTTCATTCAGATCTAGGATTTGTTATTTTAGTGTTCCCTTTATTTTTTTGAGCAGTGTATATACATATATATAGTCTGTTCAACCTCTCTTTCGTGTCGTCCGAGATTCCTAAAGATTGTAAAGCTGTCGTGGTCATCCCCCTCTTCAAAAGGGGTGACACTCTAGACCCAAACTGTTACAGACCTATATCCATCCTGCCCTGCCCTTCTAAGGTCTTCGAAAGCCAAGTTAACAAACAGATTACCGACCATTTCGAATCCCACCGTACCTTCTCCGCTATGCAATCTGGTTTCAGAGCTGGTCATGGGTGCACGTCAGCCACGCTCAAGGTACTAAACGATATCAGAACCGCCATCGATAAAAGACAGTACTGTGCAGCCGTCTTCATCGACCTGGCCAAGGCTTTCGACTCTGTCAACCACCGTATTCTTATCGGCAGACTCAACAGCCGATAAGAACAACCGATCAATCAACAACCGATCGCTGCCCACACCCGTCCGACTAGCATCACTACTCTGCACGGTTCTTTCTTAGAATATGTGGACAACTATAAATATCTAGGTGTCTGGCTAGACTGTAAACTCTCCTTCCAGACTAATAATAAGCATTTCCAATCCAAAATTAAATCTAGAATTGGCTTCCTATTTCGCAACGAAACCTCCTTCACTCACACTGCCAAACATACCCTCGTAAAACTGACTATCCTACCGATCCTTGACTTTGCCGATTTCATTTTCAAAATAGCCTCCAACACTATACATAGCAAACTGGATACAGTCTATCACAGTGCCTCCCGTTTTGTCACCAAAGCCCCATATACCACTGCTCTCGTCGGCTGGCCCTTGCTACATATTCGTCGCCAAACCCACTGTCTCCAGGTCATCCATAAGTCTTTGCTAGGCCGCCTTAACTCAGAATACTGGTCACCATAGCAACACCCACCCATAGCACACGCTCCAGGAAGTATATCTCACTGGTCATCCACAAAACCAACACCTACTTTGGCCACCTTTCCTTCCAGTTCTCTGCTGCCAATGACTGGAACGAAGTGCAAAAATTGCTGAAGCTGGAGACTCTCCCTCACTAACTTTAAGCATCAGCTATCTGAGCAGCTTACCGATCGCTGCAGCTGTACACAGCCCATCTGTAAATAGCCCATCCAATTGCCTACCTCATCCCCATGTTTTATTAACTTTTTTTGCTCTTTTGCACACCAGTATTTCTACTTGCACATCATCATCTGCACATCTATCACTCCAGTGTTAATTTGTAATTACTTCACTACTATGACCTATTTATTGCCTTACCTCCTTACTCCATTTGCACACACTGTATATAGATGTTTCTATTGTGTTATTGACTGTACGTTTGTTTATCCCAAGTGTATGTAACTCTGTGTTGTTTTTGTCGCACTGCTTTGCTTTATCTTGGCAGGTCACAGTTGTAAATGAGAACTTGTTCTCAACTGGCCACCTGGTTAAATAAAGGTGAAATACAAAGAAAACTTAACTTTACCCAAATGTATACTGTCATTTACGCGGTTCTTCAATAATTACACATAATTCTTAATACTGTAGCAAACATTTTTATTAAGCAGGACATTCAAACGAGCCTTACAATTATAATCCAAAGTAGTGTGAAATGTACTCATAATCAACCTGGAAATAGAGGTTACTCCCCGGAGTTTTCCCCCATTCACATTCAGAATACATTGTGAAAAACTAAAAGCTTTGCTCACCATTTTTGCTCCAGGCAGATATACTACATCCATAACTTGTGGTTTCCTCATTAGCAGATATACTACATCCATTACTATCGGTTTCCTCATTAGCAGGGAGGTGTTTCTGCAATCAAATTGTGTGCGCATCGCCCTTGTGCCGCAATTTTATTAAACACAGAAAAGGGCCTATATTGGAGACCAAAGTCGTCTGGCACACTGCTTAGTTTCAACAACATGAATAACTTATTTCTAGTCTACAATCATCGATGTTACTACTAAAATATGACTATTCTTGCTCATTTTAAGACAATTGTCAAATAATTTTAACATTCATTACAGAAATCAATTGTTGTACAACATCATGGCTACGCTGTTGGCATCACCTTTTACAGTGGATTTCCACTGTTGTGGACCTTTAATCATCTGACTTTGTTGTTCACACAGGAGAGATACGGGACTATCGTGGATCCTCTGGGGAGCCTCAACAACCTCATGATGCTGACGAGGCAGAGAAGAGTCTCTCCCGATCAGAACGCCTCAATAAACACCAGCAGAGATCCACAGGGAAGAGAACTCACTGCTGCTCTGACTGTGGGAAGAGATTCACCTCATCAGGCATTAAAATTCATCAAAGGATCCACACAGGAGAGAAATCTAATAGCTGTGATCAATGTGGGAAGAGTTTTACTACATCTGGCTCTCTGACAGTACACCAGAGAATACACACAGGAGATAAACCTTATAGCTGTGATCAATGTGGGAAGAGTTTTGTTACATCTAGCAATCTGACTATACACCAGAGAACACACACAGGAGAGAAACCTTATAGTTGTGATCAATGTGGGAAGAGTTTTGTTACATCTAGCAATCTGACTATACACCAGAGAACACACACAGGAGAGAAACCTTATAGCTGTGATCAATGTGGGAAGAGTTTCACTACTTCTGGCTATCTGACAGTGCACCAGAGAACACACACAGGAGAGAAATCGTATAGCTGTGATCAATGTGGGAAGAGTTTTTGTCAGTCTAGTGATCTGACAGTGCACCAGAGAACACACACAGGAGAGAAACCTTATAGCTGTGATCAATGTGGGAGGAGTTTTACTACATCTGGCTCTCTGACTTTACACCAGAGAACACACACAGGAGATGAACTTTATAGCTGTGATCAATGTGGGAAGAGTTTTGTTAAATCTGACCAGCTCACAGTACACCAGAGAATACACACAGGCGAGAAACCCTATAGCTGTGATCAATGTGGGAAGAGTTTTACTACATCTGGCTCTCTGACTGTACACCAGAGAACACACACAGGAGAGAAACCTTATAGCTGTGATCAATGTGGGAAGAGTTTTGGTCAATCTAGCCAGCTGACTGCACACCAGAGAACACACACAGGAGAGAAACCTTATAGCTGTGGTCAATGTGGGAAGAGTTTTGGTCAATCTAGCCAGCTGACAATACACCAGAGAACACACACAGGAGATAAATCTTATAGCTGTGATCAATGTGGGAAGAGATACTCTGGTAAAAGATCTCTGATCAAACATCAGAAAATACATGAAGGAGTTTTTTCATGATATCAATTAAATAATTAAATGATGTCACAATGTAGATTACTGGAATCACAATGCAACACTTCAAACTGTTTCTGCATATTGGTTATTGATTTGGACACGTTAAAACTGTGTTTTGACATTGCACTATTCCCATTTATCAAAATGTCATTCAAAAGACGTTGAAAATAAGACTATCCTCGACGTCCAATATATTTTCGGTTGTAGTTGAAACTGAAAGTTGAAAAGATGTCTTTTCGGGTCGTTTTTTCAATGACTTGAAAACAGCTTAATTTCAACATACTTATACACCTATAATGAATTTTTATTAACAATCTGACATCACTCCAGTATTTCTTTACAACATTCAAATGCTAATTGTCTTTATTCCACTACTGAAGAAGCATGACTCAAATCACCTCATATATTCAAACATTCAGCCTGACAAAAGATACATGTTTTATTATTCCATGCCTCACCATTAAGTTAATTATTGCCAATACTAATAACAAAGGAGTGTACATTTGGTTTTGATATTTCATATTATGTAACATTTAGTAATCATAGTTATTCATGCAACCAACTTGACATTTTTGGGTCCAATTATATTGACATTGTTACCCTGCTTTTATATCCAACAACATGCCTATCTAGTGAACCCTGAAAAGAGGGAGAAGCTCCGCAGTGAGGTGGAAAGTTACTACGGATATCGCAGGAGTTTCCTCTTGAAATCAGACATGTCCGTGGTAAGGACAACTTGGTTGCTGATTATCTCAAGGGTGGGCAGTCAAATAGATTTGTGTTTTGCATTTAGCCAGTGAGTTACCATGATCACAATTTATTTTGACACGTTTTTCTGTGTTGTATATTAGTTTTATCTCTTATTCTTTTCTGTATATATTTTTTAAACTGCACTGTTGGGGGCTCGTAAGTATGAGTTCCAGTGTTGTATCCAGCGCATGTGACTAATACAATTTGATTTGAGTTTTGTTTGGGCTCGTTCCAAGGGGACGAGAGTTCTAGAAGCTAGTGAGTTTTAGGAAGACGAGAGTTCTAGAAGCTAGTGGGTTTTAGGAAGACGAGAGTTCTAGAAGCTAGTGGGTTTTAGGAAGACGAGAGTTCTAGAAGCTAGTGAGTTTTAGGAAGACAAGAATTCTAGAAGCTAGTGAGTTTTAGGATTCTATAGAAAGAAAAAGTAGAAAAAAATAATACGATTGTATATCATTATTTAGAAATATGTATTTTTTTCTTGTTTTTAAATGTTGACAGCCAGTAGACACCATGTTTATATTGTAGAAGGTGAAGCATTGTAGATGATTATGTGAAATGGAAGTTGTGGAGATACTCTGAATGATTGGCTATGAAAAGCCAACTGACATTTACTTCTGAGGTGCAGATCTGTTGCATCTTCAACAACCACTGTGATTACTGTGATTATTATTATTTGACCATGCTGGTCATTTATGAACATTTGAACATCTTGGCCATGTTCTGTTATAATCTCCACCCGGCACAGCCAGAAGAGGACTGGCCACCCCTCAGAGCCTGATTCCTCTCTAGGTTTCTTCCCAGGTTCTTGTCTTTCTAGAGAGTTTTTCCTAGCCACCGTGCTTCTACACCTGCATTGCTTGCTGTCAGGGGTTTTAGGCTGGGTTTCTGTACAGCACTCTGTGACATCAGCTGATGTGAGAAGGGCTTTATAAATACATTTGATTGATTGTACAACTGAATGCATTCAACTGAAATGTGTCTTGGGAGCACTGATTGGTGTCACCTCGTTAGTCAGTATGTGTTACACCTGTGCTGGCTTGTCCATCTCGTTAGTGGGAAGGTGTTTCACCTGAGCCGGTCCAGGTTCTATTTAAGAGTGTCTGGCCCAGTGCTCCAGTTGTCTTGATAGATGTGGAGAGTCAACACCTGTAGTTGCTCCACCTTTTTGGTTTGCTTCCTGTCTTTAAGTTTGGTGTGGGTTTTTCATTTGTTTTCCTCTTCTTGGGCAGATTTAGTGGGTCTCATGGTGGGTGTCTTTTAGGTCCCAGTTGTTGTTACTAGTCAACTTTCATTGGACACCCCCATAGTGTCTTTCAGAGCCCCTCCTAAAAAACAAGCTTATATTTTTGGATTGGATATTTTAATATTTTAATCAATGGCATTTCCTTAGGATGCTCATTAGTCTTTAAGTTGGTATTATTGTTTTTTATCCTCTTATGTTTGTGTTTCTAAATATTTCTGTTTATTTTCTTAGTTTTTTTCTGTGAAGCCATTGTGTTGCATCCATGTCTGACATGTGCTTTATAAATAAAGCTTGATTTAAAAATATCAACAGACTCTTGGTCCATCTTAGTATGAAAAACAGCATCACTTTTCCAGCCTGCTGAAGGCGTGGTGGAGTGGTAAACACCACGCCCGGCTCTACCAGGGGCTTGAGGTGGTCTCCCACAGCTCTGCTTATGTCATGTTCTGTGGCCTTGCAGTTCCATTTCTTGACTGCCCTTGCAACACAGAAAGAAACATATTTAGTCATATTATATAAAACACTCAAAGTAATGGATGTGGAGCATCTATGGCCTCAGTTACACCTGGCACCTAAATGTGACTTCTGTCATCAGATCACTCCAAGCTCCATTAGGTTCAGATCTAACAGGATGGGCCTTTGACATAGTCAGGCCACTGAATATAAATAAGCAACTTAAAGAGGTGGGGTGAATGAGTGGGGAAAAGTACATTCTACACAAATGACCTTCATAATAGCAAAGAACAAATGTGTGTGCCTGAGGGGAAATTAACTTTCATACAGCCAAATGGGGTGAGAAATTACACCAATATGAGTGGACAATTTGCACTAATGTAGATAAACATAGATGATGGAACATATTCCCTTTAGCTGACGTGATGAACCACTAAGGGGACATAAATGTTTACCATCTAAACCATGTGTGACCTCTCACCTCTCTGGCTGTAGAAGTGTTCTTCCTAACCAGTCCCTCAACAGCTCCCTGACTGAGCTCCACCCTCACTGGGTCTTCAGAGGAGAGGAAGGCTCAGGAGGGATGGAAGGATGAATGGATCAGTCAATCAATAAAGTGTAGAGCTGCTGTCTATGCTGTCTGACAAAATCACTACTTTAGTAGTTCATTGAAGGAAATCAGGCTTTATGACTGCTGAATACCAACTATCTATCACTTAGATAATGTATTTTCAATTTCAGGTAGAGATACATCATTGGGATGTCCCAAGCCCATTGAAGTTTACATTTAAAATGGTTAAGGTAGGGGTTAGGGGTTAGGGTAGGGATGTCCCAAGGATCCCTGATTGCATTGACCATCGTGCATTCTTCTGTCTCTTTTACAGAGCAGGTGTAAAAGAAACACAGACAAGCCAAGTAGGCACGCAGTGGATTATGGTCACTGTAGTTAAATACGTTTTATGCGCTAAACTATGTAGAATATTGGCCTGTTAGAAACTACAACTCCCTACTACATCACACAGTTCAGGCTGGGTCTGATTTATCTCTAGAGAAACTACAACTCCCTACTACATCACACAGTTCAGGCTGGATCTGATTTATCTCTAGAGAAACTACAACTCCCTACTACATCACACAGTTCAGGCTGGGTCTGATTTATCTCAAGAGAAACTACAACTCCCTACTACATCACACAGTTCAGGCTGGGTCTGATTTATCTCTAGAGAAACTACAACTCCCTACTACATCACACAGTTCAGGCTGGGTCTGATTTATCTCTAGAGAAACTACAACTCCCTACTACATCACACAGTTCAGGCTGGATCTGATTTATCTCTAGAGAAACTACAACTCCCTACTACATCACACAGTTCAGTCTGGGTCTGATTTATCTCTAGAGAAACTACAACTCCCTACTACATCACACAGTTCAGGCTGGGTCTGATTTATCTCTAGAGAAACTACAACTCCCTACTACATCACACAGTTCAGTCTGGATCTGATTTATCTCTAGAGAAACTACAACTCCCTACTACATCACACAGTTCAGGCTGGGTCTGATTTATCTCTAGAGAAACTACAACTCCCTACTACATCACACAGTTCAGTCTGGGTCTGATTTATCTAGAGAAACTACAACTCCCTACTACATCACACAGTTCATGCTGGATCTGATTTATCTCTAGACTAGTTCCAGACACACCCTCTAGACAGACAGGCCAAAGGCGCTTGCTTGCCCCAATTCAGGGAACCGTTGATCTACTTCAGAGGAACTGTGTCTAGAGTGATTTCCTGTTGTTTTGACACCTCACTAGAAGACTAGAATAACTAGAAGCTGACTGCCCAGTTCAACATCAGTTCACCGTCTCACCTCATACTGTATTGGAGCAGCAGCAGCTGACTTGATCGTTGATGCTAATCATCATGTACTAGGACTGGAGACCACAGCAGCGATTCTGTTCTACCTTTTCAATGAGGCAGGGGTGAGGACATCATCCTGCTATTTTGACAGTCCCTGAAGGACAATACAGAAGAGGTATTTTCTCTTATTCCTTCCCTTTCTCTAATGTATTTTGTAATAAAATGATCAAGTGTAGTAAGATCATTGCTTTACTTTCCTAGGACTGGAGACCACAGCAGTGATTCTGCTCTTGCCCTACCTCTTCAATGAGGACCCGAGTGGCCTTTATGTCCGTGACAAGGTATGCCTATGCACCAATCACCCGTTTCTTCATGAACAAGAAATAAGCACTATACAAAGTAAATGGATTATTTATTATGGTCTGACATGTCTGCAGAAATGTTGCAATTTTGTAATGTGTTTTTTTTGTGTAAATTGTTTTGTAAATATTAGTTCACATTTGTGGTGCCACTAAATAAACAATTAATTACTTAAATCCATATTGTTATTATTATTCCCCCCCAAAAAAATAGAATGGAGGAAAGAAATAAAATAGTTATTAAAATATGTTTTTGTAATGCAGGGAGGGTGGACAGGGAGTTCAAAAATGAACCCCAAAAGATTCTTTGAGGAACCATTATAAGGGGTTCTTCAAATAGCTTATAGGGGTTTCCCACAAAAGGTTCTTCAAATAACTTATAGGGGTTCCCCCACAGCTTCAATTTGAAGAACCCCTACTTTTTAGAGTGTATATTGATAAAAGTCTCCTTGTCCGAGAGACATTTACATAGTTATACACTGCCCAATTTGGGATGACTATTTTAGGGCAAAATAGCGACCACAACAGACAGACCTGATATGGCCCATAATTCAACGTCCTTGGACGTCACGGGCTGACTGGGTATGACCAAAGTTATTCTATTTAGCTGCACTTTGTAGTACATTTTTACACTATAATAAATGTTTCTGATGCCACATCGCCCGTTTTCAAAGGGAGCCGTTAGTTTTTAGATGCAGTCGCTTTTTAGCTTTTTGTCTGAAAGTATTTTCTCAACTGCGATACCAACTCCAGTCAGCAGATGGCGATGTGCGTCTTTCAGGTGATTCTGCCACTGTGACGTATAATCTTACACAATCACAACTCTCATATTGCAGTCACACAATGCTCTTCCCAAACATAGCTAATCAATTAGTTGTTTTTCAACAATATTTTAACCTACAGGAATATTTTCCTCATTTCTGTCTCATGGTTAGTTCCTAGGATAATTTAACTGTAACTAACTTTTTAAATGTAACTAATACATTTATTATTTTTCAATACTTCTAAAATGGGGTCCAGGTTTAAAATAATTACAGGTGCACCTTACTATCTTATACTATATCATACATGGTCTTAGTAAACACAGATTCTAGTTTTCATCCAGTTCACACAGATAGCTGACTGGGCCCTGTTTACACCTCCACACAGGAATACACACTCAGAGCCTCCTGACTGGGCCCTGTTTACACCTCCACACAGGAATACACACTCAGAGCCTCCTGACTGGGCCCTGTTTACACCTCCACACAGGAATACACACTCAGAGCCTCCTGACTCGGCCCTGTTTACACCTCCAAGCAGCCCCCCTCACACAGGAATACACACTCAGAGCCTACGAAGCTTTTCTAAAAACTCAACTTGTTTTGCTCACCTCGTTCTTTTTTAAACTAGGTTCGAGATGTGGTATCCACTCGGCTCGCTGCCTCTCAGATCAAAGGTGGGTCCATCTGCTCCGTTCCCGAAGTGTGGTTTCCCTGAGATCCCAAGTGCACGATTTACCCAGGTCGTCAGAAGCGGTCACCAAGTGAAGATTCACATCCCCATCGCCAAATGTGGTTGTTAATTTCTTTAATATCAAATGAGGAGAGAAACTTATCACACAAGTCAGAATTATTCTTAAACTAAACCTTTATTCACTTATTAATAAGGGAGCAGGTCAATACAACGTACACATATAAAGTGAATCAATTGAGTGCTCTACGATAATGATGGCTGGTTGACGAATCACCCCCAGATGATTCATTGAGAGGCACGAGACAAAAGTACAAAGGTCTTTTATAGCCAAGATACACCCCTTTCAATCTACATAACGAAAAACAGATGTATAGAACGGGTCACAAGGTTAAGATTTGTATGAAAGAGACTTATAATTCTCAGCAGACAGTATCTGCTGTAAAAACAGTACTCTTTGTGTAGAGACCAGGGTCTGGCCCTGGGGTCATCTCTCCCTGGTACCATATAGAACAGAAACATTAACTCATGCTCTGGAATGCGGTCTCTTCAGGTTTTATCACCCAAAAGACATTGTAAATCTCCTGTCAGTGTTTTCTCCCAGAGGCCCGTCCTCAGTAGAACACACAGACACTATAGTTCTAAGAACCCTCTATTCTGTTGTATAAAACAACCATTTGATGGAATAAAAGTATTATAACATAATGTTGCAGTTTTGCTCTCAGTGTCCACTGAAAATTGACTAGTAACAACAACTGGGACATAAAAGACACCCACAATGAGACCCACTAAATCTGCCCAAGAAGAGGAAAACTAAAGAACAACCCACACCAAACTTAAAGACAGGAAGACCCAGTCCCCAATGTCATGCTCTAGTACATTTGGGTTGGCACATCTGAACATGAAACCTGATATTCTAAAAGAAGGGCAACAACGTCAATATAATTATACCCGAAAATTGTCAGTTGATTACTTAAATAATTATGATGACTAAATGTTACATGAATTGGAAATATGAAATATCAAAACCAAATGTCTGTTCATATGTATTGTATGTATAATATAGAACATAAAGTAATATGTATAAATTACTGATATCGATTAGGGGGGAAATCAGGATGTACATGATGTTGAAACGAACAACTAAAAAAACACATGGAAATGGGAGATATATTTCGCCTCACTGGTTAGAGGACAACCTGCAGAAGACAGTCAGCTACATTTGGGAGTGATGCATTTAAATTTAGGGGTCACTAAACAAAGGAACACAACACATATTTGTCATCACTCATCGATATCACGTTGAAATCAATTGTGTGACAGAAGGGATATGAGGTTGCACGTCCTGTTAAAACTAACAGCTCAAAAACCACACGGAATCTGGGAGAAATGTGTACATACCTGGCTAGAGGACAATTTGTAGAAAACAGTTGGCTACATTTAGAAGTGTTGCATTTTGATTCAAGTGGGTCACCAACGTGGTAAGTGTAACAAAAGCTCTTTTTGTATTAGTAACTTTTTGTTAAATCACATAAATAGTACTCTTTTCATTCAGAGCCTGGATTTTTCCCAAGGCTAATATCCATATCACGCTGAAACCAATTGAATTAGGGTTCTACATTGAGAAACTCCTTAAAATACTCCTACTACAATGTTAAAACATTCTACATTGTGACAATAATTCATTGATATCACAAAATAACTCCTTCATGTATGTATTTTGTCACACTGAACACAGCTATAAGGTTTCTCTCCTGTGTGTATTCTCTGGTGTACAGTCAGATTGCTAGATGTAGTAAAACTCTTCCCACATTGACCACAGCTATACGGTTTCTCTCCTGTGTGTGTTCTCTGGTGTAATGTCAGCTTGTCAGATGTAGTAAAACTCTTCCCACATTGATCACAGCTATAAGGTTTCTCTCCAGTGTGTGTTCTCTGGTGTGATGTCAGGTGGCCAGATCGACCAAAACTCTTCCCACATTGACCACAGCTATACGATTTCTCTCCTGTGTGTATTCTCTGGTGTTGAGTCAGCTGGCCAAATGTAGTACATCTCTTCCCACATTGACCACAGCTATAAGGTTTCTCTCCTGTGTGTGTTCCCTGATGAATTTTAATGCCTGATGAGGTGAATCTCTTCCCACAGTCAGAGCAGCAGTGAGGTTTCTTCCCTGTGGATCTCTGCTGGTGTTTCTTGAGGTGTTCTGACCTGGAGAGACTCTTCTCTGCCTCGTCAGCATCATGAGGTTGTTGAGGCTCCGCAGAGGAACCACAATAGTCACGTCTCTCTCCTGTGTGAACGACAAAGTGTGACCGATGGTTAAAGGTCAACAACAGCAGAAATTCACTGTAAAAGGTGATGCCAACAGAGTAGCCATGATGTTGTACAACAATTGACGTCTGTAATAAATGTTCAAATTATTTGACAATCGTCTTAAAATGAGCAATAATAGTCATATTTTGTCTTGTTTTCACATTAGTAGTAACATCAATGATTGTAGAATATAAATAAGTTATTCATGTTGTTGAAACTCAGCAGTGTGCCAGACGACTTTTTGTCTCCAATATAGGCCCCTTTCTGTGTTTAATAAAATTGAGGTACGAGGGCGATGGACAGATAATTTCAATGCAGAAACTCCTCCCTGCTAATGAGGACACCGATAGCCACTAGCACAGTCAGTGTAGTCAGCTCAGCTATCCCCATTGAGACCGTGTCTGTGCCTCGACCTAGGTTGGGCAAAACTAAACATGGCGGTGTTCGCCTTAGCAATCTCACTAGAATAAAGACCTCCTCCATTCCTGCCATTATTTAAAGCGATTGTGATACCTCACATCTCAAAATAGGGCTACTTAATGTTAGATCCCTCACTTCAAAGGCAGTTATAGTCAATGAACTAATCACTGATCATAATCTTGATGTGATTGGCCTGACTGAAACATGGCTTAAGCCTGATGAATTTACTGTGTTAAATGAGGCCTCACCTCCTGGTTACACTAGTGACCATATCCCCTGTGCATCCCGCAAAGGCGGAGGTGTTGCTAACATTTACGATAGCAAATTTAAATTTACAAAAAAAAAAAAAATAGTTTGTCTTTTGAGCTTCTAGTCATGAAATCTATGCAGCCTACTCAATCACTTTTTATAGTTACTGTTTACAGGCCTCCTTGTCCGTATACAGCGTTCCTCACTGAGTTCCCTGAATTCCTATTCCTATTCCTATCCTATTCCTAAATTGGAACGGAAATGGCGCCACAACAAACTGGAAGTCTTCCGACTAGCTTGGAAAGACAGTACCGTGCAGTATCGAAGAGCCCTCACTGCTACTCGATCATCCTATTTTTCCAACTTAATTGAGGAAAATAAGAACATCAGGAGTTTCACCTAGTTGATAGTTGATACAATGTTTAAAAGTTTGTTGTAGACAGGCCATGCGTAGCCAATGTGATTTATAAGACATTTATTTTTATCAGGATATTTTGTACCTGCAGGCCACAACGATAAAATGTTTGGGCTTTATGTATGTTATTTAAAAAAACTTAGCAATGGCAATAAAAAATTGTATTTATAATTTTCATTTAAATAGAATGTAGATTAACCACAGAGAATTATGTTGAGATACAAAGACTATTATAAATTAAACTGTTCCAGTAAAATGTGAATATGAAAATCATAACTGGCACCAGATCAGTAGAAATTGTCAGATAAATTAGCACCAAATGGAGAAAGGTTGCCGACTGCTGGTGTAGCCTATTACCAGAAACCATAGGACTATAACATCAAAATTTACAAAGGCCAGCAGCAGCGGGAGGAGTAGGCTAAGGAAACTGAACATAATTCATGCTGGTTATTATTTTAGGCTATTTTAGTTTGAGTCAAAGATAGTTTTGGAATAGTTTCATTTTTCAAACAGGTTTATTATTTTATTTCAGTTTACTAAATAGTTTTCCCTTAATTATTTTTTCTATAAAAAGCATGGAGGTTTCCCCTATCAACCAGTCATAAGTACTGGCGATAAAGCGCCTCGTAACCTAGCTGGGAATGGGACAAATGGAACCCTTCTGTGGTAACAGACAGGGGCGGTTTGTAATCAAATCTAATTCCCAGAAACGGGGTTCATATGAACCACAGAGACTGTGTGTGGGATAATAACATGGCCCTGTCCAACCCTGCTTGTTCCCTCGACTCCGCTACCAACCACCAATCTCCAACAGGACCTTTAACCTGTATCACTAGACACCTCATAGTGAGCTACAGGTAGGAATCAGCAATGAATCCCAATAATGAGACACCTCTGGGGAGGGGACAAATGGAACCCTTCTGTGGTAACAGACAGTTTGGTGGCGATTTTATGAATTGTTCAGCAGTCTTATGGCTTGGGGGTAGAAGCTGTTGAGGAGGCTTTTGGTCCTAGACTTGGCGCTGCGGTACCACTTGCCATGCGGTAGCAGAGAGAACAGTCTATAACTTGGGTGACTGGAGTCCCTGACACTTTTGTGGGCTTTCCTCTGACATCGCCTATTATATAGGTCCTGGATGGCAGGAAGCTTGGCCACAGTGATGTACTGGGCTGTTCGCACTACCCTCTGTAGCGCCTTACGGTCAGATGCCGAGCAGTTGCCATACCAGGAGGTGATGCGTCCAGTCAGGATGCTCTCGATGGTGCAGCTGTCTTACCTTTTGAAGATCTGGGGACCCCTGCCAAATATTTTCAGTCTCCTGAGGGGGAAAAGGTTTCGTTGTGCCCTCTTCATGACTGTCTTGGTATATACCCACGTGGGTGATTAAAAGATGAACTGAGGTCCACACTCCAGTCCAGTTGATGGTGGTAATGCATCTTAAAGTTGGTTGCCAACCGCCATAAAAAGTCCAAAGAAGAAAAAGAAGCGCTTAGGAAGGAAAAATGAATTCGGTTTACCGTTCGGGGCGTCGCGACTGGTTACCTATTTTGATGTGATATGAAAGTATTGTGTGAAATTATTTTGATGTGAAAGTATTTGAAATTATTTTGATGTGATATGAAAGTATTATGTGAAATTATGGAGTAACGGGGACAGCAATCAGCAGTAGAAACAATAACAAAGCGTACTCCCTGCCTGTTTCGGTAAAAAGCTGAGGGATGGGGCTGGAGAAATGCAACCATTCATGATATCAACATTCTAGTTTTAACCATGTTTAGAGGATATACCGTGTTTGTTTATATTTACTGACAAACATTGGAGTAAAAAAAAGCTAATATTTTGGGTTCTGATGGGTATGACAGTTGAACTAAGCTCATGAGGCATTTATAAGTGAATTCTTCAAGAAACAATGGGTACATATCATTAATGTATAAGTCCCAAAATGGATGTAACAACTGCTGATTGCCCCTTTAAGACTACATATTGGGCTAATCTAATAGGAGATAGAGGACTACAGTATTTCAGGCATTGTCATTAGATGCATTTGATCAATTGTTAATGTTTTGTTGATGGTCCACTCTTGATGTTCTACACGTTAGTGTAGTTTCAGCCATTCCTACAGAACAACATTAAAGTGTAGAACCCCTTTTACTGCATATTGGTTCAACGACTGCAGAGACGGTACTTACTGGTGTTAAACAGATCTCCAACCTCCGCTTCTTCCTCCTTCTCCTCTTTCAATGTGACAGTCATCTCCCCCGCCTCCTCTTTCACTCCAAAAACTGCTCTCTCCTCTTTCTCTTCCTCCTCTTCTTTCACTGTAACATTCTCCTCTTTCTCTTCCTCCTCTTCTTTCACTGTAACATTCTCCTCCTCTTTCACTCTGAACGCGTCTTCCTCTTCTTTCACTGAAACGTCTTTCTCTTCTTCTTTCACGGTAACAGTCTCTACTTGTTTTTGTATTGTAACATCTTTCTCTTCCTCTTTAACGAGAGCTTCTTTCTCCATCCAGCAGACCTCTTCTTTAGTAGGAGGAGAGTAGCTTAGTGAACTCATGGTCGGAGATGTTAGCTAGCTAGCATTAGCGACTAGCTTAGTTCTAAGCTAACTTAGCAAACCAGCTAGCTGACAAACAACGTAAATATAAATGTATGGCAAATAGAAATCCGAAATGGATGATGTTGGAAGATAGATGGGAGGGGTTGGGTGGACCTGAAGGGTGGGACTAATAACAAGATAAACAATGTAGGGCATACGGGATCTGTGAAATGTGTATAGGTGCGGAGCTTTTGTGAAATAGCACAGTTACAAGTGGAAATAAAATTGGCTGGACAACAGAAATAGAGGAAGGACTAAGAACAAATAAGAGAGAACTATTGTAAAGTGGACTGTGTCTGTAAGATAGGTATAAGATGTAGAAATTGAAGGTAAAAGCAGAAGTGTTTATAAGTTTACTCCAATTGGGGGATTGGTGGTAGGGTCGCGGGGAATAATAATAAAGGCATATTCTTTAAAAAAGTATGTATGTCTATATAGGTATGTGTATGTATATATGTGTATATGTATGCATACGTGTATGGATATATATATTTACCCCAAAAAATATGGGGGATTGGAAATGATGCAGACAATTACATTGGAAGCAACATTCTTTCCGCAATACTAAGCTGATCCACCCCTAAAAAAAAAACAAAAAAAAAAACAACGTGAATATATAATTAAATGGGCTAACAAGTACATACGACAGAAGTGTGTTTAATACACAGCGACTAATATACACCAAAACAGTGTAAAGCGGGTGAATGTTGTAGCTATGTTTGATAGAAAGCTACGGAGGTGTCTGACTAGCTGTTGTTGTTGAAGGAGCGTCCCGTCCACTAGATTATACGTCACACTGGCAGCGTCGCCTGAACCTAAAAGACGCACATCGCCATCTGCTGACTGGAGTGGGAAACGCAGTTGAGGAACCAAACGTTTATTTTTCATTTATTTCATAAAAGTTTAATATTATATAAAGTCGTTCAAAGAGAAGCATGTGTTGATTGATTCGTGTTTAATGAGTGAGAGTTTAAAACAAACTTTACACCCACTACATATTTACATTGAACCATACTTCTGACATGGATCATTTTGACCCCAGAGGCATATCTTTGATCATAGCCCAAATGTGGGTTATTCAATTCCTCCAATTTTTCATGACTTTGTCAATCAACTTGTTCTTATTAAATCTAAATCATGGTTTAGTGTTTCTGTATCAATATGGACTTTTAACAAATTCAAATCCTTTGGAGTCATTTTGACCCCAGACAAAAGCACCTTTGATAAATAGGACGTTTATTGAAAATCGAAATCAAATCACATTTTATTGGTCACATACACGTGTTTAGCAGATGTTATTGCAGGTGTAGTGAAATGCTTGTGGTTCTAGCTCCGACAGTGCAGTAATATCTAACAAGTAATATCTAACAATTTCACAACCCAATACACACAAATCTAAGTGTTTGAATCTAGGTTTCTCTGTAGACATGATCCATCCCAACCAGAGGGTGGAGGGGCACCTGTATCAGTGGTTTTGACCAGATAGACACCTGCAGACACACAGTATAGTGCCTCCCATGTACTCTCCTAAGATTGGACTTTTCTATACCACGTATCACGTGACTGTGTACAAAACTGCCAATGGTAGAAAAATCTGCCAGTGGTAGAAAACTCTGCCAGTGTTATACAGTGCATTCATTAAGTATTCAGACCCCTTCAGTTTTTCCAGATTTTGTTACATTACAGCCTTATTCTAAAATTGAATAATTATTCCCCTCATCAATCTACACACACTACCCCATAATGACAACCCCAAAACAGGTTTTTAGACATTTTTGCAAATGTATTTAAGTATTCAGACCCTTTGCTATGAGACTCGAAGAAGTTTGGAACCACCAAGACTCTTCCTAGAGCTGGCCGCCTGGCCAAACTGAGAAATGGGGGTAGAAGGGCTTTGGTCAGGGAGGTAAAAGAGAACCCGATGTTCACTCTGACAGAGCTCCAGAGTTCCTCTGTGGAGATTGTAGAACCTTCCAGAAGAACAACTATCTCTGCAGCACTCCACCAATCAGGCCTTTATGTAGCAATTATTAAATTGTCAACATTTATTTCAATGGACAATTCTGTGAACGGTGTCATGAAAGATGTATGGCTTGAGATGACATGCAGGAGCTTGCAGGGATTTGTAGTCTTGCATATCGTCTACTTTGATGCTAATTAGCATTTTCGAATCCGAGAGAAAAGAGAGACAAATATATTGATACAAGTATTTGTATTTATTATGGATCCCCATTAGTTCCTGCCAAGGCAGCAGCTACTCTTCCTGGGGTTTATTATGGATCTCCATTAGTTCCTGCCAAGGCAGCAGCTACTCTTCCTGGGGTTTATTATGGATCCCCATTAGTTCCTGCCAAGGCAGCAGCTACTCTTCCTGGTGTTTATTATGGATCCCCATTAGTTCCTGCCAAGGCAGCAGCTACTCTTCCTGGGGTTTATTATGGATCCCCATTAGTTCCTGCCAAGGCAGCAGCTACTCTTCCTGGGGTTTATTATGGATCTCCATTAGTTCCTGCCAAGTAAGGTCAGGGAGAGTGCCAGCCTGCCTGAACTGCCCCTGAATTAACAGGTATAAATGATTGGTTATGAATTAACAGGTATAAATGATGAGTTATGAATTAACAGGTATAAATGATGGGTTATGAACTAACAGGTATACATGATGGGTTATGAATTAACAGGTATAAATGATGAGTTATGAATTAACAGGTATAAATGATGAGTTATGAACTAACAGGTATAAATGATGGGTTATGAATTAACAGGTATAAATGATGGGTTATGAACTAACAGGTATAAATGATGGGTTAACAGGTATAAATGATGGGTAATGAACTAACACATCCCCTCCAGGCATTTCAATACATTCAGGATTTCTTATAGTGAGCATAACATGACAATACATGACATCTAAATAGCTGAATAGGATTATGGACTAACAGTCTAACAGTTTGTAGGGCACAACTCATGTTATTCTGGTTAAACAGTGAGAGACTAGTTGATTAAGGAGTGGGGATTTTTTGACAATTAGGAAATAATATGTCATGTTTTACTCGTACCTCAGCCAGCATTGTGAATGGTTAGGAAATAATATGTCATGTTTTACTCGTACCTCAGCCAGCATTGTGAATGGTTAGGAAATAATATGTCATGTTTTACTCGTACCTCAGCCAGCATTGTGAATGGTTAGGAAATAATATGTCATGTTTTACTCGTACCTCAGCCAGCATTGTGAATGGTTAGGAAATAATATGTCATGTTTTACTGGTACCTCAGCCAGCATTGTGAATGGTTAGGAAGTAATATGTCATGTTTTACTCATACCTCAGCCAGCATTGTGAATGGTTAGGAAATAATATGTCATGTTTTACTCATACCTCAGCCAGCATTGTGAATGGTTAGGAAGTAATATGTCATGTTTTACTGGTACCTCAGCCAGCATTGTGAATGGTTAGGAAGTAATATGTCATGTTTTACTCGTACCTCAGCCAGCATTGTGAATGGTTAGGAAATAATATGTCATGTTTTACTGGTACCTCAGCCAGCATTGTGAATGGTTAGGAAGTAATATGTCATGTTTTACTGGTACCTCAGCCAGCATTGTGAATGGTTAGGAAATAATATGTCATGTTTTACTCGTACCTCAGCCAGCATTGTGAATGGTTAGGAAATAATATGTCATGTTTAACTCGTACCTCAGCCAGCATTGTGAATGGTGTCTGAGGCGGTGACAGACCAGGACAGTAAATCTAATACTTAGGCGTTTTTAGTCATGCATGAAAGGTCTGTGTTGGTTCTGTGGTTATAAGTAACATATCTGGCCATGCTGGCAGGGTCTGTATCAAACCCAATATCCACCTGGTACACTGGCAGGGTCTGAATAAAACCCAATGTCCACCTGGTACACTGGCAGGGTCTGAATCAAACCCAATGTCCACCTGGTACACTGGCAGGGTCTGAATCAAACCCAATGTCCACCTGGTACAATAACAGTATAAGTGGTTATAAGTTACATTTCTGGCCATGCTGGCAGGGTCTGAATCAAACCCAATGTCCAAAAAAGTGGGATTGATCTGTTTATCCAATTGTTTCAGTTTTCAGTAGTTGAATCCTTTGACGTATTATTGTTGATTTCAACATTTTTCATTTTCAACAAATGCACTGGGTTGGTTGTAAAGTGATACTAAACGTACAAACCAGCACTATTTTCACATAGTGGAAGATATACTGAATTCATACTGTTTTTCATACTAACATGGACCAAGATATGTGTTGCTTTTGCACATATTTTGTTCATTGGTTTTGCAAGAGTCTGATTGGTCGGTCATTGGGTTAATTTGTTTCGCAATATGTTCAAATCAAATCAAGCTTTATTTATTTCAGACATGGATGCAACACAATGGCGTCACAGGAAAAAATGTATAAAAAACAATGAAAATAAACTGAAATATTTACTACACAACAAACATAAGAGGATAAAAACAGAAGAATAACAACTGAAAAACCAATGAGCACTCTAAGGATTGGTCAGTCATTGGGTTAATTTGTTTTGCAATATGTTCAAATCAAATCAAGCTTTATTTACACAGTACATTTCAGACCTGGATTCAACACAATGGCTTCACAGGAGAAAAAAAAAATGAAAATAAACAGAAATATTTAGTACACAAAAATAAGAGGATAAAAAACAGAAGTTTACCAACTAAAATTCTAATGAGCATCCTAATTTATAATTAATATAGGAGGGACTCGGAAAGACACTATGGCGGTGTCGACTGAAAGTTGACTAATAACAACAACTGGGACCTAAAAGACACCCACCATGACTCACAAAATCTGCCCAAGAAGAGGCAAACAAAATTAAAACCCACAACAAACTTAAAAGACAGGAAACAAACCAAAAAGGTGGCGCAGCTAAAGGTGTTGACTCTCCACATCTATCAAGACAACTGGAGCACTGGGCCAGACACTCTTAAATAGAACCTGGACCAGCTCAGGTGAAACACCTTCCCACTAACGAGATGGACAAGCCAGCACAGGTGTAACACATACTGACTAACGAGGTGACACCAATCAGTGCATTCTACGTGCTAACGAGCTAGACGTGCTGAAATCCAATCTCAAAACATAAATGGAAAAAACCAAAGCCTGTGACACCTTTCCCCTTAAGACAAATATCCTATATTTTTGTTGGACAAGTTTGCTCACCCCCAACAGAAAACTTCCATTTCACATAATCAACTACAATACTACTGCAATATAAACATGGTGTCTACTGGCTGTCAACAATTAAAAACAAGAAAAAACAAGTATTTCTAAATAATAATATACAATCGTATTATTTTTTTAATGCATTTTCTTTCAATAGAATCCTAAAACCCTCTAGCTTCTAGAACTCTCATCTTCCTAAAACCCACTAGCTTCTAGAACTCTGGTCCCCTTGGAACGAGCCCAAAAAACTAAATCTCCAATACGGAAAAACGTGCAGTCAAAATAAATTGTGATACATGGCAACGCACTGGCTAAACGCACAACTTGTTGACTGCCCACCCTTGAGACAATCAGCAACCAACTCCTGCAATATCCGTGGTAACTTTCCACCTTACTTCTCTCTCTCTTTTCAGGGTTCACTCGATAGGCATGTTGTTGGATCGGGGCCCAGTCCCCAATGTCATGCATTTGGGTTGGCACATCTGAGAATGAATCATGATATTCTAAAAGCAGGGCAACATTGTCAATATAATTGTACACAAAAATGGTCAGCTGGTTGCATAAATAATTATGAATACTAAATGTTACATAAATTGTAAATATGAAAATCAAAACCAAATGTACACCCCTTTGTTAATATGTATTGGCAATACTTCAGTGAGGCATGGAATAATAAAACACGTATCTTTTGTCAGACTGAATGTTTGAAGTATGAGGTGATTTGAGTCATGCTTCTTCAGTAGTGGAATAAAGACAATTAGCATTTGAATGTTGTAAAGAAATACTGGAGTGATGTCAGATTGTTAATAAAAATTGATTAGTACAATTTATTATACTGCTTTCATGTGTGTATATACACAAACATCTGCAACAATTATCATATTACATGTATTTTTTTAAACAAGCAGCTTTTTCAACTTGTAGAAAACAGCTAGCTACATTTTGAAGTGCTGCATTTTGATTAAAGTGGGTCACCAACGCAGTAAGAGTAACACAGCTCTTTTTTTGTTAGTCACTTTTTGTTAAATAATACTCTTTCAATTCAGAGCCTGGATTTTCCCCTGCTGCTAATATCCATATCATGCTGCAATCAATTGAACAGGGCAAAGGATAAGGATAAGGTAGAACATCATTAAAATACTCCTTCTACAATGTTAAAACATTCTACATTGTGACATCATTAAAATACTCCTTCTACAATGTTAAAACATTCTACATTGTGACATCATTAAAATACTCCTACAATGTTAAAACATTCTACATTGTGACATCATTAAAATACTCCTTCTACAATGTTAAAACATTCTACATTGTGACATCATTAAAATAATCCTTCTACAATGTTAAAACATTCTACATTGTGACATTATTTCATTGATATCATGAAACAACTCCTTCATGTATGTATTTTCTGATGTTTGATCAGAGATCTTTTATCAGAGTATCTCTTGTCACATTGATCACAGCTATGAGGTTTCTCTCCTGTGTGTGTTCTCTGGTGTACAGTCAGAGAGCAATATGTAGTAAAACTCCTCACATTGATCACAGCTATAAGGTTTCTCTCCTGTGTGTGTTCTCTGGTGTCGAATCAGATGGCTTGATGTAGTAAAACTCATCCCACATTGATCACAGCTATAAGGTTTCTCTCCTGTGTGTGTTCTCTGGTGTCGAATCAGATGGCTTGATGTAGTAAAACTCTTCCCACATTGATCACAGCTATAAGGTTTCTCTCCTGTGTGTGTTCTCTGGTGTATTTTAAGTTCTGATGAAGATGTGCAACCTTTCCCACAGTCAGAGCAGCAATGAGATTTCTTCCCTGTGATTCTCTGCTGGTGTTTCGACGTGGAGAGACTCTTCTCTGCCTCGTCAGCATCATGAGATTGTTGAGGCTCCCCAGAGGATCCACGATAGTCATGTCTCTCTCCTGTGTGAACAACAAGTCAGACAGATGGTTTAAGGCCCACAACAGCAGAAATGCACTGTAAAAGGTGATGTGTAGCCATGATGTTGTACAAACACTGACGTCTGTAATGAATGTTCATTATTTGACATTTGTCTTAAGATTGTCAAGTGAACAACAATAGTCATATAACGTGTAAGGTAACTTATTTGAAAAGTCATTACTTCATTACATTGCTCAACATTTGTCATAATTATTTAAAGCAGTTCATTTGTATCCGCTCTCTCGTTGGACTTCGGCCGCATATTTTCCCCCATTTTCTTCAAATCGAAAACGTTGAAGCCACGCCCTTTTCCTGAAGAATTGCATTATGGGTCCTAAAGTACTGCGTGTATACGTCATATTTTGGCGAATTTAGTACGACATCCGGGAACTTTTGGCATACTAACTACATCATACTATGACCAATAAGCAGACTATATACTCTATTAACATCACAAATAGAATACTCATACTAACTACATCATACTATGACCAATAAGCAGACTATATACTCTATTAACATCACAAATAGAATACTCATACTAACTATATCATACTATGACCAATAAGCAGACTATATACTCTATTAACATCACAAATAGAATACTCATACTAACTATATCCATACTATGACCAATAAGCAGACTATATACTCTATTAACATCACAAATAGAATACTCATACTAACTACATCATACTATGACCAATAAGCAGACTATATACTCTATTAACATCACAAATAGAATACTCATACTAACTACATCATACTATGACCAATAAGCAGACTATATACTCTATTAACATCACAAATAGAATACTCATACTAACTACATCATACTATGACCAATAAGCAGACTGTATACTCTATTAACATCACAAATAGTGCAGTTAGTATGAGTATTCTAACACAGCTCAGGACTCTGGGCAGCCATTTTGTTTGTTTAAAAACTAGGTTGCCCTTTTAAAAAGCCACTCAACAATCAATCAATCAATCTGCAGTTCAACCAATAACAAAGCCATAATTCCACCCCTGTTTTGGTAATAAGATGATGGATGGGGCTGGAGAAATGTAACTAGTTTCTAATTCATAGACAGACCTATGGATGTAAGGACTGACCCTCCATGATATCAACATTATAGTTTTAACCATGTTGAGGCTATACAGTGTTGATTTACATTGTTTCTAAACATTGAAGTAAAAAAGCTTATTTGGGGTTCTGATGGTGTAAAAACAGTTGAACTAAACTCATGAGGCATGTGTTATATTCTTCAAGAATCAATGGCTATAAATAAATAATTTAAAGTCAAAATATGGATGCAGCAATTGCAGATTTCCCTTTTAACACCAAACATCAGTTCAACAACAGCAGAGTTTGTACCTCTGTATTTAAGACAGTACTTACCAGTGGTAATCACGGCCCGGTTTCTCAAAACCATCTTAATACTTACGAGTGTTACGTTCATCTTTAGAACCGGATGCCTGAAGATGCGTTTGGGAAACCGGGACCAGATATCCAGTTTCGTCCTCTTCATTTTTCGATGTGACAGTCATCTCACCCTCCTCTTCTTTCACTGAAACGTCGTCGTCCTCCTCTTCCTCTGTAACGTCTTTCTCTACTTCTTTCACGGTAACAGCCTCACCTTCTACTTGTTTTTGTATAACAGCCTCCTCTTCCTCCTCCCCCTCTTTCACGAGAGCTTCTTTCTCCATCCAGCAGACCTTCTCTTCTTCAGCAGGAACGGGGTTAAGTTTGAGACTGGAGCTATGAGGCATGTACTGAAGTCGCTAAGCGGTATAATTCAAAGCACTGTCGCTTTATCAGCAGCACGTGATCAATGACGTCTGAAGAATCATTTCGTCGAACACCTGATTGGTTTGGTATTGGGCTCGTTCGACACTGCAGCCGACAGTGTAGGTGGCTGCTGACAACTGACTGACTAATTTACAAATCACCTTGCATCATAAATAACTACTCATTATTATTTATAAATCAGTCAGCCAATCACCGTTTACCCACAACGCAGCATGGATTTGATGCTCTCGAACACGGCCAGTGGTTTAATATATGACATAATGGCTACGCTGCTACGGCGTGTGACTTCATCTATAAAATGTGGCTGTTCTAAATTCTGTGTCGCTCAAAGCCTTGAGTAAATGAACCTATTTTTGATACAATTGGCTGTAAAGCATCAATGCTTCAGGAAGCTGTGTTTCCCCATCACTACTTTTCAGCATGTTTTCTGTGAATTAGACTACGGGAGTTTTGTAACTTTTTCCACGTTGGCTTACTGTTAGTTGGGTTCTGATTGGTCTCCGGTAGTTGGTCTCGCTGACCATAACCGTGCTGGTTGGCTACGCTGGTTAGGCTAATAGCTAGTTGGCTAAATAGCTAACGTTAGCTGGCTGGTTAAGATAACTGCATATAGCTAACGTTAGCTGGCTGGCTAAGATAACAGCATATAGCTAATGTTAGCTGGCTGGCGTAGATAACTGCATATAGCTAATGTTAGCTGGCTGGCTAAGATAACTGCATATAGCTAATGTTAGCTGGCTGGCTAGGATAACTGCATATAGCTAACATTAGCTGGCTGGCTAAGATAACTGCATATAGCTAACGTTAGCTGGCTGGCTAAGATAACAGCATATAGCTAATGTTAGCTGGCTGGCTAGGATAACTGCATATAGCTAACGTTAGCTGGCTGGCTAAGATAACTGCATATATCTAATGTTAGCTGGCTGGCGTAGATAACTGCATATAGCTAATGTTAGCTGGCTGGCGTAGATAACTGCATATAGCTAATGTTAGCTGGCTGGCGTAGATAACTGCATATAGCTAATGTTAGCTGGCTGGCGTAGATAACTGCATATAGCTAATGTTAGCTGGCTGGCGTAGATAACTGCATATAGCTAATGTTAGCTGGCTGGCGTAGATAACTGCATATAGCTAATGTTAGCTGGCTGGCGTAGATAACTGCATATAGCTAATGTTAGCTGGCTGGCGTAGATAACTGCATATAGCTAATGTTAGCTGGCTGGCTAAGATAACTGCATATAGCTAATGTTAGCTGTTTGGTGTAGATAACTGCATATAGCTAACATTATTTGCACCCCGCTAACTAGCTAGCCATTTCACATCGGTTACAAATGGTGAATGCTATCTGCGATTCTTGGGACATCCGTACCCTAAACCCTAACCCCTAACTTAACCATTTTAAATGTCAACTTCAACAGGCTAGGGACGTCCCAAGGATGTATCGCTACCTGAAAATACATTATCTAAGTGATTGATAGTTGGTATTCAGCAGTCATTAAGCCTTATTTACTTTAATGAACTACTAAAATAGTGATTTTGTCAGACAGCAGCTCTACACTTTATTGACTGACTGATCCATTCATCCTTCCATCCATCCTCAGCCTTCCTCTCCTCTGAAGACCCAGTGAGGGTGGAGCTCAGTCAGGGAGCTGTTGAGGGACTGGTTAGGAAGAACACTTCTACAGCCAGAGGTCACACATGGTTTAGATGGTAAATATTTATGTCCCCTTAGCGGTTCATCACGTAAGCTAAAGGGAATATGTTCCATCATCTATGTTTATTTACATTAGTGCAAATTGTCTACTGATATTGGTGTAATTTCTCACCCCATTTGGCTGTATGAAAGTTAATTTCCCCTCAGACACACACATTTGTTCTTTGCTTTTATGAAGGTAATTTGTGTAGAATGTACTTTTCCCCCACTCATTCACCCCACCTCTTTACGTTGCTTATTTATATTCAGTGGCCTGACTGCGTCCAGACTGTCAAAGGCCCATCCTGTTAGATCTGAACCTAATGGAGCTTGTAGTGATCGGATGACAGAAGTCACATTTAGGTGCCAGGTGTAACTGAGGCCATAGATGCTCCAAATCCATTACTTTGAATGTTTTATATAATATGACTAAATGTGTTTATTTCTGTGTTGCAGGGGCAGTCAAGAAAAGGAACGGCAAGGCCACAGAACATGACATAAGCAGAGCTGTGGGAGACCACCTCAAGCCCCTGGTAGAGCCAGGGGTGGTGTTTACCACTCCATCAGCAGAGCTGTGGGAGACCACCTCAAGCCCCTGGTAGAGCCGGGGGTGGTGTTTACCACTCCACCAGCAGAGCTGTGGGAGACCACCTCAAGCCCCTGGTAGAAGGCTTGAAAAGTGGGATTGATACTGTTTTTCATACTAAGATGGAGGGTCTGTTGATTGATCAGTCATTGGGTTCATTTGTTGAAATCAAATCAAGCTTTATTTATACAGCACATTTTAGACATGGATGCAACACAATGGCTTCACAGGAGAAAACAATGAAAATAAACAGAAATACTTGGTAAACAAAAATAACAGGATAAAAAAAAAAAAGATTAACAACTGAAAGACCAATGAGCATTCTAAGGAAATGCCATTGATTAAAACACTAATTGGATGCAATATCCAACCCAAAATATAAGCTTGTTTTTTAGGAGGGGTTCTCAAAAACACTATGGGGGTGTCGATTGAAAGTTGACTAGTAACAACAACTGGGACCTAAAAGACACCCACCATGAGACCCAATAAATCTAACCAAGAAGAGGGAAACAAAAGAAAAACCCACAACAAACTTAAAGACAGGAAGCAAACCAAAAAGGTGGAGACTCTCCACATCTATCAAGACAACTGGAGCACTGGGCCAGACACTCTTAAATAGAACCTGGACCAGCTCAGGTGAAACACCTTCCCACTAACAAGATGGACAAGCCAGCACAGGTGTAACACATACTGACTAACGAGGTGACACCAATCAGTGCGCCCTACGTGCTAACGAGCTAGACGTGCTAACGAGCTAGACGCGCTAACGAGCTAGACGTGCCAAAGTCCAACCTCAAAACATAAATGGAAGTCTGTAACACCTTCCCCTTAGGACAACAAATATATTTTATATTTGACTCAATTTATTAGGATTGTTAATAAAATTGATTCTAGACCGATTTATTATACAGCGTCCATGTGTATAAGCTGCAAGTACGTTGAAATTAAATAGTTTTCTTTTCAACTTTCAACTAAAACCAAACTTATATTGTACGTCAGGCAGACATTTTGCTAGGTGGGATATCCCCAATGTCACAGTTTACGTGTCCAAATCAATAGTCCAAATGCAGAAACAGTTTGTGATAAATTGAAAACCTAAATGTAAAATGTGCTATATACACAAACTGCCACAATAATCACATTACTTAAACAAGCACCTTATAAACTGCACAAGCACCAGAAACGCTGTTGTTTTGACAAGTAGCAATAAATCACTGATATCGATTAGGGGGGAAATCAGGTTGTACGTGCTGTTGAAACTAACACAACTAAAAAAATACATGGAAATGGGAGATATCTTTTACCTCACTGGTTAGAGGACAACCCGCAGAAGACAGTCAGCTGTCGTGCAACCTTTTGGAGTGATGCATTTAAATGTAGGGTTCGCTAAACAAAGGAACGCAACACTTATTTGTCATAACATAATCGATATCATGCTAAAATAATTTGTGTGACAGGAGGGAGATGAGGTTGCACATCCTGTTAAAACTAACAGCTCAAAAACCACAATGAATCTGGGAGTAATGTGTACATCCCTGGTTAGAGGACAATTTGTAGAAAATAGATCGCTACATTTTGAAGTGTTGCATTTTGATTTAAGTGGGTCACCAACATGGTAAGTGTAACACAGCTCTTTTTGTGTTGGTCACTTTTTGTTAAATCACAAAAATAGTACTATTTCATTTCAGAGCCTGGTATTTTCCCCCTGAGGCTAATATCCATATCATGTTGAAATCAATAGAACAGGGGACAAACATTTAGGGTTCGACATTGTGACATCATTAAAATACTCCTACTACAATGTTACATCATTCTACATTGTGACATTAATTCATTGATATCATGAAACAACTCCTTCATGTATTTTCTGATGTTTGATCAGAGATATTTTACGAGAGTATCTCATCCCACATTGATCACAGCTATGAGGTTTCTCTCCTGTGTGTGTTCTCTGGTGTTGAGTCAGAGAGCCAGAATGACAAAAACTCTTCCCACATTGAACACAGCTATACAATTTCTCTCCTGTGTGTGTTCTCCGGTGTTGAGTCAGAGAGCCAGAATGACCAAAACTCTTCCCACATTGAACACAGCTGTAAGGTTTCTCTCCTGTGTGTGTTCTCCGGTGTTGAGTCAGAGAGCCAGAATGACCAAAACTCTTCCCACATTGAACACAGCTATACGATTTCTCTCCTGTGTGTGTTCTCTGGTGCACTGTTAGAGAGCTAGATTGAACAAAACTCTTCCCACATTGATCACAGCTATAAGGTTTATCTCCTGTGTGTCTTCTCTGGTGCACTGTCAGAGAGCTAGATTGACAAAAACTCTTCCCACATTGATCACAGCTATAGAGTTTCTCTCCTGTGTGTGTTCTCTGGTGCAGTGTCGGAGAGCTAGATTGACTAAAACTCTTCCCACATTGATCACAGCTATAAGGTTTATCTCCTGTGTGTATTCTCTGGTGTAAAGTCAGATGGCCAGATCTAGTAAAACTCTTCCCACATTGAGCACAGCTATAAGGTTTCTCTCCTGTGTGGATCCTTTGATGAGTTTTAATGCCTGATGAGGAGGAGAATCTCTTCCCACAGTCAGAGCAGCAGTGAGTTCTCTTCCCTGTGGATCTCTGCAGGTGTTTATTGAGGCGTTCTGATCTGGAGAGACTCTTCTCTGCCTCGTCAGCATCATGAGGTTGTTGAGGCTCCCCAGAGGATCCACGATAGTCCCGTATCTCTCCTGTGTGAACAACAAAGTCAGATGATTAAAGGCCCACAACAGTGGAAATCCACTGTAAAAGGTGATGCCAACAGCGTAGCCATGATGTTGTACAACAATTGACGTCTGTAATGAATGTTAAAATTATTTGACAATTGTCTTAAAATTAGCAAGAATAGTCATATTTTAGTAGTAACATCGATGATTGTAGGCTAGAAATAAGTTATTCATGTTGTTGACACTAAGCACTGTGCCAGATTACTTTTGGTCTCCAATATAAGCCCCTTTCTGTGTTTCCTAAAATTGCGTCACGAGGGCAATGCACATGTAATTTGGTTGCAGAAACTCCTCCCTGCTAATGAGGAAACCACTAGTTATGGATGTAGTATATCTGCTAATGAGGAAACCACTAGTTATGGATGTAGTATATCTGGTAATGAGGAAACCACTAGTTATGGATGTAGTATATCTTCTTATGGCTGCAGGGTGAATATTGAAAAAACTGGAAAATATGCGCACATTTTCAAACGGCCTCTTAAGAAATTTTTGATCTTCCAATATGCATATATTTACTACTATTGGATAGAAAACAGTCTATAGTTTCTAAAAACGTTTGAATTATTTCTCTAAGTTGAACAGAACTATTTTTACAGCCCATTTCCTATCCAGAATTGAGATTTCCAAAATGCTATGTCTCTCTTTAAGACCTTGTCTATACAAGGTCATGTCACTTAGGACCGTAGAAACACGTCACACGCCTTTATCTGGGTGTAATGCGGAAGTGAGAGAAGAAAGGAGTCGAATATCTCTTCCAGGGGCTGAACACCACATCATCTAGTGAGACCTGCGCAGTTTAATTTTTTTTCCGGGCGAGAGGCAGAACCTGGACTCGGCTCCTGGAATACGCTCGTTAAAGGTGAATATGACCTCTGCCTACGATATTATTTGATACATGTCACAAAATCATCCTAAAGTATGTTTTTTCAATATACTTTAATTATATTATTGCAATTTATTCTGGACTTTTTGAAGAAAGACAGATTAGCGTCGCACGGCCATTGTGCTTGCAAATGCAAATTAATTACTTAAAAATCATACAATGTGATTTTCTGGATTTTTGTTTTAGATTCCGTCTCTCACAGTTGAAGTGTACCTATGATAAAAATTACAGACCTCTACATGCTTTGTAAGTAGGAAAACCTGCAAAATCGGCAGTGTCTCAAATACTTCTTCTCCCCACTGTATATATATAAAAAAGAAAATTGCTGACACCCTTCCCCAGAGGTGTCTCATTATTGGGATTCATTGCTGATTCCTACCTGTAGCTCACTATGAGGTGTCTAGTTATAAAGGTTAAGGCAAGGCTTTCGACTCTGTCAATCACCACATTCTTATCGGCAGACTCAACAGCTTTGGTTTCTCAAATGACTGCCTCGCCTGGTTCACCAACTACTTCTCAGATAGAGTTCAGTGTGTAAAACCGGAGGGCCTGTTGTCCAGACCTCTGGCAGTCTATAAGGGGTACCACAGGGTTCAATTCTCTGGCCGACTCTTTTCTCTGTATATATCAAAGATGTCGCTCTTGCTGCGGGTGATTCTCTGATCCACCTCGGCGCAGACGACACCATTCTGTATACATCTGGCCCTTCTTTGGACACTGTGTTATCAAACCTCCAAATGAGCTTCAATGTCATACAACTCTCCTTCCGTGGCCTCCAACTGCTCTTAACCGGGGTAAATGGGGTACAACAGTTGAACTAAGCTCATGAGGCATTTATATGTGAATTCTTCAAAAAACAGATGGGTACATATCATTAATGTATACGTCCCAAAATGGATGTAACAACTGCTGATTGCCCCTTTAAGACTACATATTGGGCTAATCTAATAGGAGATATTGAGGACTACAGTATTTCAGGCATTGTCATTGGATGCATTTGATCAATTGTTAATGTTTTGTTGATGGTCCACTCTTGATGTTCTACACGTTACAATGTAGCTTCAGCCATTTCTACAGAACAACATTACAGTGTAGAAACCCTTTACTGCATATTGGTTCAATGACTGCAGAGACGGTACTTACTGGTGTTAAACAGATCTCCAACCTCTTCTTCTTTCACACCAAAAACGACATCCTCCTCTTTCTCTTCTTTCACTGTAACGTCTTTCTCTTCTTCTTTCACCTTAACAGCCTCACCCTCTACTTCTTGTTTTACTGTGACATCCTCTTTTTCCTCCTCCTCTTTCACGACAATGTTCAGCCACAGACCCTCTTTCTCCTTCCAGCAGACCGCCTCTTCTTTAACAGGAGGTGGGATGTTTAGGGAGCTCATGTTCGGGGATGTTAGCTAGCTAGCTATCATTAGCGACTAGGCTAGTGCTAACTTAACCAGCCAGCTACTATAGCTGACTAATACAAAATAACGTAATCTTAAATTAAATAGGTTAACAAGTAGATACGACCTAAGTGTGTCGAATACACAGCAGCTAATATACACCGAAAGCGTATAAATAGCTTGAATCGTTCGGCTATGTTGGCTAGCAAGCTACCGAGGTGGTTGACGAGCTGTTTATGAAGAACCGTCCACTAGATTATACGTCACGCTGGCAGCGTCGCCTGAATGACGCACATCGCCGTCTGCTGACTGGAGGGGAAACGCAGTTGAGGATCATATTTTTTTTTCAAACAAAGATTATTTTAAATGGATTTAATTAAATAATACTATTATATTGAGACATACAAAGACAGGAATGTGGTGATTGATTAGTGTGGATAAAAAATGTTTACTACAGCACATTTAAGGCAGTTTCATTAAGTCAAACTAAATCTAAATAATTAGCAAGCTACTGTAGGTCCATACTGCTCCTACATGGTGTAACAATACGTTATGTAGATGTATATAATGAACAGACTAGGTCTATACTGCTCCAACATGGTGTAACAATACATCATGTAGATGTATATAATGAACAGACTAGGTCTATACTGCTCCTACATTGTGTAACAATACATCATGTAGATGTATATAATGAACAGACTAGGTCTATACTGCTCCTACATGGTGTAACAATACATCATGTAGATGTATATAATGAACAGACTAGGTCTATACTGCTCCTACATGGTGGAACAATACATCATGTAGATGTATATAATGAACAGACTAGGTCTATACTGCTCCTACATTGTGTAACATTACATCATGTAGATGTATATAATGAACAGACTAGGTCCATACTGCTCCTACATGGTGTAACAATACATCATGTAGATGTATATAATGAACAGACTAGGTCTATACTGCTCCTACATGGTGTAACTATACATCATGTAGATGTACACTACCATTAAAAGTTTGGGGTCACTTAGAAATGTCCTTGTTTTTTAAAGAAAATCTAATTTTTTCATTTATTTACCTGTTTTTGCTTTGTCATTATGGTGTATTGTGATGTCATTATGGGGTATTGTTATGTCATTATTGGGTATTTTGATGTCATTATTGGGTATTGTGTAGATTAATGAGGGGAAAAAATGATTGAATCAATTTTAGAATAAGGCTGTAACGTAACAAAATGTGGAAAAGGTGAAGGGGTCTGAATGCTTTCTGAATGCATTGTATATATAGGGGCAGTACTTAGTGACATCACTTCATGAAACAGGAGGTACAAATATATAACATAGTTTCACAATATCAACATTCAATGTATCAAAATATATGACCAAGCTGGAAGTGGAAACGCCAGCCCAGCCACAATCCTAGAGGTTCACTGATGATCAACCTCCTCCTTCACATCTGACTCCTGATGATCAACCTCCTCCTTCACATCTGACTCCTGATGATCAACCTCCTCCTTCACATCTGACTCCTGATGATCAACCTCCCCCTTCACATCTGACTCCTGATGATCAACCTCCTCCTTCACACCTGACTCCTGATGATCAACCTCCTCCTTCACATCTGACGCCAGTGATCAATCCAGAGCGTCTTCTTTTTTGGGAAATCCCGATGGACGACGTCATCGAATAGGACGTCATCACCACCACCGCCCACAAGTTAATTGTCATTGAGGTTATTAATGGGAAGATGATATAAAAAAAAAAAATGATACAATTTTATAATAATATAAAGACCTGCTGTTTTCAAACTCTATTCCCTATGATGTATACTACAACAAAAATAACTTAAAATGTATAAATGTATAACACTCATGACTTGACTGATTAAAGTAAACCACAGTTTTGTAAATACATAACGCCATCTAACCAAATATCAAATGAATGTTAGCTATATGCAGTTATCTTAGCCAGCCAGCTAACATAAGCTATATGCAGTTATCTTAGCCAGCCAGCTAACGTTAGCCATATGCAGTTATCTTAGCCAGCCAGCTAATGTTAGCTATATGCAGTTATCTTAGCCAGCCAGCTAACATTAGCTATATGCAGTTATCTTAGCCAGCCAGCTAACAATTAGCTAAATGCAGTTATCTTAGCCAGCCAGCTAACAATTAGCTAAATGCAGTTATCTTAGCCAGCTAACGTTAGCCATATGCAGTTATCTTAGCCAGCCAGATAACGTTAGCTATATGCAGTTATCTTAGCCAGCCAGCTAACATTAGCTATATGCAGTTATCTACGCCAGCCAGCTAACATTAGCTATAGGCAGTTATCTTAACCAGCTAACGTTAGCCATATGCAGTTATCTTAGCCAGCCAGCTAACGTTAGCTTTACGCAGTTATCTTAGCCAGCCAGCTAACATTAGCTATATGCAGTTATCTACGCCAGCAAGCTAACATTAGCTATATGCAGTTAACTTAGCCTGCCAGCTAACGTTAGCTATTTAGCCAACTAGCTATTAGCCTAACCAGCGTAGCCAACCAGCTAACGTTAGCTATTTAGCCAACTAGCTATTAGCCTAACCAGCGTAGCCAACCAGCTAACGTTAGCTATTTAGCCAACTAGCTATTAGCCTAACCAGCGTAGCCAACCAGCTAACGTTAGCTATTTAGCTAACTAGCTATTAGCCTAACCAGCGTAGCCAACCAGCACCGAGACCATTTAGAACCAAACTAACAAAACCTAAACGTGTTTGCAGATCAAAAGATCGAGGACAACAGAATGATGGGAGAAAATAAACCTTCAGAAGTCATTGATCAATGCTGATAAAGTAACACACTGCTTAAATAATAATGAGTAGTTATTTATGATGTAAGGTGATTTGTAGATCAGTCAGTCGGCAGAAGTGTCGAACCAAACCAAACCTGGCCTGGTGGTAATAATGACCTGGTGGTTATAATGACCTGGTGGTAATAATGACCTGGTGGTTATAATGACCTGGTGGTTATAATGACCTGGTGGTAATAATGACCTGGTGGTAATAATGACCTGGTGGTAATAATGACCTGGTGGTAATAATGACCTGGTGGTAATAATGACCTGGTGGTTCTAATGACCTGGTGGTAATAATGACCTGGTGTTTATAATGACCTGGTGGTAATAATAACCTGGTGGTTATAATGACCTGGTGGTTATAATGACCTGGTGGTAATAATGACCTGGTGGTAATAATGACCTGGTGGTTATAATGACCTGGTGGTCAGAATACCAGCCTCCCAGTCTGCTCCAGCCCAGGTCAGAATACCAGTCTCCCAGTCTGCTCCAGCCCAGGTCAGCCAACCAGCCTCTCAGTCTGCTCCAGCACAGTGTGCTCCAGCCCAGGTCAGAATACCAGCCTCCCAGTCTGCTCCAGCCCAGGTCAGAATACCAGTCTCCCTGTCTGCTCCAGCCCAGGTCAGAATACCAGTCTCCCAGTTTGCTCCAGCCAGATAGTCACCGACAACTGCAATCCTTATTGATTCAAATGGGAAGTTCTTAGAGAAGGAGAGGGAGTGAAAATGGAGAGAGGCGGAGAGAGGGGAGTGAAAAGGGAGAGAGGCGGAGAGATGGGGGTGAAAAGGGAGAGAGGCGGAGTGAAAAGGGAGAGAGAGGGAGTGAAAAGGGAGAGAGGCGGAGAGGGGGAGTGAAAAGGGAGAGAGGCGGAGAGAGGGAGTGAAAAGGGAGAGAGGCGGAGAGAGGGAGTGAAAAGGGAGAGAGGCGGAGAGAGGGAGTGAAAAGGGAGAGAGGCGGAGAGAGGGAGTGAAAACGGAGAGAGGGGAGTGAAAAGGGAGAGAGGCGGAGAAAGGGCAGAATACCTGACCACTGTGACTGACCCAAACTTAAGGAAAGCTTTGACAGAGAGGCGGAGAGAGGGAGTGAAAAGGGAGAGAGGCGGAGAGAGGGAGTGAAAAGGGAGAGAGGCGGAGAGAGGGATTGAAAAGGGAGAGACAGACTCAGTGAGCATAAATGTCAAATGTGTGATTTCATGAACTGGTACATACAAGAAAACCAGGTTTTAAAGTTCTGTTCAATAGCCATCCCATCATTACAAAACAATTGAAAGGCTAAGTCTATCATCTCCTGAGAAGTGGTAACTATTCACATGAACTTTTCAAAGAGGTTTGGTGCCCCCTGGTGGCTGAACCCGAGATCAATGAGAGATCTTGTCAGAAACAATGACAGAGTCCCACTTCTCAGCTATCTTTATTTACATCAAACTAAACTAACTGCTATCTTGAAATGTTGAAAAAGTGTTTTTAAATAGCTCAGGCTGATACCCTACCTGAGCGACAAGGTGAGTCACACCTCCATCTCCATTAACTACATCACACCTGTCCAGACCCACTAGAACACACCTCCGTCTCCATTAACTACATCACACCTGTCCAGACCCACTGGAACACACCTCCATCTCCATTAACTACATCACACCTGCCCAGACCCACTAGAACACACCTCCATCTCCATTAACTACATCACACCTGCCCAGACCCACTAGAACACACCTCCATCTCCATTAACTACATCACACCTGCCCAGACCCACTAGAACACACCTCCATCTCCATTAACTACATCACACCTGCCCAGACCCACTAGAACACACCTCCATCTCCATTAACTACATCACACCTGTCCAGACCCACTAGAACACACCTCCATCTCCATTAACTACATCACACCTGCCCAGATCCACTAGAACACACCTCCATCTCCATTAACTACATCACACCTGCCCAGATCCACTAGAACACACCTCCGTCTCCATTAACTACATCACACCTGCCCAGACCCACTAGAACACACCTCCATCTCCATTAACTACATCACACCTGCCCAGACCCACCTACTGGAACACAGCAAGAGCATTCATCAGCACCATTTTATTTCTCTCCGTCACTTTCAACTTTTAGATAATAAAGCATTTGACCTTTCTATTGAATTAACAACAGAGGATTGGTTGATTTCCAGGTTTAATTAAGTATAATTTTTAAGATGATTTATGAGAAAAGTATCGTCCAACTCTGGGGTATCTCACTGCACCCTCAAATGCCATGTTTTGAAATATACAGACAGACAGATTAAAAGTAATTTTACATTGTATAACTATACTTCTGACAGCCAACTTTCTAACTCCGCCCATAACTTTATGACATCATAACATTCCCAGAAGGATTATTGAGTCATTGTTAGTTTTACACTGAAGACATGACTCTGCCGTTGTGCTGTAGAATTTGTGAATTTTGTCTCTTGTATAATAAGGGACTATCATTTGTCCCAACATCACAGGCCACAGACTTTGATGCAGTTAAAGACTTCCAAAAGTGTTTCCGCAGTTTAAGATCAACTGAGTTTTTTAAATGGTGTTTCTCCCTGTGCACCTGCCAATGTAAATCCTTTGAACGAGACAAGTTACCAGACAGAACATATTGCTAATGTTCTTCCCATTAATAACCTGAATGACAATTAACTTGTGGGCGGTTGTGGTGATGACGTCCTATTCGATGACGTCGTCCATCGGGATTCCCCAAAAAAGGAGGAGGTTGATCATCAGGAGTCAGATGTGAAGGAGGAGGTTGATCATCAGGAGTCAGATGTGAAGGAGGAGGTTGATCATCAGGAGTCAGATGTGAAGGAGGAGGTTGATCATCAAGAGTCAGATGTGAAGGAGGAGGTTGATCATCAGGAGTCAGATGTGAAGGAGGAGGTTGATCATCAGGAGTCAGATGTGAAGGAGGAGGTTGATCATCAGGAGTCAGATGTGAAGGAGGAGGTTGATCATCAGGAGTCAGATGTGAAGGAGGAGGTTGATCATCAGGAGTCAGATGTGAAGGAGGAGGTTGATCATCAGGAGTCAGATGTGAAGGAGGAGGTTGATCATCAGGAGTCAGATGTGAAGGAGGAGGTTGATCATCAGTGAACCTCTAGGATTGTGGCTGGGCTGGCGTTTCCACTTCCAGCTTGGTCATATATGTTGATACATTGAATGTTGATATTGTGAATCTATGTTATATATTTGTACCTCCTGTTTCATGAAGTGATGTCACTAAGTACTGCCCCTATATATACAATGCATTCGGAAAGCATTCAGACCCCTTCACTTATTCCATATTTTGTTACATTACAGCCTTATTCTAAAATTGATTCAATCATGTTTTCCCTCATCAATCTACACAATACCCAATAATGACATCACAATACCCCATAAGACATCACATTGCCCCATAATGACATCGCAATACCCCATAATGACAAAGCAAAAACAGGTAAATAAATGACATTTTTTGATTTTCTTTAAAAGACAAGGACATTTCTAAGTGACCCCAAACTTTTGAATGGTAGTGTAAATCTACATGTTGTATTGTTACACCATGTAGGAGCAGTATAGACCTAGTCTGTTCATTATATACATCTACATGATGTATTGTTACACCATGTAGGAGCAGTATAGACCTAGTCTGTTCATTATATACATCTATATGATGTATTGTTACACCATGTAGGAGCAGTATAGACCTAGTCTGTTCATTATATACATCTACATGATGTATTGTTACACCATGTTGGAGCAGTATAGACCTAGTCTGTTCATTATATACATCTACATGATGTATTGTTACACCATGTAGGAGCAGTATAGACCTAGTCTGTTCATTATATACATCTACATGATGTATTGTTACACCATGTAGGAGCAGTATGGACCTACATGGTAGCTTGCTAATTATTTTGATTTAGTTTGACTTAATGAAACTGCCTTAAATGTGCTGTAGTAAACATTTTTATTCGCACTAATCGATCAACACATTCCTGTCTTTATGTCTCAATATAATAGTATTATTTAATTAAATCCATTTAAAATAATCTTTGTCTGAAAATAAAATATGATCCTCAACTGCGTTTCCCCTCCAGTCAGCAGACGGCGATGTGCGTCTTTCAGGCGACGCTGCCAGCGTGACGTATAATCTAGTGGACGGTTCTTCATAAACAGCTCGTCAACCACCTCGGTAGCTAGCTAGCCAACATAGCCGAACGATTCAAGCTATTTATACGCTTTCGGTGTATATTAGCTGCTGTGTTTTCGACACACTTAGGTTGTATCTACTTGTTAACCTATTTAATATTACGTTATTTTGTATTAGTCAGCTACAGTAGCTGGCTGGTTAAATTAGCACTAGCCTAGTCGCTAATGATAGCTAGCTAGGTAACATCCCTGAACATGAGCTCCCTAAACATCTCCCCTCATGTTAAAGAAGAGGGGGTCTGCTGGACGGAGAAAGAAGCTCTGGGGCTGAACATTGTCGTGAAAGAGGAGAAGGAAGAAGAGGATATCACAGTAAAAATAGAAGTAGAGGGTGAGGCTGTTACAGTGAAAGAAGAAGAGATAGACGTTTCAGTGAAAGAAGAGGAAGACGCGTTCAGAGTGAAAGAGGAGGAGGAAGAGAAAGAGGAGGATGTTACAGTAAAAGAAGAGGAGGAAGAGAAAGAGGAGGAGGCAGTTTTTGGAGTGAAGAAGGAAGGAGAGATTACTGTCACATTGAAAGATGAAGAGGAGGAGATAGGAGATCTGATTAACACCAGTAAGTACCGCCTTAAATGTGTTTTTAACTTTGGATATTCGGAGTTGGCTCGTCAATACCTCTTCAACGGAGGGCCCAGGATGATGACTGATATGTCTAGAATCAGACGACATAGAGAACAAGCTACCCCTTGTTTTCTCCGTTCCGTTTCCAAAAAGTGACTTAACATTTATATTTGAGAAGGGTCTATCTGCTGACCGCAGACTGGGGGGCACGGCATGGAGTGATGATTTACTGCACACCGTTCCCCCAATAGTGCCATGTGAGAGTTGGGTTGGCTACACCAAAGATTATGGATATACTGACAAGATGTCTCTCCGCCCTAACAAGGGGAGTCGTTGTCCACAAAGCTTCACTGCGTGTTGTCTAGCTCCCGCCTATCCTTTCTTTGGATTGGTGGATTCATCTTATTATTGTAATCTATTGTTTATATTCTATGAGGGTTGTTGTTGTCAACCGCCTGTATTCAATAGAGAGAGATGCTAAGCTACTAGCATGAATATGCACCGCCTGTATTCAATGGAGAGAGATGCTAAGCTACTAGCATGAATATGCACCGCCTGTATTCAATGGAGAGAGATGCTAAGCTACTAGCATGAATATGCACTGCCTGTATTCAATGGAGAGAGATGCTAAGCTATTAGCATGAATATGCACTGCCTGTATTCAATGGAGAGAGATGCTAAGCTACTAGCATGAATATGCATAGCGATCTGGAGACAACTCCTATAGTGTTTTTATCAAAGTTGTCGGTATGTCACGTGTTCACATAACAACTTAAGCATTACGAAACTTCTGTTGGATCAAGTAAACCTCATGTAGCAAATAAGCCATTCATTTTGTTGT
This sequence comes from Salvelinus fontinalis, assembly GCF_029448725.1. Lineage (NCBI taxonomy): Eukaryota > Metazoa > Chordata > Actinopteri > Salmoniformes > Salmonidae > Salvelinus > Salvelinus fontinalis. The sequence continues at coordinate 539,768 of NW_026600250.1, forward strand.
TGACCAAAAATCGACACTTTCCACATTGGGTTGATAATTGTTTCCACGTGGATACAACCTACTGTAGCCTACTGGCATGACCTAGAGAGATACAACCTACTGTAACCTACTGGCATGACCTAGAGAGATACAACCTACTGTAACCTACTGGCATGACCTAGAGAGTTACAACCTACTGTAACCTACTGGCATGACCTAGAGAGTTACAACCTACTGTAACCTACTGGCATGACCTAGAGAGTTACAACCTACTGTAACCCACTGGCATGACCTAGAGAGTTACAACCTACTGTAGCCTACTGGCATGACCTAGAGTTACAACCTACTGTAACCTACTGGCATGACCTAGAGAGTTAAAACCTACTATAACCAACTGGCATGACCTAGAGAGATACAACCTACTGTAACCTACTGGCATGACCTAGAGAGATACAATCTACTGTAGCCTACTGGCATGACCTAGAGTTACCACCTACTGTAGCCTACTGGCATGACCTAGAGAGATGCAACCTACTGTAGCCTACTGGCATGACCTAGAGTTACAACCTACTGTTACCTACTGGTATGACCTGGAGAGATACAACCTACTGTAACCTACTGGCATGACCTAGAGAGATGCAACCTACTGTAGCCTACTGGCATGACCTAGAGTTACAACCTACTGTTACCTACTGGTATGACCTGGAGAGATACAACCTACTGTAACCTACTGGCATGACCTAGAGAGTTACAACCTACTGTTACCTACTGGTATGACCTGGAGAGATACAACCTACTGTAACCTACTGGCATGACCTAGAGAGATACAACCTACTGTAACCTACTGGCATGACCTAGAGAGATACAACCTACTGTAACCTACTGGCATGACCTAGAGAGATACAACCTACTGTAACCTACTGGCATGACCTAGAGAGATACAACCTACTGTAACCTACTGGCATGACCTAGAGAGTTACAACCTACTGTAGCCTACTGGCATGACCCAGAGAGTTACTAGTAACTAGACTCTGTACACTGCCCATCTGTAAATAGCCCATCCAACTGCCTACCTCATCCCCATATTATGTTTTTATTTACTTTTTTTGCTCACACCGGTATTTCTACTTGCACATCATTTGCACGTATATCACTCCAGTGTTAATATGCTAAATTGTAATTACTTCGCTACTCTGGCCTATTTATTGCCTTACCTCTGTACTCCATTTGCACACACTGTATATAGATTTTTCTATTGTGTTATTGTAAATTTAACACCACTCTTCACCGACCCAGGAAGGGGTGTGGCCAAACAGGTGTTGCCCCTCGTTTCCCTTCTTCAGGGAAAACTAGGTATAGTGTTAGGTTCTAATTTTTCAGAATAAATAACTCACGGACACTAGAGAAGTTTAACCAAGTTTAATTATTCCCAAAGAGTTGTTACAGCTATAATTCAAACAAAAACATGTTCTCACCATCACAAGTATATATACCCCACTTTTTTAACTACTGTTCCCTGAAGGTCGGGTTGTGTTGACGACCGGCTCCCTCCTGTTGGGTTGTGTTGACGACCGGCTCCCTCCTGTCGGGTTGTGTTGACGACCGGCTCCCTCCTGTCGGGTTGTGTTGACGACCGGCTCCCCCTGGTCGGGTTGTGTTGACGACCGGCTCCCCCTGGTCGGGTTGTGTTGACGACCGGCTCCCCCTGGTCAGGTTATGCTAACGACCGGCTCCCCCTGGTCAGGTTATGCTAACGACCGGCTCCCTCTGGTCAGGTTATGCTAACGACCGGCTCCCTCTGGTCAGGTTATGCTGACGACCGGCTCCCTCTAGTTATGGTTATCCCCCTAGTTATGACTTCGAGTCATTTGTGTGTCAAAATTATTTGATCAGAATGCTTAAAGCATCAGACAAATTCAGTACGTATATTTGATTTTATAAAAACACATGGGGCGATTGGTAGAAAGAACAGTTGACTCTTGGTTGACCAAGATGTATTTTAGTTGGGGACAGCACTAGAACATGATTTTGGGGCTCCCGAGTGGCGCAGCGGACACTGCATCTCAGTGCTTGAGGCGCCACTACAGACACCCTGGATCAAAACCAGACTGTATCACAACCGGCTGTGATTGGGAGTCCCATAGGACGGCACACAATTGGCCCAGCATCGTCTGGGTCTGGGTTTGGCCGGGGTAGGCCGTCAATGCAAATAATAATTTGTTCTTAATAACTGACTTGCCTAGTTAAATAAAGATGAAATATATTTAAAACATGTAGCTTCATTACACCGTTACACTGGCATACAAACTCAGTAGCACAGAGTAGATCATCCATATGACCTTGGAAAATAGTGCATTGTGGGTAGTTTAGAAGATTTCCCGAAATAAATTAAAAAATATGTAATAACGCAAAAACATAACTGTTTGTACTTTTAGGTAACCATATCGTGACTACAACTAGCTTACTAAGTCTTTAACCACACTGTATTGTTACACTGGTGAGTAAAAACTAATGCTCCCTACACTTTAAACTTGTTGTCTGAAGATAAAATATACATTTTACTCAACTGCGTTACCCACTCCAGTCAGCAGATGGCGGTCTGCGACTTTAAGGTCATGCTGTTGGTGTGACGTATAATCTAGTGGACCGAATGCGTCTTTCAGCAGCAGCAACAATAGTTAGTCAGACACCTCCGTAGCTTGCTAGACAAAATAGCCGAACCAATATATCTCTTTAGACGCTTTAGTGTATATTAGCCACTGTGTTTTAAACCCACTTCTATCGTCTAGTTAGTTATCCGATTTAATTTCATATTTACGGTGTTGTTATTAGTCAGCAAGCGGGCTTGTTAAGTTAGCATTAGCCTAGCTAGCTAACATCCCCGACCATGCGGTCACTAAGCTACTCTCCTGCTAAAGGAGATGAGGATATCACAGTAAAACAAGAAGTAGAGAGTGAGGCCGTTACTGTGAAAGAAGAGGAAGACGCGTTCAGAGTGAAAGAGGAAGAGGATGTTACAGTAAAAGGAGAAGGGGAGGCAGTTTATGGAGTTAAAGAGGAAGGAGAGATGACTGTTACATCCAAAACGGAGGAGGAAGAAGAGGAGGAAACTGGATATCTAGGCCCGGTTTCCCAAACGCATCTTAAGGCATCCAATGGTTCTAACGATGAATTTAGCCATAAGATGGTTTTGGGAAACCGTTCCCTGATTAACACTAGTAAGTACTGTCTTAAATACAGAGGCACAAACTCTGCAGTTGTTGAACTGATGTTTGGTGTTAAAGGGGTAATCTGCAATTGCTACATCCATATTGTGACTTTTAAATGTTTTATTTATAGCCATTGATTATTGAAGAATATAACACATGCCTCATGAGCTTAGTTCAACTGTTTCCCCCATCAGAACCCCAAATAAGCTTTTTTTACTCCAATGTTTAGAAACAATGTAAATCAACACTGTATCGCCTCAACATGGTTAAAATTATAATGTTGATATCATGGATGGTCAGTCCTTTCATCCATAGGTCTGTCTGTCTCTAGTTACATTTCTCCAACCCCATAATCATCTTATTACCAAAACAGTGGTGGAATGACAGATTTGTTATTGTTTGAACTGCAGATTGCTGGGTTGTGTGGGTTTTTTAAACAGCAACAAAATGGCTGCCCAGAGACTTGGTTTGGTAAACAGCTGAGGAATGGGGGAAGGAGAAGTGTAACCACTCTCAAATTCATAGGGAAAGATATTGTAGAAACCGTACCCAACAACTAGCGACCCCGTCAAGAGGATCAGACATCTTGGTGTAACAGTTATAAGGTGTTGGCTTGACAGTCGCTGGACCCAGGTTTGAGTTCAGCTCAGGCTACACCCTGAATTCACTACACTATGAATACAAGGACTGGCCATCCATGATGTCATAATGATAGTTTAACCAGGTTTCTAGGCTATATAGTATATTCTAGAATTCATCCATGATGTCATAATGATAGTTTAACAGGTTTCTAGGATATATAGTATATTCTAGAATTCATCCATGATGTCATAATGATAGTTTAACCAGGTTTCGAGGCTATATAGTATATTCTAGAATTCATCCATGATGTCATAATGATAGTTTAACCAGGTTTCTAGGATATATAGTATATTCTAGAATTCATCCATGATGTCATAATGATAGTTTAACCAGGTTTCGAGGCTATATAGTATATTCTAGAATTGCCAGTGTAGATTTCCTGTAGGGTCAAATTGTTAGAGCTGTTGATAAATCATTGTATAATATTCAGCATTTATTTTCATGCCATTACATCAATAACGCCCAACCAGAAGAGAATAAACTCTTCCTGAACCACCTCCTCTTGCTGTCCTTCATACATTCTGACGTTGCTGGTAATAAGCTACACAAGCAGTCGGCAACCTACATTTGGAGTGCAAATGTATCTTACCATTTCTACTGATCTGGTGACAGTTATGATTTTCATATGTTCATTTTACTGGAACAGTTTCATTTCATTTATAATAGTATCTCAAACATTGTCTGTGATTAATCTACATTCTATCTAAATGAAAATTATACAAATCTAAAAGTAACTTTTATTGCCATTGCCACCTATGTAAAAAATAGCCTACATAAAGCCAACAAATAAAAATATTGCAAATAACTGTACTATAAATCACATGGCCTGTCCATAACGAACTTGAAACATTGTATAAAATATTCTGGGCCCTCAGTTTCCCGTGCCAGTGAGTTCTCGACCGACACAGCTGTAGGCTATTTGTGAAAGGGATAAGAAGTAATCAGGTGTTTTGACATTTCCACTGGATCAGAGCATTACGTTTTTCCCTTTTGTGCCGAGTGGTTATCGAAAGGGCGAGAGCTGGAAATATTTTTCAAATACTTTGAGGAGTTATTCTCCTTTGCAATTGACTTTGATTAGACTTTGTTTACTTGCTGTTTGAGGTGGGGGGGGGAAATGTGCTTTGAGAAGCTCCACAACTCAGTGGTGGTGCATTAAGACAATCAGAAATAATATCAGACATCCCCATATGGGCACATTTATAGGCCTACATTTGTGTGCAGGCCAGGTAGACTAGTCCTACTTCTATATGTGTAACAAGGTAGACTAGTTTTACATCTATATGTGTAACCAGGTAGACTAGTCCTACTTCTATATGTGTAACCAGGTAGACTAGTCCTACTTCTATATGTGTCACCAGGTAGACTAGTCCTACTTCTATATGTGTAACCAGGTAGACTAGTCCTACTTCTATATGTGTCACCAGGTAGACTAGTCCTACTTCTATATGTGTCACCAGGTAGACTAGTCCTACTTCTATATGTGTCACCAGGTAGACTAGTCCTACTTCTATATGTGTTGTCAGGTAGACTAGTCCTACTTCTATATGTGTTGTCAGGTAGACTAGTCCTACTTCTATATGTGTTGTCAGGTAGACTAGTCCTACTTCTATATGTGTTGTCAGGTAGACTAGTCCTACTTCTATATGTGTCACCAGGTAGACTAGTCCTACTTCTATATGTGTAACCAGGGAGACTAGTCCTACTTCTATATGTGTCACCAGGTAGACTAGTCCTACTTCTATATGTGTAACCAGGTAGACTAGTCCTACTTCTATATGTGTCACCAGGTAGACTAGTCCTACTTCTATATGTGTCACCAGGTAGACTAGTCCTACTTCTATATGTGTTGTCAGGTATACTAGTCCTACTTCTATATGTGTCACCAGGTAGACTAGTTTTACATCTATATATGTAACCAGGTAGACTAGTTTTACATCTATATGTGTAACAAGGTAGACTAGTTTTACATCTATATGTGTAACCAGGTAGACTAGTCCTACTTCTATATGTGTCACCAGGTAGACTAGTCCTACTTCTATATGTGTAACCAGGTAGACTAGTCCTACTTCTATATGTGTCACCAGGTAGACTAGTCCTACTTCTATATGTGTCACCAGGTAGACTAGTCCTACTTCTATATGTGTCACCAGGTAGACTAGTCCTACTTCTATATGTGTTGTCAGGTAGACTAGTCCTACTTCTATATGTGTCACCAGGTAGACTAGTCCTACTTCTATATGTGTCACCAGGTAGACTAGTCCTACTTCTATATGTGTCACCAGGTAGACTAGTCCTACTTCTATATGTGTCACCAGGTAGACTAGTCCTACTTCTATATGTGTCACCAGGTAGACTAGTCCTACTTCTATATGTGTTGTCGGGTAGACTAGTTCTACTTCTATATGTGTCACCAGGTAGACTAGTCCTACTTCTATATGTGTCACCAGGTAGACTAGTCCTACTTCTATATGTGTCACCAGGTAGACTAGTCCTACTTCTATATGTGTTGTCGGGTAGACTAGTTCTACTTCTATATGCGTAACCAGGTAGACTAGTTCTACTTCTATCTGTGTAACCAGGTAGACTCGTCCTACTTCTATATGTGTTGTCGGGTAGACTAGTTCTACTTCTATATGTGTAACCAGGTAGACTGGTTCTACTTCTATATGTGTAACCAGGTAGACTAGTCCTACTTCTATATGCGTTGTCGGGTAGACTAGTCCTACTTCTATATGTGTAACCAGGTAGACTAGTCCTACTTCTATATGCGTTGTCGGGTAGACTAGTCCTACTTCTATATGTGTAACCAGGTAGACTAGTCCTACTTCTATATGCGTTGTCGGGTAGACTAGTCCTACTTCTATATGTGTAACCAGGTAGACTAGTCCTACTTCTATATGCGTTGTCAGGTAGACTAGTCCTACTTCTATATGTGTAACCAGGTAGACTAGTCCTACTTCTATATGTGTCACCAGGTAGACTAGTCCTACTTCTATATGTGTAACCAGGTAGACTAGTTCTACTTCTATATGTGTAACCAGGTAGACTAGTCCTACTTCTATATGCGTTGTCGGGTAGACTAGTCCTACTTCTATATGTGTAACCAGGTAGACTAGTCCTACTTCTATATGTGTAACCAGGTAGACTAGTCCTACTTCTATATGTGTAACCAGGTAGACTAGTCCTACTTCTATATGTGTTGTCGGGTAGACTAGTCCTACCTCTTTATGTGTTGTCGGGTAGACTAGTCCTACTTCTATATGTGTAACCAGGTAGACTAGTCCTACTTCTATATGTGTAACCAGGTAGACTAGTTCTACTTCTATATGTGTAACCAGGTAGACTAGTTCTACCTCTATATGTGTAACCAGGTAGACTAGTCCTACTTCTGTATGTGTAACCAGGTAGACTAGTCGTACTTCTATATGTGTAACCAGGTAGACTAGTCCTACTTCTATATGTGTAACCAGGTAGACTAGTCCTACTTCTATATGTGTAATCAGGTAGACTAGTTCTACTTCTATATGTGTAACCAGGTAGACTAGTCCTACCTCTTTATGTGTTGTCGGGTAGACTAGTCCTACTTCTGTATGTGTAACCAGGTAGACTAGTTCTACTTCTATATGTGTCACCAGGTAGACTAGTCCTACTTCTATATGTGTCACCAGGTAGACTAGTCCTACTTCTATATGTGTCACCAGGTAGACTAGTCCTACTTCTATATGTGTTGTCGGGTAGACTAGTTCTACTTCTATATGCGTAACCAGGTAGACTAGTTCTACTTCTATCTGTGTAACCAGGTAGACTCGTCCTACTTCTATATGTGTTGTCGGGTAGACTAGTTCTACTTCTATATGTGTAACCAGGTAGACTGGTTCTACTTCTATATGTGTAACCAGGTAGACTAGTCCTACTTCTATATGCGTTGTCGGGTAGACTAGTCCTACTTCTATATGTGTAACCAGGTAGACTAGTCCTACTTCTATATGCGTTGTCGGGTAGACTAGTCCTACTTCTATATGTGTAACCAGGTAGACTAGTCCTACTTCTATATGCGTTGTCGGGTAGACTAGTCCTACTTCTATATGTGTAACCAGGTAGACTAGTCCTACTTCTATATGCGTTGTCAGGTAGACTAGTCCTACTTCTATATGTGTAACCAGGTAGACTAGTCCTACTTCTATATGTGTCACCAGGTAGACTAGTCCTACTTCTATATGTGTAACCAGGTAGACTAGTTCTACTTCTATATGTGTAACCAGGTAGACTAGTCCTACTTCTATATGCGTTGTCGGGTAGACTAGTCCTACTTCTATATGTGTAACCAGGTAGACTAGTCCTACTTCTATATGTGTAACCAGGTAGACTAGTCCTACTTCTATATGTGTAACCAGGTAGACTAGTCCTACTTCTATATGTGTTGTCGGGTAGACTAGTCCTACCTCTTTATGTGTTGTCGGGTAGACTAGTCCTACTTCTATATGTGTAACCAGGTAGACTAGTCGTACTTCTATATGTGTAACCAGGTAGACTAGTTCTACTTCTATATGTGTAACCAGGTAGACTAGTTCTACCTCTATATGTGTAACCAGGTAGACTAGTCCTACTTCTGTATGTGTAACCAGGTAGACTAGTCGTACTTCTATATGTGTAACCAGGTAGACTAGTCCTACTTCTATATGTGTAACCAGGTAGACTAGTCCTACTTCTATATGTGTAATCAGGTAGACTAGTTCTACTTCTATATGTGTAACCAGGTAGACTAGTCCTACCTCTTTATGTGTTGTCGGGTAGACTAGTCCTACTTCTGTATGTGTAACCAGGTAGACTAGTTCTACTTCTATATGTGTAACCAGGTAGACTAGTCCTACTTATATATGTGTGCAAATTAATTACTTACAAATCATACAACGTGATTTTCTGGATTTTTGTTTTAGATTCCGTCACTCACAGTTGAAGTGTACCTATGATAAAAAATTACAGACCTCTACATGCTTTGTAAGTAGGAAAACCTGCAAAATCGGCAGTGTATCAAATACTTGTTCTACCCAGTGTATATATTAAAAAATAAAAAAATAAATTTGCAGACACCCCTCCCCAGAGGTGTCTCATTATTGTGATTCATTGCTGATTCCTACCTGTAGCTCACTATGAGGTGTCTAGTGATAAAGGTTAAGGCAAGGCTTTCGACTCTGTCAATCACCACATTCTTATCGTCAGACTCAACAGCCTTGGTTTCTCAAATGACTGCCTCGCCTGCTTCACCAACTACTTCTCAGATAGAGTTCAGTGTGTCAAATCGGAGGGCCTGTTGTCCAGACCTCTGGCAGTCTCTATGGGGGTGCCACAGGGTTCAATTCTCGGGCCGACTCTTTTCTCTGTATATATCAATGATGTCGCTCTTGCTGCTGGTGATTCTCTGATCCACCTCTACGCAGACGACACCATTCTGTATACATCTGGCCCTTCTTTGGACACTGTGTTAACAAACCTCCAAATGAGCTTCAATGTCATACAACTCTCCTTCCGTGGCCTCCAACTGCTCTTAAACGCTAGTAAAACTAAATGCTCTTCAACCGATCGCTGCCCGCATCCGCCCGACTAGCATCACTACTCTGGATGGTTCTAACTTAGAATATGTGGACAACTACAATTACCTAGGTGTCTGGTTAGACTGTAAACTTTCCTTCCAGACTCACATTAAACATCTGCAATCCCAAATTAAATCTAGAATCTGCTTCCTATTTCACAACAAAGCCTCCTAAACTCATGCTGCCAAACATACCCTCGTAAAACTGACTATCCTGTCGATACTTACTTCAGTGATGTCATTTATAAAATAGCCTCCAACACTCTACTCAGCAAACTGGATGCAGTCTATCACAGTGTCATCCGTTTTGTCACCAAAGCCCCATATACCACCCACCGCTGCGACCTGTATGCTCTCGTTGGCTGGTCCTCGCTACATATTCATCGCTAAACCCACTGGCTCCAGGTCATCTATAAGTCTTTGCTAGGTAAAGCTCCGCCTTAACTCAGCTCACTGGTCACCATAGCAACACCCACCCATAGCATGGCCTGTTTATTGCCTTACCTCCTTACTCCATCACACTGTATATAGATTTTTCTATTGTGTTATTGACTGTACTTTTGTTTATCCCATGTGTAACTCTGTTATTTTTGTCGCACTGCTTTACTTTATCTTGGCCAGGTCACAGTTGTAAATGAGAACTTGTTCTCAACTGGCCACCTGGTTAAATAAAGGTTAAGTAAAAAAAAAAAAAATTGTTCATGACGTCCTCCAGTGATTTTTAACGTTTCCTGTTGAAAAGTGATATATAAATACAGTAAAGTACAAACACACTAAAGGGAAACAAATAAATGTTTTGAGCAAAATAGTGTTTTTTTAGACAACTGCAAACTAGAAGGAGTGAGTGATGTCATAGTAAGGCCTTCAAGGAGTTGAGTTGATGGGATTTACATTTACATTTAAGTCATTTAGCAGACGCCCTTATCCAGAGCGACTTACAAATTGGCTTGATGGGCTTGATGGGAAGTCGTGATGTCATCCAATAGGAGACTGATCTTCATGTGAATATTCATTATTCTTTTTTAAATCCTTCCTGTTCTCTCAAGTTAGTTGTTGATCATTGCTAGAAAGCCATTTTCAAGTCTTTCCATAGATTTTAAAGACGATTTAAGTCTAAACTGTAACTAGGCCACTCAGGAACATTCAATGTCATCTTGGTAAGTTCCTCCGGTGTAGATTTGGCCTTGTGGTTTAGGTTATTGTCCTGTTAGGACAGTTTTTTGTATTCAGATCTCTGAAATGCTTCGTAACATTTAATGTCTCCTTATATAACGCTGGGAAAACAGTTTTCATGGGCACAGAAATTCCAAATCATTTCAGAGTTTGCAAAATCCAATGGTTCTAACCGAGAGTCACCTTAACTTTATTGACAACACCCAAATGGATACTGTCATTAACGCAGTTCTTCAATAATTACACATAATTCTTAATACTGTAGCTGTTTAGTTAGTCACATGTTCAACTATCATCAGCTGATCCAGGAAATCATTTTCTGAACGACAGTCACATGACAAACATCACGACATGCAACAACAACCAAAGTGCTTCTTCGTTCATTACTCTGGTAAAGACAGTTATGCCGTGCTCCACGTTGGATCCAACATCCCTAACAAATTGATGTTTATAATGTTATTGTCTGCTTGATTTACTGTAGGGTCTCGTTAGTCTGTTTGCACACAGAGATACTTAGCTCATAATGTGTAGAGAACTGTTCCTTGATGGATAGGCTATTGTACAACACACAGAGCTATTTTCCTTTATTCAGGACATTTAGAATGACAACACATTACAGAGTAGCCTAGTGGGATTATTCACAAAATTATCTGGTTATGAAATGTCATGACAAAGCCATTTTAGTTTCCATGTTTCACTTGAAATATTAAATGATTTATAGTCCTAGGTCTATGTTGTTGTTAGGTGAAGTTATGGGTCCTACAGTAGGTCTATGTTATTGTTTGGTGAAGTTATGGGTCCTACAGTAGGTCTATGTTATTGTTAGGTGAAGTTATGGGTCCTACAGTAGGTCTATGTTATTGTTTGGTGAAGTTATGGGTCCTACAGTAGGTCTATGTTGTTAGGTGAAGTTATGGGTCCTACAGTAGGTCTATGTTGTTGTTATGGGTCCTACAGTAGGTCTATGTTATTGTTAGGTGAAGTTATGGGTTCTACAGTAGGTCTATGTTGTTGTTAGGTGAAGTTATGTGCCAATTTGTTAAACACTTAGTATACAAACCCTTATTGTCCAGCTGATGGCATAGCTAGCCAAAGATAATTTTACTGGTTGAAGTATTTTATAACTATAAAGCAGTTGATTTTTTCGACAATAACACAAACATTTTAAGCAGGTGATTCAAGCGAGCCTTACAATTTATAATCCAATAGTAATGTGAAATGCACTCATAACCTGTAAATTGAGGCTATATTTGCTTTAGCCAATGAGAACTCCCCTGAGTTTTCCCCCACGGTGGTGAATTAGTGAATAGACACCAGAGGTTAATGTGAGTTTCCTTCAGTAGCACTCCTGATCTTGTGCTGTAATATTCAGAATACATTGTGGAAAATCTAAAATCTTCGCTCACCATTTTTGCTTCAGGCAAATATACTACATCCATAACTAGCGGTTTCCTCATTAGCAGATATACTACATCCATAACTAGTAGTTTCCTCATTACCAGATATACTACATCCATAACTAGTGGTTTCCTCATTACCAGATATTCTACATCCATAACTAGTGGTTTCCTCATTAGCAGATATACTACATCCATAACTAGTGGGTTCCTCATTACCAGATATACTACATCCATAACTAGTGGTTTCCTCATTAGCAGGGAGGAGTTTTGTAGCCTGCAATCATCAATGTTACTACTAATGTGAAATCAAGACTAAATCTGACTTGTTGCTGTCTTGACTGGCTTAATTTTCAAATTTAACAGACGTCAATTGTTGTATAACTTCATGGGTACGCTCTGGGCATCACCTTTTACCTCAAATAAACAGTGGATTTCTGTTGTTGTGGACCTTTAACCATCTGTCTGACTTTGTGGTTCACACAGGAGAAAGACGTGACTATCGTGGATCCTCTGGGGCGCCTCAACAACATCATGATGCTGACGAGGCAGAGAAGAGTCTCTCCAGATCAGAACTCCTCAAGAAACACCAGCAGAGACCCACAGGAAAGAAATCTCACTGCTGCTCTGACTGTGGGAAAAGATTCAACTACTCATCACACCTTAAAATACATCAAAGAATTCACACAGGAGAGAAACCTTATAGCTGTGATCAATGTGGGAAGAGTTTTATTAAATCTAGCCAACTGACTGAACACCAGAGAACACACACAGGAGAGAAACCCTATAGCTGTGGTCAATGTGGGAAGAGTTTTTCTTCTTCTAGCTATTTAACTATACACCAGAGAACACACACAGGAGAGAATCCGAGCTGTGATCAATGTGGGAAGAGTTTTTCTACTTCTAGCCGCCTAACTGTACACCATAGAACACACACAGGAGAGAAATCGTATAGCTGTAATCAATGTGGGAAGAGTTTTAGTCAATCTAGCTCTCTGACAGTGCACCAGAGAATACACACAGGAGAGAAGTCGTTTATCTGTGATCAATGTGGGAAGAGTTTTGTTCGATCTGGCCATCTGACAGTGCACCAGAGAATACACACAGGAGAGAAACCTTATAGCTGTGGTCAATGTGGGAAGAGTTTTTCTACTTCTAGCTATCTAACTATACACCATAGAACACACACAGGAGAGAAACCTCATAGCTGTGGTCAATGTGGGAAGAGTTTTTCTTCTGCTAGCTATCTAACTATACACCATAGAACACACACAGGAGAGAATCCGTGCTGTGATCAATGTGGGAAGAGTTTTTCTACTTCTAGCTATCTAACTATACACCAGAGAACACACGGGAGAGAAACCTCATAGCTGTGATCAATGTGACAAGAGATACTCTGATAAAAGATCTCTGATCAAATATCAGAAAATTGATATATGAAGGAGTTGTTTCATGATATCAATGAATTAATGTCACAATGTAGAATGTTTTAACATTGTAGTAGGAGTATTTAAATGTCTCAATATAGAATGTTTTAATATATAGTATATTAATATACTCTACAGTCAGTCAGTCAGAATGTCACAATGTAAAACCCTAAACGTTTGCCCCCTTATCAATTGGTTTCAACATGATATGGATATTAGGTTCATTGGGGGAAATCCAGGCTCTGAATTGGAAGAGTATTATTTATGTGATTTAACACAAAGTGACTAACGAAAAAAGAGTTGTCCTCTAACCAGTAATGTACACATTATTCCCCGAATCAATTGATTTCAACATGATATCGATGAGTTATGACAAATAAGTGTTGTGTTCCTTTGTTTAGCGACCCCTAAATTTAAATGCATCACTCCAATATGTAGCTGACTGTCTTCTGCAGGTTGTCCTCTAACCAGTGAGCTAAAAGATATCTCCCATTTCCATGTGTTTTTTTTAGTTGTGTTAGTTTCAACAGCAAGTACAACCTGATTTCCCCCCTAATCGATATCAGTGATTTATTGCTACTTGTCAAAACAACAGCGTTTTTGGTGCTTGTGTCCATGGTGAGGACAACTTGGTTTCTGATTGTCTCAAAGTTGGGCAGTCAAAAAGATTTGTGTTTTGTGTTTAGCCAGTGCGTTCCATGGATCACAAATTATTTTGACTTTCCGTATTAGAGATTAGTTTTGTTTGGGCTCGTGAGTTTTAGAAAAATACACGTTATTTTTCTTGTTTTTAATTGTTGACAGCCAGTTATTATAGTTATTATCATTTTTATATTGGTGAAGGTGAAGCTGATTATAGTTTGTATTGTAGTTGATTATAATGTGAAATGGAAGTTGTTTTCTGTTGTTGGTGAGCAAACTCTTAAGGTGTTAGTTAGTCTTTTGTTTTCCCATTTATGTTTTGAGGTTGGACTTTAGCACGTATAGCTCGTTAGCACGTAGGACGCACTGATTGGAGTCACCTCGTTAGTCAGTATGTGTTACACCTGTGCTGGCTTGTCCATCTCGTTATTGGGAAGGTGTTTCACCTGAGCTGGTCCAGGTTCTATTTAAGAGTGTCTGGCCCAGTGCTCCAGTTGTCTTGATAGATGTAGAGAGTCAACACTTTTAGTTGCTCCACTTTTTTGGTTTGCTTCTTGTCTGTAAGTTTGGTGTGGGTTTTTCTTTTGTTTGCCTCATCTTGGGCAGATTTAGTGGGTCTCATGGTGGGTGTCTTTTAGGTCCCAGTTGTTGTTACTAGTCTACTTTCAGTTGACACTGAGAGCAAAACTGCAACATTATGTTATAATACTTTTATTGCATCAAATGGTTGTTTTAGGCAACAGAATAGAGGGTTCTTAGAACTATAGTGTCTGTGTTCTACTGAGGATGGGCCTCTGGGAGAAAACACTGACAGGAGATTTACAATGTCTTTTGGGTGATAAAACCTAAAGAGACTGCATTTCAGAGCATGAGTTAATGTTTCTGTTCTATATGGTATCAGGGAGAGATGACCCCAGGGCCAGACCCTGGTCTCTACACAAAGAGGACTGTTTTTACAGCAGATACTGTCTTCTGAGAATTATAAGTATCTTTTATACAAATCTTAACCTTGTGACCCATTCTATACGTCTGTTGTTCGTCATGTAGGTTGAAAGGGGTGTATCTTGGCTGTAAAAGACCTTTGTACTTTTGTCTCGTGGCTCTCAATGAATCAGCTGGGGGTGATTCGTCAACCAGCCATCATTATCGTAGAGCACTCAATTGATTCACTTTATATGTGTGCATTGTATTGATCTGCTCCCTTATTATAAAGTGAATAAAGGTTTAGTTTAAGAATAATTCTGACTTGTGTGATAAGTTTCTCTCCTCATTTGATATTAAAGAAATTAACAACCACATTTGGTGATGGGGGGTTAGAGGAACCAAGGTGGCTGACTACCTGTTGATGTTGAAGAAGCGTCCCGTCCACTAGATTATACGTCACAGTGGCAGAATCACCTGAAAGATGCACATCGCCATCTGCTGACTGGAGTTGGTATCGCAGTTGAGAAAAAACTTTCAGACAAAAAGCGACGTCCAAGGACGTCGAGTTATGGGCGATATCAGGTCTGTCTGTTATGGCCGCTATTTCGCCCCAAAATAGTCAACCCAAATCGGGTTGTGTATAACTATGTAAATGTCTCTCGGACAAGGGGGACTTTTATCAATATACACTCTAAAAAGTAAAGTTTCCTGGAGTATCCATTTTCTTAAACTCCCTGGCCACCCTCCCTCCATTATAAAAAAATATTTTAATAACAATATTGACAATATTTATTTAAATAATTCATTATTTAGTGGCACCACAAATGTGAATAAATATTTACAGAACAATTTACCAAACAAAACACATTACAATATTGCAACATTTCTGCAGACATGTCAGACCATAATAAATAATACATTTACTTTGTATAGTGCTTTTCATGACATTTAAATATATATAAATAATGATGTACAATAAAAACAACATACATTAAAAATGAATCATAGGTAAACTAACAAAATTGTAGACTTGATGCTGAATACAAATTTTTCAGGTTTAGTGTGTATATCATATCCACTTAGTTATGTTAGGAAGTTTGCCATCTTTATGACCGGCCCTGGTAACTTCACCCCAACTTCTCTTATCCCCAGAACACAGTAACTTAACAACATAAGTGTTTTTCTGACATTTTTGGGAAATTTAAGGGAAAATAAAAATACAGCCCTAGCAGAGCCCCAAGTCCCATGGGGACGTCCTCGAGGGCGTGGATGTTCTCCCCATCAAAGGCCAGCGGGATTTCACTCTCATGGTGAAATGGATTTCCACCAATGTGCAGTAAAGGAGTGAAGAGCGGTGAAATCTGTCAACAAAAGTAAGAAAAGATGAATACACACACAATTATCAAAGAACATAACAAATGTTCAGCTGTAGTTTTATATAAGCATGCACACCTATGTTAATGAAGAAACAGATGATTGGTGCATAGGCATACCTTGTCACGGACATAAAGGCCACTCGGGTCCTCATTGAAGAGGTAGGGCAAGAGCAGAATCGCTGCTGTGGTCTCCAGTCCTAGTAAAGTAAAGCAATGATCTTACCACACATGCTAATTTTATTACAAAATACATAAAAGAAAGGGAAGGAATAAGAGCAAATACCTCTTCTGTATTGTCCTTCAGGGACTGTCAAAATAGCAGGATGATGTCCTCACCCCTGCCTCGCCTCTCTACCTCTGATAGTCCTTCAATTATCTTTTTGTCTATATCCATTCCATGGACTTGAATAATTTCTGAGAAGATCTAAAAAAATCATTTGTACACATTTGTATGCTAATAGATTTCAGTTTGTATTGACTGCTATGTAGGTTAAATGTACACTTCAAATGCAGCTGTCCTACAACATATCTGTACCTTCTTCTTGATCCCAATTGCATTGTGTCCATGTTCTGTCCTATAAGAATTTCAAAGGAAGAGAAAATGTGTCAAAGAATAGTCTTACAAGCATTAAAATATATATATATTGAAAGATAAATGGCATCGACATACAATTGAAAGTAAAATAGAAGAACATATTGGAGAAAGCACTAGCCAATACAGTACTGCCATACAGTAACAGTACTGCCATACAGGCCTAATATCACATTTCAAGATATCTCTGTTCACAAATTGTTCAATATTTTATCAGGCTGACGTGAAAGATTATACGCAACATTTTGCTGCGTGGCAATACTGTGTTTGGATTCTGAAGGGCCTTTATACTAAAGAGGTAGTCTAGACACTGTATTATTACCATTATGCATTTGAATCCCATCTACAGCTACCATCTAAGATATTAATTTCCCTCCACAAGGGGGCGGACATGTAACGTTTCCAAAATGGGATAGTATTGTACATGTAACGTTTCCAAATGGGATAGTATTGTCCATGTAACGTTTCCAAAATGGGATAGTATTGTCCTTGTAACGTTTCCAAAATGGGATAGTATTGTCCATGTAACGTCTCCAAAATGGGATAGTATTGTCCATGTAACGTTTCCAAAATGGGATAGTATTGTAAAGGCTATATAAAGAGGAAGACCTCCATTGACGATTCAGATCGTTGTAACAGGTCTCGTCTGGACAGGTCACCGTCCTTAGTTAGTTAGTTAACGTTAGCTAGTTCATTATCACAGTTAGTCAGAAATATTTAATATTTTCAAGTTCAGAAATCAGAACCCATCACCTGCTATGTAAAAGAGACAGAAGAATGTACAATGGTCAATGCTATCCGGGATCCTTGGGACATCCCTACCCTAAACCCTAACCTTAACCCCTACCATAACCATTTTAAACGTCAACTTCAACGGGCTAGGGACGTCCCAAGGATGTATCTCTACCTGAAAATACATGATCTAAGTGATTGATAGTTGGTATTCAGCAGTCATTAAGCCTTATTTACTTTAATGAACTACTAAAATAGTGATTTTGTCAGACAGAAGCTCTACACTTTATTGACTGACTGATCCATTCATCCTTCCATCCCTCCTCAGCCTTCCTCTCCTCTGAAGACCCAGTGAGGGTGGAGCTCAGTCAGAGAGCTGTTGAGGGACTGGTTAGGAAGAACACTTCTACAGCCAGAGAGGTGAGAGGTCACAGATGGTTTAGATGGTCAATATTTATGTCCCCTTAGCGGTTCATCACGTAAGCAAAAGGGAATATGTTCCATAATCCATGTATATTTACATTAGTGCAAATTGTCCACTGATATTGGTGTAATTTCTCACTCCTTTTGGCTGTATGAAAGTTAATTTCCCCTCAGGCACACACATTTGTTCTTTGCTATTATGAAGGTCATTTGTGTAGATTGTACTTTTCCCCACTCATTCACCCCACCTCTTCACATTGCTTATTTATATTCAGTGAACTGACTGCATCCAGACTATGTCAAAGGAACATCCTGGTAGATCTGAACCTAATGCAGCTTGGAGTGATCAGATGACAGAAGTCACATTTAGGTGCCAGGAGTAACTGAGGCCATAGATGCTCCATATCCATTACTTTGAGTGTTTTATATAATATGACTAAATATGTTTCTGTGTTGCAGGGGCAGTCAAGAAATGTAACGGCAAGGCCACAGAACATGACCACTCCACCATCAGAGCTGTGGGAGAACACCTCCAGCCCCTGGTAGAGCCGGGGGTGGTGTTTACCACTCCACCAGGCCTTCAGCAGGCTGGAAAAGTGATACTGTTTTTCATACTAAGAGGGACCAAGAGTCTGTTGATTGGTCATTGGGTTAATTTGTTGAAATCAAATCAAGCTTTATTTATACAGCACATTATTATTTAGTACACAACAAACAGAAGACTAACAACTGAAAGACTAATGAACATTCTAAGGAAATACCATTGATTAAAATATTAATTGGATGCAATATCCAACCCAAAATATAAGTTTGTTTTTTAGGAGGGGTTCTGAAAGACACTATGGGGGTGTCACTGAAAGTTGACTAGTAACAACAACTGGGACCTAAAAGACACCCACCATGAGTCCCACTAAATCTGCCCAAGAAGAGAAAAACTAAAGAAAAACCCACATCAAACTTAAAGACAGGAAGTCCCAGTCCCCAATGTCATGCTCTAGTACATTTGGGTTGGCACATCTGAGAATGAACCCTGATATTCTAAAAGAAGGGCAACAATGTCAATATAATTATACCCGAAAATTGTCAGTTGATTGCATAAATAATTATGATTACTAAATGTTACATGAATTGTAAATATCAAATATCAAAACCAAATGTCTGTTCATATGTATTGTATGTATAATATTGAACATAAAGTAATATGTATAAATTACTGATATCGATTAGGGGGGAAATCAGGTTGTACCTGCTGTTGAAACTAACAACTAAAAAACACATGGAAATGGGAGATATCTTTTACCTCACTGGTTAGAGGACAACCTGCAGAAGACAGTCAGCTACATTTTGGAGTGATGCATTTAAATTTAGGGGTCGCTAAACAAAGGAACACAACACTTATTTGTCATCACTCATCGATATCATGCTAAAATCATTTGTGCGAGAGGAGGGAGATGAGGTTGCATGTCCTGTTAAAACTAACAGCTCAAAAACCACACAGAATCTGGGAGTAATGTGTACATCCCTGGTTAGAGGACAATTTGTAGAAAACAGCTAGCTACATTTTGAAGTGTTGCATTTTGATTCAAGTGGGTCACCAACATGGTAAGTGTAACACAGCTCTTTTCTTGTTAGTCACTTTTTGTTAAATCATATAAATAGTACTCTTCCAATTCAGAGCGTGGATTTTCCCCCTGAGGCTAATATCCATATCATGTTGAAATCAATAGAACAGGGGACAAACATTTAGGGTTCTACATTGTGACATCATTAAAATATTCCTACACTATTCAACATTATTTTATTGATATCATGAAACTACATGTATTTTCTGATGATTAATCAGAGATCTTTTATCAGAGTATCTCGTCCCACATTGATTACAGCTATGAGGTTTCTCTCCTGTGTGTGTTCTCTGGTGTCTAGTCCGACTGCTAGACATGGTAAAACTCTTCCCACATTGAGCACAGCTATAAGGTTTATCTCCTGTGTGTGTTCTCTGGTGTGATATCAGATGGCAAGATTGACCAAAACTCTTCCCACATTGACCACAGCTATAAGGTTTATCTCCTGTGTGTATTCTCTGGTGTATAGTTAGATAGCTTGATGTAGTAAAACTCTTCCCACATTGGTTACAGCTATAAGGTTTCTCTCCTGTGTGTGTTCTCTGGTGTACAACAAGACGGCTAGAACAAGTAAAAATCTTCCCACATTCATCACAGCTATAAGGTTTCTCTCTTGTGTGTGTTCTCTGGTGTAATATCAGGCTGCTTAGCTGAGTACAACTCTTCCCACATTCATCACAGCTATACGATTTCTTTCCTGTGTGTCTTCTCTGGTGTAATACTAGGTTTTTTAGCCAAGTAAAACTCTTCCCACATTGAGTACAGCTATAAGATTTCTCTAATCCTGTGTGGATTATCTGATGAATTTTAATGCCTGCTGATGAGGTGAATCTCTTCCCACAATCAGAGCAGCAGTGAGGTCTCTTCCCTGTGGATCTCTGCAGGTGTTTCTTGAGGTGTTCTGATGTGGAGAGACTCTTCTCTGCCTCGTCAGCATCATGATGTTGTTGAGGCTCCCCAGAGGATCCACAATAGTCCCGTCTCTCTCCTGTGTAAACAACAAAGTCAGACAGATGGTTAAAG
Organism: Salvelinus fontinalis; assembly: GCF_029448725.1. NCBI lineage: Eukaryota > Metazoa > Chordata > Actinopteri > Salmoniformes > Salmonidae > Salvelinus > Salvelinus fontinalis. The sequence goes on from NW_026600250.1 coordinate 560,522, forward strand.
GCCCACAACAGCAGTAATCCACTGTAAAAGTGATGCCAACAGCGTAGCCATGATGTTGTACAATAATTGACGCCTGTAATGAATGTAATGATTATTTGACATTTGTCTTAAAATGAGCAAGAATAGTCATATTTGCCTTGTTTTCACATTAGTAGTAACATCGATGATTGTAGGCTAGAAATAAGTTATTCATGTTGTTGAAACTCTAAGCAGTGTGCCTGACAACTTTTGGTCTCCAATATAGGCCCCTTTCTGTGTTTGCTAAAATTGTATGAGGAAACCGATAGTTATGGATGTAGTATATCTGCCTGGAGCAAAAATGGTGAGCAAAGATTTTAGTTTTTCACAACGTGTTCTGAATGTGAATGGGGGAAAACTCAGGGGAGTAACCTCAAACAAACGTACAGTCAATAACACAATAGAAAAATCTATATACAGTGTGTGCAAATGGAGTAAGGAGGCACGGCAATAAATAGGCCTTAGTGGCAAAATAATTACAATTTAGCACATTAACACTGGAGTGATAGATGTGCAGATGATGATGTGCAAGTAGAATTACTGGTGTGCAAAATAGCAAAAAAATAAATCATAAAACAATATGGAGATGAGGTAGGTAGTTGGATGGGCTATTTACAGATGGGCTGTCCAGCTGCAACGATTGGTAAGCTGCTCATATAGTTGCTTCTTAAAGTTGGTGAGTTAAAGATATGTCTCCAACTTCAGCGATTTTTTGCAATTCGTTCCAGTCATTGGCAGCAGAGAACTGTAAGGAAAGGCGGCCAAAGGAGGTGTTGGCTTTGGGGATGACCAGTGAGATATACCTACTGGAGCACGTTATATGGGTGGGTGTTGCTATGGTGACCAGTGAGCTGAGTGAAGGCGGCCTAGCAAAGACTTATAGATGACCTGGAGCCAGTGGGTTTGGCGATGAATATGTAGCGAGGGCCAGCCGACAAGAGCGTACAGGTCGCAGTGGTGGGTGGTATATGGGGCTTTAGTGACAAAACGGATGGCACTGTGATGGACTGCATCCAGTTTGCTGAGTAGAGTGTTGGAGGCTATTTTGTAAATGACATCTCCGAAGTTAAGGATCGGTAGGATATTCAGTTTTACGAGGGTATGTTTGGCAGCGTGAGTGAAGGAGGCTTTGTTGCGAAATAGGAAGCCGGTTCGAGATTTAATTTTGGATTGGAGATGCTAAATATTAGTCTGGAAGGAGAGTTTATAGTCTAACCAGACACCTAGGTATTGTAGTTGTCCACATATTCTAAGTCAGAACCGTCCAGAGTAGTGATGCTAGTCGGGCTGGTGTGAGCAGCGATCGGTTGTTGATTGATCGGTTGTTATTATCGGCTGTTGAGTCTGCCGATAAGAATACGGTGATTGACAGAGTCGAAAGCCTTGGCCAGGTCGATGAAGACGGCTGCACAGTACTGTCTTTTATCGATGGCGGTTATGATATCGTTTAGTACCTTGAGCGTGGCTGAGGTGCACCCGTGACCAGCTCGGAAACCGGATTGCACAGCGGAGAAGGTACGGTGGGATTCCAAATGGTCGGTGATCTGTTTGTTCACTTGGCTTTCAAAGACTTTAGAAAGGCAGGGCAGGATGGATATAGGTCTGTAACAGTTTGGGTCTAGAGTGTCACCCCCTTTGAAGAGGGGGATGACCGCGGCAGCTTTCCAAACTTTAGGAATCTCGGACGATACGAAAGAGAGGTTGAACAGACTAGTAATAGGGGTTGCCACAATGGCGGCAGATCATTTTAGAAAGAGAGGGTCCAGATTGTCTAGCCCAGCTGATTTGTACGTGTCCAGGTTTTGCAGCTCTTTCAGAACATCAGCTATCTGGATTTGGGTGAAGGAGAAGCTGGGGAGGCTTGGGGAAGTAGCTGCGGGGGGTGGGGAGCTGTTGGCCGGGGTTGGGGTAGCCAGCTGGTCCAGGTTTTATTTAAGAGTGTCTGGCCAGCCGTGGAGAAATGCTTATTAAAATTATCGATTATCGTGGATTTATCGGTGGTGACAGTGTTTCCTAGCCTCAGTGCAGTGGGCAGCTGGGAGGAGGTGCTCTTATTCTCCATGGACTTTACAGTGTCCCAGAACACTGGACTGACTGTGTGTATTGGTTCCTGACTTCTCTGAAAAGTTGCGGGGATTCAATGCTAGTGCAGTACGCACTATGTTTTTGTGCTGGTTTTTGTTATTTTATTTTTGGTCTGGGCAGTCAGGTCTGGAGTGAACCAAGGGCTATATCTGTTCTTAGTTCTACATTTTTTGAAAGGGGCAGGCTCATTTAAGGTGGTGAGGAAATCACTTTTAAAGAACAACCAGATATCCTCTACTGACGGGATGAGGTCAATATCCTTCCAGGATACCCGGGCCAGGTCGATTAGAAAGGCCTGCTCGCAGAAGTGTTTTAGGGAGCGTTTGATAGTGATGAGGGGTGGTCTTTTGACCGCGAACCCATAACGGATGCAGACAATGAGGCAGTGATCTTTGAGATCCTGATTGAAAACAGCAGAGGTGTATTTGGAGGGCAAGTTGGTCAGGATAATATCTATGAGGGTGCTCATGTTTACAGATTTAGGGTTGTACCTGGTGGGTTCCTTGATAATTTGTGTGAGATTGAGGGCATCTAGCTTGGATTGTAGGAAGGCCGGGGTGTTAAGCATATCCCAGTTTAGATCACCTAACAGAACTAACTCTGAAGATAGATGGGGGGGGCAATCAATTCACATATGGTGTCCAGGGCACAGCTGGGAGCTGAGGGGGGTCTACAACAGGCGGCAACAGTGAGAGACATTTCAGGAGAGATTCATTTTTTAAATTTGAAGCTCGAACTGTTTGGGCATAGACCTGGAAAGTATGAAAGAACTTTACAGGCCATCTCTGCAGTAGATTGCAACTCCTCCCCCTTTGGCAGTTCTATCTTGACGGAAAATGTTGTCGTTCGGGATGGACATTTACGAATTTTTGATAGCCTTCCAAAGCCAGGATTCAGACACGGAAAGGACATCAAGGTTGGCGGAGTGTGCTAAAGCAGTGAGTAAAACAAACTTAGGGAGGAGGCTTCTGATGTTAACATGCATGAAACCAAGGCTTTTATGGTTACAGAAGTCAACAAATGAGAGTGCCTGGGGATACACAGGGCCTGGGTTAACCTCTACATCACCCGAGGAACAGAGGAGTAGGATGAGGGCACGGCTAAAGGCTATCAGAACTGGTTGTCTAGTGCGTTGGGAACAGAGAATAAAAGGAGCAGATTTCTGGGTGTGGTAGGATAGATTCAAGGCATAATGTACAGACAGGGGTATGGTAGAGTGTTGGTACAGTAGAGGTAAACCTAGGCATTGAGTGACGATAAGAGAGGTTGCATCTCTGGAGGCACCAGTAATGCTAGGTGAGGTCACCGCACGTGTGGGAGGTGTGACAAAAGAGTTCTCTGAGGCATGTTGAGTGGGACTAGGGGCTCCGCAGTAAAACAAAACAATAATACCTACCCTAAACAACAGTATACAAGGCATATTGACATTAGAGAGAAATAAAGCGAGGCATAAAGCAATCACAGGTGTTGATTGGGAGAGCTAGCTAAGACAACAACGGGTAAGACAACAGTTAATCAGCTAAGACAACAACAGGTAAAATGGCTATGAATGGGCAAAGAGGGTCAGTTAACTACACACTGGGCCTGAGTTGAACCAGGGAAGCCGTTAGGTAGTCGTTACTACGCTAGCCGGGAGATGCGCCTGGCTCGAGGCTAACTGGTGCTAGCTTCGGGACAAGGGCGTCACCGACGTCTGGCAAAGGCCGGTTGAGGGCACATCTGACGGAATTGAGTCGGCAGACTAGTCGTGATGGATCGTCGGGGCTCTGTGTCGACAAAGGGTCCAGGCCAATTGGCAAAAGAGGTATTGTAGCTGGAGTTATTTGTTTGCTAGCCGGGAGATGCACCTGGCTCGAGGCTAACTGGTGCTAGCTTCGGGACAAGGGTGTCAGCCACTGTAGCCAATCCGGTGCAAAGGTCCAGAGCTTACGGCAGGAATCCGGTGATGTAGTGGCTTCTAGTCGTCTTAGTGAAGAGTCTGGGAGGCATCAGCTGTGTAGCCAAGTGATCATAGGGTCCACTGAGCAGGCCGGGAGATGGGCCTGGCTCAAGGCTAGCTTCGGGTCTGGGCCACTCGTTGGCAGCTAGCTAGCTGCGATTATCTGGTGTAATGGTCCAGAGGTTACGGCAGGAATACGGTGATGTAGTGGAGAAAAAAAGTCCGATATGCTCAGGGTTGATATCGCGCTGTGCAGACTGGAAGGTGTTATCCAGGCTAAAAGCGGCTGGTGTCTGAGCTAAAAAGGTAATGGCCGCTAGCAGTGGCTAACAGTGACTAAATAGCTAGTAGCTCATTAGCTGGTTAGCTTCTGATGGCTAGCTGCTGATGGAGGTTCTAGCTATAAGGTAAAAAAAAAAAAATGCTGATCCGTATCATATTGGGTGAGGCGGGTTGCCGGAAGGTATATTTAATTTAAAAATTGAGAAATATTTAAATATATTGCAATATATACAAAAAAAGACGAAAAATACATACCATTTACAACAAACAGGTCTTACTGCTACACCATCTTGGATTACAAGGTGACTCAGTTAAAAACCATTGGATTTAGCAAACTCTGAAATGATTTAGTATTTCTGTGCCCATGAAAACTGTTGCATTTCAGAATACAAAAAAACTGTCCGACAGCAAGATCCAGTATTTAAGTTGAAGTTCATCATATGACAAGTGTAACGTTATGACTATAACTACTGTTCCCTGAAGGAGGGAAACTAGGTACAACATACTATTAAATCCACGCCTCGCTGGAAGCACCACCGTCCACAGGTGACGAGTGAGGCTTGGATTTATTCCTTAAAATGTAATGCCGCTCTTCACCAACCCAGGAAAGGGCAGGGCCAAACAGGTGTTGTACCTCATTTACCCATATAGTAGTAGGACTAGTCTAACTGGCCTGCACACAAATGTAGGCCTATAAATGTGCCCATTTGGGGATGTCTGATAGTATTTCTGATTGTCTTAATGCACCACCACTAATGAGTTGTGGAGCTTCTCAAAGTAACTTTTTCTTCACCTCCAAACAGCAAGTAAACAAAGTCTAATCAAAATCAATTGTGAATTACAATAGTTCCTCAAAGTATTTTCGTAAAATATTTACAGCTCTTGCCCTTCCAATAACCACTCGGCAGAAAAGGGAAAAATGTAATGCTCTGATCCAGTGGAAATGTCATAAAATACTTGATTACTGTCAAGAACTCACTGTAGCAGGAAACAGAGGGGCTAGAATACTTCATACAATGTTGCAAGCTTGCTATCCGAGTTTCCTGACCCAGTTGATAGTTGATACAATGTTTCAAGTTTGTTGTAGACAGGCCATGTGCAGCCATTGTGATTTCTAGGATATTTATTTTTATCAGGATATTTTCTACCTGCAGAATGCCATGTTTTTATTTGTTGGCTTTATATAGGCTATCTTTACATAGTTGGCAATGGCAATAAAAGTTACTTTTAGATTTGTATAATTTTCATTTAGAATGTAGATTAATCACAGACAAAGATTTTAAGATACTATTATAATTTAAATGAAACTGTTCCACGAAAATGTGCATATGAAAATCATAACTGGCACACAGATTGGTAGAAACGGTCAGATAAATTGGCACTCCAACTGGAAAAGGTTGCAGACTGATGGTGTAGTCTATTACTAGTCTATTATTCTATCTATCTGTAGTCTATTAGTCTATTACTGCAAACTTCAGGAGCAAAACTGCAGAATTTACGAAGTCCAGCAACGGAGGGGGGACTCCCTCTGGTCGGGTTATGTTGACGACCGGCTCCCCCTGGTCGGGTTATGTTGACGACCGGCTCCCCCTGGTCGGGTTATGTTGACGACCGGCTCCCCCTGGTCGGGTTATGTTGACGACCGGCTCCCCCTGGTCGGGTTATGTTGACGACCGGCTCCCCCTGGTCGGGTTATGTTGACGAGCGGCTCCCTCTGGTCGGGTTATGCTGACGAGCGGCTCCCTCTGGTCGGGTTATGCTGACGAGCGGCTCCCTCTGGTCGGGTTATGCTGACGAGCGGCTCCCTCTGGTCGGGTTATGCTGACGACCGGCTCCCTCTGGTCGGGTTATGCTGACGAGCGGCTCCCTCTGGTCGGGTTATGCTGACGAGCGGCTCCCTCTGGTCGGGTTATGTTGACGAGCGGCTCCCTCTGGTCGGGTTATGCTGACGACCGGCTCCCTCCGGTCGGGTTGTGTTGACGAGCGGCTCCCTCTGGTCGGGTTATGTTGACGAGCGGCTCCCTCTGGTTATGACTTTGAGTCATTTGTGTGTCTTAATTATTTGATCAGAATGCTTAAAGCATCAGACAAATTCAGAAAACGTATATTTGATTTTATAAAAACACATGGAGCGATTGGTAGAAAGAACAGATGACTCTTGGTTGACCAAGATGCCTTTTAGTTGGGGACAGCACTAGAACATGATCTTGGGGCTCCCGAGTGGCGCAGCGGACACTGCATCTCAGTGCTTGAGGCGCCACTACAGACACCCTGGATCAAATCCAGACTGTATCACAACCGGCCGTGATTGGGAGTCCCATAGGGCGGCGCACAATTGGCCCAGCATCGTCCAGTGTAGGCAGTCATTGTAAATAAGAATTTGTTCTTAACTGACTTGCCTAGTTAAATAAAGGTTACATTTAAATAAATAAGTAAATAGTGTTTCATGACAAACCATTTTTTACAAATCTGTCAAGGCACCAACTTTGAGAAGGGTTTAAAACAAAGGTTTCAAACCAATTCATGAATGTAATTGCATCTAGGTATGTCTTGCCTTTAATGTAAGGGCATGAAAAAAAATTGGCTGAATATTATACAATGACTTATCAACAGCTCTAATAATTAGCCTCCACAGGAAATCTTCACTGGCAATTCTAGAATATACTATATAGCCTAGAAACCTGGTTAAACTATCACTATGACATCATGGATGAATTCTAGAATATACTATATAGCCTAGAAACCTGGTTAAACTATCACTATGACATCATGGATGAATTCTAGAATATACTATATATCCTAGAAATCTGGTTAAACTATCATTATGACATCATGGATGGCCAGTCCTTGTATTCATAGTGTAGTGAATTCGTGGGGAAGCCCTGAGCTGAACTCAAACCTGGGTCCAGTGACTGTCAAGCCAACACCTTATAACTGTTACACCAAGATGTCTGAACTTCTTGACGAGTTCGCTAGGCGTTGAGTTAGGGTTGCTACAATAGCTTTCTCTATGAATTTGAGAGTGGTTACATTTCTCCAGCCCCTATCCCTCAGCTGTTTACCAAACCAAGTCTCTTGGCAGCCATTTTGTTGCTGTTTAAATCCTAGGTTGTCCCTTTAAAAAAGCCACACATCAATCAACCAATCTGAAGTTGAAACAATAACAAAACAGTCATTCCACCACTGTTTTGGTAATAAGATGATGATGGGCCTGGAGACATTTAACTACTCTCAAATTCATAGACAGAGCTATGGATGAAAGGACTGACCATCCATGATATCAACATTATAGTTTTAACCATGTTGAGGCTGTTGATATACATTGTTTCTAAACATTGGAGTAAAAAAAGCTTATTTGGGGTTCTGATGGGGTACAACAGTTTAACTACGCTCATGAGGCATGTGTTATATTCTCCAAGAATCAATGGCTATAAATAAATCATTTAAAAGTCAAAATATGGATGTAGCAATTGCAGATTCCCCTTTAACACCAAACATCAGTTCAACAACTGCAGAGTTTGTACCTCTGTTTTTAAGACAGTACTTACCAGTGGTAATCACGGCCCGGTTTCTCAAAACCATCTTATGGCTAAGTTCATCTTTAGAACCACTGCATGCCTTAAATTGCGTTTGGGAAATCGGGCCCAGATATCCAGTTTCCTCCTCTTCTTCCGATGAGACCGTAAACTCCCCCTCCTCCGCTTTCACTTCAAAAACTGAATCCTCCTCATCTTTAACTGTAACACCCTCCTCCTCTTTCACTCTGAACGCCTCTTCTTTCACTGTAACGTCTTTCTCTTCTTCTTTCAGGGTAACAGCCTCACCCTCTACTTGTTTTTGTATTGTAACATCCTTCTCTTCCTCCTCCTCTTTGATGAGAGCTTCTTTCTCCGTCCAACAGACCGTCTCTTCTTCAGCAGGAAGAGAGTAATTTAGTGAACTCATGGTCTGAGATGTTAGCTAGCTAGGCTAATGCTAACTTAACCAGCCCGCTAGCTGAATAATAACAACAGCACCGTAAATATGAAATTAAATAGGATAACTAACCAACTAGACGACAGACAAGGGTTTAAAATACAGTGGCTAATATACACTAAAGCGTCTAAAGAGCTTTATTGGTTCGGCTATTTTGGCTAGCAAGCTACCGAGGTGGCGGACTAACTGTTGCTGCTGCTGAAAGAAGCGTTCCGTCCACTAGATTATACGTCACACTAACAGCATTGCGTTCCGTCCACTAGATTATACGTCACACTAACAGCATTGCCTTAAAATCGCCCACCGCCATCAGCTGACTGGAGTGGGTAACGCTCAGTCTGAACCTCTGACTGCGATGGAGATGTGCGACTTTAAGACAATGACGCTAGTGTGACGTAAAATATATATTATAATGTTCAGACAAAAAGTTAGTGTAGGAAGCATGAGTTTTTACTCACCAGTGTAACAATACAGTGTGGTTAAAGACTTAGTAACTTAGTTATGTTCACGATCTGGTTCCCTATAAGCACAACCAGTTGTGTTTTTGAATGATCACATATGTATTAATTTATTTCGGGAATCTGGGTAATCCTCAGCAGATTTATGGAGAATTGCTGTGGGTGAGTTCAAAATGGAATAGTCCCGGGATAGAAATATATAAAGTTGACATTACATCATAAAATCCACGTTTTAAATCATACATTAGCAATTTATGTTTTAGTAACTACTGTTGTTGGTTTGGTGTCAAGTAAGCCTCTCTTTATATGTTATTTGCCAAATCTCAGTTTTCCATGTGGGTTTTATGCTAAAGTTCCCTCTTTCAAATTGGTATCTAACTGGAAAATGCATCTTCTTTAGGAGTGCTATTTATATCCTGTCGACTACTGATCATTCATCCACACTGTGTGTCTCATCAATGCAGGTCATTTATGACAAATGTATAGAGTATATGTTTTATAAATTCATGAACACCAGCCAGTTAATTAGCCCGGTTTTGTTAGTTTAGGTGTGTTATACTTCTTAACCACCAGAGGGGGACATTTAGTCATTTTCCAGGTTAATTTGATATATTTTGATACTAAAATGGATGACAGTTTATTCTGATGTAGTGAATATGAGACACATGGAAACAATTGATTCATTTATAATAGTAAATTATGAATTAGTAGGAATTGTTAAATCCACTATACGATCACAATGACTTTGATAGACATTTCAATTGTTTTTTTGTTAGTATATTATAGGGCAGATTAATGGAGAATTGCTGTGGGAGTGCTATTTATATCCCGTCACTACTGATCATTCATCCATACTGTGTGTGTCCCATCATTGCAGCTTTGGAAATAAATGAACTATCCATCCATTGCTCCTTCCTGTGTTGACTCACTGACTTGAGAGACCAGGAAGGTCACACTAGCTCGATAGGTTGATATCTAGCTCAAGCTTCACCTCATGCTTTTCATTAACTGTGTGGTTGTGTTATCTAGTGGGAACCTGTTAGCACGGTGGGCTCTGGTGCCTTCTTGCCGTGGGCTCAAGACGACAGAGGAAATCAACCTGCTTGCTCCTTTTTGTTTTGTCAACTTTTCGATATGGATGTTAATCAGCTCACTGGTCAAGATAACAACACAACAACGGTAGCACGCGCTGTAACGTGTTACATTTGATACCGGAGCTACGAGGCATGCGCTGAAATCGCTTAGCAGTAAACTTCAAAGCAGAGTGTCACTTTATCAGCAGTGATCAATGAAGTTTGAAGCTTCACTTCGTCCCTAATCTTTTGATATGCAAACACGTTCAACACACATCATGTTTTAGTTGGGTTCTAACTGGTCTCCGGTAGTTGGGCTCCAGCTCGCTGACCATAGTCACTACTTTTCAGCATGTTTTCTGTGAATTAGACTACGGGAGTTTTGTAACATTTTCCACCTTGGCTTATTGCTAGCGCTGACTGACTTCTGGAATCTATCTATTTTGGATGTGGGGGATTTTCCCTCATTCTGTATGTTGCTGCTCTTTTGACCTGCAGTTAATGTCATTTAGCTAATTGTTAGCTGGCTGGCTAAGATAACTGCATATAGCTAATGTTAGCTGGCTGGCTAAGATAACTGCATATAGCTAATGTTAGCTGGCTGGCTAAGATAACTGCATATAGCTAACGTTAGCTGGTTGGCGTGCATATAGCTAATGTTAGCTGGCTGGCTAAGATAACTGCATATAGTTAACATTCTTTGATTGGTTAGATGGCGTTATGTATTTCCAAAACTGTGGTTTACTTTAATCACTCAAATCATGAGTTCAAATTATTGGTTTAATTTAAAGTTATACATTTTAAGTTATTTCTGTTGTAGTTTACATCATAGGGAATAGGCTGGTCCTCCATATTACTTCACACCTTACTTTGGCATTCTTCTGAATTCTGATTGGTTTAAGACAGACAGACAGACAGACAGACAGACAGACAGACAGACAGACAGACAGACAGTGTGTTATAACAGAGTGATCTCACTAGGTGACAAGGTGAGTCTCTTCTCCCTGACCTGGTGGTTATAATGACCTGGTGGTAATAATGACCTGGTGGTAATAATGACCTGGTGGTTACAATGACCTGGTGGTTATAATGACCTGGTGGTAATAATGACCTGGTGGTTATAATGACATGGTGGTTATAATGACCTGGTGGTTATAATGACCTGGTGGTAATAAAGACCTGGTGGGAATAATGACCTGGTGGTTATAATGACCTGGTGGTTATAATGACCTGGTGGTAATCATGACTTGGTGGTTATAATGACCTGGTGGTTCTAATGACCTGGTGGTAATCATGACTTGGTGGTTATAATGACCTGGTGGTAATAATGACCTGGTGGTTATAATGACCTGGTGGTTATAATGACCTGGTGGTTATAATGACCTGGTGGTAATAATGACCTGGTGGTTATAATGACCTGGTGGTTCTAATGACCTGGTGGTTATAATGACCTGGTGGTTATAATGACCGGGTGGTTCTAATGACCTGGTGGTTAAAATGACCTGGTGGTTATAATGACCTGGTGGTAATAATGACCTGGTGGTTATAATGACATGGTGGTTATAATGACATGGTGGTAATAATGACCTGGTGGTTGGCATAACACAAGCAGAACCCGAGAACAGGATGGCCTCCACCACACAGCCTGATGACACTGCACCAGCCTACCAGTCTGCTCCAGCCCAGGTCAGAATACCAGCCTCCCAGTCTGCTCCATCCCAGGTCAGAATACCAGTCTCCCAGTCTGCTCCAGCACAGGTCAGAATACCAGCCTCCCAGTCTGCTCCAGCCCAGGTCAGAATACCAGCCTCCCAGTCTGCTCCAGCCCAGGTCAGAATACCAGCCTCCCAGTCTGCTCCAGCCCAGGTCAGAATACCAGCCTCTCAGTCTGCTCCAACACAGTGTGCTCCAGCCCAGGTCAGAATACCAGCCTCCCAGTCTGCTCCAGCCCAGGTCAGAATACCAGCCTCTCAGTCTGCTCCAGCCCAGGTCAGCCAACCAGCCTCTCGGTCTGCTCCAACACAGTGTGCTCCAGCCCAGGTCAGAAAACCAGCCTCCCAGTCTGCTCCAGCCCAGGTCAGAATACCAGCCTCCCAGTCTGCTCCAGCCCAGGTCAGAATACCAGCCTCCCAGTCTGCTCCAGCCCAGGTCAGAATACCAGCCTCCCAGTCTGCTCCAGCCCAGGTCAGAATACCAGCCTCCCAGTCTGCTCCACCCAGATAGTCACCCACAACTGCAATCCTTATTGATTGAAATGGGAAGTTCTTAGGGAGGGAGAGGGAGTGAAAAGGGAGAGAGGCGGAGAGAGGGGAGTGAAAAGGGAGAGAGGCGGAGAGAGGGGAGTGAAAAGGGAGAGAGGCGGAGAGAGGGGAGTGAAAAGGGAGAGAGGCGGAGTGAAAAGGGAGAGAGAGGGAGTGAAAAGGGAGAGAGAGGGAGTGAAAAGGGAGAGAGGCGGAGAGGGGGAGTGAAAAGGGAGAGAGGCGGAGAGAGGGAGTGAAAAGGGAGAGAGGCGGAGAGAGGGAGTGAAAAGGGAGAGAGGCGGGGAGAGGGAGTGAAAGGGAGAGAGGCAGAGAGAGGGGAGTGAAAAGGGAGAGAGGGAGTGAAAAGGGAGAGAGGCGGAGAGAGGGAGTGAAAAGGGATAGAGGCGGAGGGGAGTGAAAAGGGAGAGAGGCGGAGAGAGGGGAGTGAAAAGGGAAAGAGGCGGAGAGAGGGAGTGAAAAGGGAGAGAGGCGGAGAGAGGGGAGTGAAAAGGGAGAGAGGCGGAGAGAGGGGAGTGAAAAGGGAGAGAGGCGGAGAGAGGGAGTGAAAAGGGAGAGAGGGAGTGAAAAAGGAGAGAGGCGGAGAGGGGGAGTGAAAAGGGAGAGAGGCGGAGAGAGGGAGTGAAAAGGGAGAGAGGCGGAGAGAGGGAGTGAAAAGGGAGAGAGGCGGAGAGAGGGAGTGAAAAGGGAGAGAGGCGGGGAGAGGGAGTGAAAAGGGAGAGAGGCGGAGAGAGGGAGTGAAAAGGGAGAGAGGCGGAGAGAGGGAGTGAAAAGGGAGAGAGGCGGAGAGAGGGAGTGAAAAGGGAGAGAGGCGGGGAGAGGGAGTGAAAAGGGAGAGAGGCAGAGAGAGGGAGTGAAAAGGGAGAGAGGCGGAGAGAGGGAGTGAAAAGGGAGAGAGGCGGAGAGAGGGGAGTGAAAAGGGAGAGAGGGAGTGAAAAGGGAGAGAGGAGGAGAGAGGGAGTGAAAAGGGAGAGAGGCGGAGAGAGGGAGTGAAAAGGGAGAGAGGCAGAGAGAGGGAGTGAAAAGGGAGAGAGGCGGAGAGAGGGAGTGAAAAGGGAGAGAGCCGGAGAGAGGGAGAGACAAGGGAGAGAGGCGGAGAGAGGGGAGTGAAAAGTGAGAGAGGTTTAGAGAGGGGAGTGAAAAGGGAGAGAGGAGGAGAGAGGGAGTGAAAATGGAGAGAGGCTGAGAGAGGGAGTGAAAAGGGAGAGAGGGGAGTGAAAAGGGAGAGAGGGGAGTGAAAAGGGAGAGAGGCGGAGAGAGGGAGTGAAAAGGGAGAGAGGGGAGTGAAAAGGGAGAGAGGGGAGTGAAAAGGGAGAGAGGCGGAGAGAGGGAGTGAAAAGGGAGAGAGGGAGTGAAAAGGGAGAGAGGCGGAGAGAGGGAGTGAAAAGGGAGAGGGGAGTGAAAAGGGAGAGAGGGGAGTGAAAAGGGAGAGAGGCGGAGAGAGGGAGTGAAAAGGGAGAGAGGCGGAGAGAGGGAGTGAAAAGGGAGAGAGGGAGTGAAAAGGGAGAGAGGCGGAGAGAGGGAGTGAAAAGGGAGAGGGGAGTGAAAAGGGAGAGAGGGGAGTGAAAAGGGAGAGAGGCGGAGAGAGGTTGACAGTTTATGACAAATAGTTCAACAATTTTGCATGTAATGGCTTATGCAAGGAACTAATGCCTAGATGTTTTGAGGGGTAAGACTATTCAACAGAGAACCATCTACTATATTTTGATCAACATGACGTGAGCAATTGATAATGTGGAAAAAAGCTGACACTTGTACATTATCAATTGCAATTTGTTCAAAGGAATAAGAAATTGCTTTAATGATGTGCACAAGTGACTAGATGATTTGGAATTTGTACAAGTCGTATCAAGAATTGCACTTTTGATCTAAGAAATGCACCAAAGCGACTGAGGAAAACTGTAATCACTTTCCCAGTGGAATACAACCTAACAGACAAGAAGCCATTCTTTACAAAACAGTATGAATACAAACAATGGCAGGGCTGATTGGTGATGGGGAGGGTATGGGCCATTAAGTGAGCTAGATCCTTTGATTGCCTTTGGGAGCCTGTCAGATATGGTCAAAATATCTGTAAGATAATTTGTGATACAAACATATTCTATTTGGAGATGTTTTTTTACCATTCAGGGATCTCATTCCCTTTTGTACTTTAACCATTTGTACATTGTTACAACACTGTATATATATATAATATGACATTTGTAATGTCTTTATTGTTTTGAAACTTCTGCATGTGTAATGTTTACTGTTCATTTTTATTGTTTATTTCACTGTTGTATATTATCTAACTCACTTGCTTTGGCAATGTAAACACATGTTTCCCATGCCAATAAAGCCCCTTGAATTGAATTGAATTGAATTGAGAGAGAGAGTATCTATTTCATAAAGTTATCCAAAAGAAAGAGATAGGGAGAGACTTTACATTCTAATCGTAGAGAGAGAGAGAATGTGAGAGAGATAGTGAGAGAGAGACAGACAGAGAGACAGACAGACAGAGAGACAGACAGACAGACAGAGAGACAGACAGACAGACAGACAGACAGACAGACAGACAGACAGACAGACAGACAGACAGCTCTGGGTCCGTCTTGTTGTCACTGTGGCTGCGCTCAGACCGATTGAGCTACGGTCGAGCGGGGCATCTCGTTGAACTCGGCACGGCCTGGAGATAATAGTAATGCCATTGCAGGCTTTGTGTGTCTTTAAGCACCGTACCTTTTCACTCCATCCCTGCTGTGTGTCTGTGTGAGAGCTTTTCTTTGACATCTGTTGGGAGAAATGACTGATTTACAGTTCACGAGGGTTGTCTAATCACATATATGAAGTTTTGAAAAGTTCTGACCTTTTACCCCTTCAAAACAGCATCTATGACACCATCTTAAGGCACTTCTGGTTGTCACAGTAAACACATATCTTGAATGGAGTATGCTGTTACAGAATCCTGAGTTTTAAGTCTGTATATTAAAAATTGACTGATCTACACAGGTTTGAATGCAGTGATTGTCACAATTGCAGGCTATGTAAATCAAAACTTCATTCCTTCATGAGTGAGGGTCAATTTCACCTGCACGATTCATCAGTTCACGTTTTTGTACAAAAGGTCTTATAGAAATGTGTAAAACTATGCTTGACAGTTTATGACAAATAGTTAAACAATTTTGCATGTAATGGCTTATGCAAGGAACTAATGCCTAGATGTTTTGAGGGGTAAGACTATTCAACAGAGAACCATATACTATATTTTGATCAACATGACGTGAGCAATTGATAATGTGGAAAAAAGCTGACACTTGTACATTATCAATTGCAATTTGTTCAAAGGAATAAGAAATTGCTTTAATGATGTGCACAAGTGACTAGATGATTTGGAACCTGTACAAGTCGTATCAAGAATTGCACTTTTGATCTAAGAAATAAACCAAAGCGACTGAGGAAAACTGTAATCACTTTCCCAGTGGAATACAACCTAACAGACAAGAAGCCATTCTTTACAAAACAGTATGAATACAAACAATGGCAGGGCTGATTGGTGATGGGGAGGGTATGGGCCATTAACAAAGCCATCACCTACAGAGAGATATACCAGGAGAAGAGTCCCCTAAGCAAGCTGGTCATTGTGCTCTGTTCACAAACATAAACACACCCCACAGAGCCCCTGGACAACAGCACAATTAGACCAAACCAAATCATGAGAAAACAAAAAGATAATTACTTGACACATTGGAAAGAATTAACAAAAAACAGAGAAAACTAGAATGCTATTTGGCCCTAAACAGAGAGTACACAGTGGCAGAATACCTGACCACTGTGACTGACCCAAACATAAGGAAAGCTTTGACTATGTACAGACTCAGTGAGCATAAAGGTCAAATGTGTGATTTCATGAACTGGTACATATAAGAAAACCAGGTTTTAAAGTTCTGTTCAATAGCCATCCCATCATTACAAAACATTTGAAAGGCTAAGTCTATCATCTCCTGAGAAGTGGTAACTATTCACATGAACTTTTCAAAGAGGTTTGGTGCCCCCTGGTGGCTGAACCCAAGATCAATGAGAGATCTTGTCAGAAACAATGACACAGTCCAACTTCTCAGCTATCTTTATTTACATCAAACTAAACTAACTGCTATCTTGAATTGTTGAAAAAGTGTTTTTAAATAGCTCAGGCTGATGCCCTACCTGAGCGACAAGGTGAGTCTTTTCTTGAGCGACAAGGTGAGTCTTTTCTCCCTGACCTGGTGGTTCTAATGACCTGGTGGTTCTAATGACCGGGTGGTTCTAATGACCTGGTGGTTATAATGACCTGGTGGTAATAATGACCTGGTGGTTATAATGACATGGTGGTAATAATGACCTGGTGGTTGGCATAACACAAGCAGAACCCGAGAACAGGATGGCCTCCACCACACAGCCTGATGACACTGCACCAGCCTACCAGTCTGCTCCAGCCCAGGTCAGAATACCAGCCTCCCAGTCTGCTCCAGCACAGTGTGCTCCAGCCAAGGTCAGAATACCAGCCTCTCAGTCTGCTCCAACACAGTGTGCTCCAGCCCAGGTCAGAATACCAGCCTCCCAGTCTGCTCCAGCCCAGGTCAGAATACCAGCCTCTCAGTCTGCTCCAGCCCAGGTCAGCCAACCAGCCTCTCAGTCTGCTCCAACACAATGTGCTCCAGCCCAGGTCAGAATACCAGCCTCCCAGTCTGCTCCAGACCAGGTCAGAATACCAGCCTCCCAGTCTTCTCCAGCCCAGGTCAGAATACCAGCCTCTCAGTCTGCTCCAGCCCAGGTCAGCCAACCAGCCTCTCAGTCTGCTCCAAGACAGTGTGCTCCAGCCCAGGTCAGAAAACCAGCCTCCCAGTCTGCTCCAGCACAGGTCAGAATACCAGCCTCCCAGTCTGCTCCAGCCCAGGTCAGAATACCAGCCTCCCAGTCTGCTCCAGCCGAGGTCAGAATACCAGCCTCCCAGTCTGCTCCAGCACAGGTCAGAATACCAGCCTCTCAGTCTGCTCCAGGCCAGGTCAGAATACCAGTCTCCCAGTCTGCTCCAGCACAGGTCAGAATACCAGTCTCCCAGTCTGCTCCAGCACAGTGTGCTCCAGCCCAGGTCAGAATACCAGCCTCCCAGTCTGCTCCAGCCCAGGTCAGAATACCAGCCTCCCAGTCTGCTCCAGCACAGGTCAACTTACCTGCCTCTCAGTCTGCTCCAGCACAGTGTGCTCCAGCCCAGATCAGAATACCAGCCTCCCAGTCTGCTCCACCCAGATAGTCACCCACAACTGCAATCCTTATTGATTCAAATGGGAAGTTCTTAGGGAGGGAGAGGGAGTGAAAAGGTAGAGTGGCGGAGAGAGGGATTGAAAAGGGAGAGAGGCGGAGAGAGGGAGTGAAAAGGGAGAGAGGCGGAGAGAGGGCAGTGAAAAGGGAGAGAGGCGGAGTGAAAAGGGAGAGAGAGGGAGTGAAAAGGGAGAGAGAGGGAGTGAAAAGGGAGAGAGGCGGAGAGGGGGAGTGAAAAGGGAGAGAGGCGGAGAGGGGGAGTGAAAAGGGAGAGAGGCGGAGAGAGGGAGTGAAAAGGGAGAGAGGCGGAGAGAGGGAGTGAAAAGGGAGAGAGGCGTAGAGAGGGAGTGAAAAGAGGAAGAGGCGTAGAGAGGGAGTGAAAAGGGAGAGAGGCGGAGAGAGGGAGTGAAAAGGGAGAGAGGCGGAGAGAGGGGAGTGAAAAGGGAGAGAGGCGGAGAGAGGGAGTGAAAAGGGAGAGAGGCGGAGAGAGGGAGTGAAAAGGGAGAGAGGCGGAGAGAGGGAGTGAAAAGGGAGAGAGGCGGAGAGAGGGAGTGAAAAGGGAGAGAGGGAGTGAAAAGGGAGAGAGGCGGAGAGAGGGAGTGAAAAGGGAGAGAGGCGGAGAGAGGGAGTGAAAAGGGAGAGAGGCGGAGAGAGGGAGTGAAAAGGGAGAGAGGCGGAGAGAGGGAGTGAAAAGGGAGAGAGGGGAGTGAAAAGGGAGAGAGGCGGAGAAAGGGCAGAATACCTGTCCACTGTGACTGACCCAAACTTAAGGAAAGCTTTGACTATGTACAGACTCAGTGAGCATAAAGGTCAAATGTGTGATTTCATGAACTGGTACATACAAGAAAACCAGGTTTTAAAGTTCTGTTCCATAGCCATCCCATCATTACAAAACATTTGAAAGGCTAAGTCTATCATCTCCTGAGAAGTGGTAACTATTCACATGAACTTTTCAAAGAGGTTTGGTGCCCCCTGGTGGCTGAACCCGAGATCAATGAGAGATCTTGTCAGAAACAATGACAGAGTCCCACTTCTCAGCTATCTTTATTTACATCAAACTAAACTAACTGCTATCTTGAAATGTTGAAAAAGTGTTTTTAAATAGCTCAGGCTGATACCCTACCTGAGCGAAAAACTGGCACTTTAAAGGAGTCTAATTTTGTCAAAAATGCAAAAATGATAAAAATTTCAACTCACAGGTACATTAATAGACCAAACACAAACATCTGTCATCTCGAAATGTCCTAAAAAGGTTCTAAACGGGCCCCCTGGGTCTACACCTGGAGAGCAGATGGGCACATCTGCACCAGAGCTGAAATTTCAACTCGAGAGCAGATACTTCAACTCGACAGAGGTCAGAGTGAGTCTTTTCTCCCTGACCTGGTGGTAATAATGACCTGGTGGTTCTAATGACCTGGTGGTAATAATGACCTGGTGGTTATAATGACCTGGTGGTTATAATGACCTGGTGGTTATAATGACCTGGTGGTAATAATGACCTGGTGGTTCTAATGACCTGGTGGTTCTAATGACCTGGTGGTTCTAATGACCTGGTGGTTCAAATGACCTGGTGGTTCTAATGACCTGGTGGTTCTAATGACCTGGTGGTTCTAATGACCTGGTGGTAATAATGACCTGGTGGTTATAATGACCTGGTGGTTCTAATGACCTGGTGGTTATAATGACCTGGTGGTAATAATGACCTGGTGGTAATAATGACCTGGTGGTAATAATGACCTGGTGGTAATAATGACCTGGTGGTTATAATGACCTGGTGGTAATAATGACCTGGTGGTTGGCATAACACAAGCAGAACCCGAGAACAGGTTGGCCTCCACCACACAGCCTGATGACACTGCACCAGTCTCCCAGTCTGCTCCAGCCCAGGTCAGAATACTAGTCTCCCAGTCTGCTCCAGCACAGGTCAGAATACCAGTCTCCCAGTCTGCTCCAGCACAGTGTGCTCCAGCCCAGGTCAGAATACCAGCCTCCCAGTCTGCTCCAGCCCAGGTCAGAATACCAGCCTCCCAGTCTGCTCCAGCACAGGTCAACTTACCAGCCTCTCAGTCTGCTCCAGCACAGTGTGCTCCAGCCCATGTCAGAATACAAGCCTCCCAGTCTGCTCCAGCCCAGATCAGAATACCAGCCTCCCAGTCTGCTCCACCCAGATAGTCACCCACAACTGCAATCCTTATTGATTCAAATGGGAAGTTCTTAGGGAGGGAGAGGGAGTGAAAAGGTAGAGAGGCGGAGAGAGGGAGTGAAAAGGGAGAGAGGCGGAGAGAGGGAGTGAAAAGGGAGAGAGGCGGAGAGAGGGGAGTGAAAAGGGAGAGAGGCGGAGTGAAAAGGGAGAGAGAGGGAGTGAAAAGGGAGAGAGAGGGAGTGAAAAGGGAGAGAGGCGGAGAGGGGGAGTGAAAAGGGAGAGAGGCGGAGAGGGGGAGTGAAAAGGGAGAGAGGCGGAGAGAGGGAGTGAAAAGGGAGAGGCGGAGAGAGGGAGTGAAAAGGGAGAGAGGCGGAGAGAGGGAGTGAAAAGGGAGAGAGGCGGAGAGAGGGAGTGAAAAGGGAGAGAGGCGGAGAGAGGGAGTGAAAAGGGAGAGAGGCGGAGAGAGGGAGTGAAAAGGGAGAGAGGCGGAGAGAGGGAGTGAAAAGGGAGAGAGGCGGAGAGAGGGAGTGAAAAGGGAGAGAGGCGGAGAGAGGGAGTGAAAAGGGAGAGAGGCGGAGAGAGGGAGTGAAAAGGGAGAGAGGCGGAGAGAGGGAGTGAAAAGGGAGAGAGGGAGTGAAAAGGGAGAGAGGCGGAGAGAGGGAGTGAAAAGGGAGAGAGGCGGAGAAAGGGAGTGAAAAGGGAGAGAGGCGGAGAGAGGGAGTGAAAAGGGAGAGAGGCGGAGAGAGGGAGTGAAAAGGGAGAGAGGGGAGTGTAAAGGGAGAGAGGCGGAGAAAGGGCAGAATACCTGTCCACTGTGACTGACCCAAACTTAAGGAAAGCTTTGACTATGTACAGACTCAGTGAGCATAAAGGTCAAATGTGTGATTTCATGAACTGGTACATACAAGAAAACCAGGTTTTAAAGTTCTGTTCAATAGCCATCCCATCATTACAAAACATTTGAAAGGCTAAGTCTATCATCTCCTGAGAAGTGGTAACTATTCACATGAACTTTTCAAAGAGGTTTGGTGCCCCCTGGTGGCTGAACCCGAGATCAATGAGAGATCTTGTCAGAAACAATGACACAGTCCCACTTCTCAGCTATCTTTATTTACATCAAACTAAACTAACTGCTATCTTGAAATGTTGAAAACGTGTTTTTAAATAGCTCAGGCTGATACCCTACCTGAGCGAAAAACTGGCACTTTAAAGGAGTCTAATTTTGTCAAAAATGCAAAAATGATAAAAAATTTAACTCACAGGTACATTAATAGACCAAACACAAACATCTGTCATCTCGAAATGTCCTAAAAAGGTTCTAAACGGGCCCCCTGGGTCTACACCTGGAGAGCAGATGGGCACATCTGCACCAGAGCTGAAATTTCAACTGGAGAGCAGATACTTCAACTCGACAGAGGTCAGAGTGAGGCTCTTCTCCCTGACCTGGTGGTTCTAATGACCTGGTGGTTCTAATGACCTGGTGGTAATAATGACCTGGTGGTAATAATGACCTGGTGGTAATAATGACCTGGTGGTAATAATGACCTGGTGGTTATAATGACCTGGTGGTTATAATGACCTGGTGGTAATAATGACCTGGTGGTTCTAATGACCTGGTGGTTCTAATGACCTGGTGGTTCTAATGACCTGGTGGTTCAAATGACCTGGTGGTTCTAATGACCTGGTGGTTCTAATGACCTGGTGGTTATAATGACCTGGTGGTTATAATGACCTGGTGGTTATAATGACCTGGTGGTTATAATGACCTGGTGGTTATAATGACCTGGTGGTTATAATGACCTGGTGGTAATAATGACCTGGTGGTTCTAATGACCTGGTGGTTCTAATGACCTGGTGGTTCTAATGACCTGGTGGTAATAATGACCTGGTGGTTATAATGACCTGGTGGTTATAATGACCTGGTGGTTCTAATGACCTGGTGGTTATAATGACCTGGTGGTAATAATGACCTGGTGGTTCTAATGACCTGGTGGTAATAATGACCTGGTGGTTATAATGACCTGGTGGTTCTAATGACCTGGTGGTTCTAATGACCTGGTGGTTCTAATGACCTGGTGGTTCTAATGACCTGGTGGTTATAATGACCTGGTGGTTGGCATAACACAAGCAGAACCCGAGAACAGGATGGCCTCCACCACACAGCCTGATGACACTGCACCAGCCTACCAGTCTGCTCCAGCCCAGGTCAGAATACCAGTCTCCCAGTCTGCTCCAGCCCAGGTCAGAATACCAGTCTCCCAGTCTGCTCCAGCCCAGGTCAGAATACCAGTCTCCCAGTCTGCTCCAGCCCAGGTCAGAATACCAGCCTCTCAGTCTGCTCCAGCCCATGTCAGAATACCAGCCTCCCAGTCTGCTCCAGCCCAGGTCAGAATACCAGTCTCCCAGTCTGCTCCAGCCCAGGTCAGAATACCAGCCTCCCAGTCTGCTCCACCCAGATAGTCACCCACAACTGCAATTCTTATTGATTCAAATGGGAAGTTCTTAGGGAGGGAGAGGGAGTGAAAAGGTAGAGAGGCGGAGAGAGGGAGTGAAAAGGGAGAGAGGTGGAGAGAGGGGAGTGAAAAGGGAGAGAGGCGGAGTGAAAAGGGAGAGAGAGGGAGTGAAAAGGGAGAGAGGGGGAGTGAAAAGGGAGGGAGGCGGAGAGGGGGAGTGAAAAGGGAGAGAGGCGGAGAGAGGGAGTGAAAATGGAGAGAGGCGGAGAGAGGGAGTGAAAAGGGAGAGAGGCGGAGAGAGGGAGTGAAAAGGGAGAGAGGCGGAGAGAGGGAGTGAAAAGGGAGAGAGGCGGAGAGAGGGAGTGAAAAGGGAGAGAGGCGGAGAGAGGGAGTGAAAAGGGAGAGAGGCGGAGAGAGGGAGTGAAAAGGGAGAGAGGCGGAGAGAGGGAGTGAAAGGGGAGAGAGGCGGAGAGAGGGAGTGAAAAGGGAGAGAGGGAGTGAAAAGGGGGAGAGGGAGTGAAAAGGGAGAGAGGGAGTGAAAAGGGAGAGAGGCGGAGAGAGGGAGTGAAAAGGGAGAGAGGCGGAGAGAGGGAGTGAAAAGGGAGAGAGGCGGAGAGAGGGAGTGAAAAGGGAGAGAGGCGGAGAGAGGGAGTGAAAAGGGAGAGAGGCGGAGAGAGGGAGTGAAAAGGGAGAGAGGCGGAGAGAGGGAGTGAAAAGGGAGAGAGGCGGAGAGAGGGGAGTGAAAAGGGAGAGAGGCGGAGAGAGGGGAGTGAAAAGGGAGCGAGGGGAGTGAAAAGGGAGAGAGGCGGAGAGAAAAGGGAGAGAGGCGGAGAGAGGGAGTGAAAAGGGAGAGAGGCGGAGAGAGGGAGTGAAAAGGGAGAGAGGCGGAGAGAGGGAGTGAAAAGGGAGAGAGGCGGAGAGAGGGAGTGAAAAGGGAGAGAGGCGGAGAGAGGGAGTGAAAAGGGAGAGAGGCGGAGAGAGTGAAAAGGGAGAGAGGCGGAGAGAGGGAGTGAAAAGGGAGAGAGGCGGAGAGAGGGAGTGAAAAGGGAGAGAGGCGGAGAGAGGGAGTGAAAAGGGAGAGAGGCGGAGAGAGGGAGTGAAAAGGGAGAGAGGCGGAGAGAGGGAGTGAAAAGGGAGAGAGGCGGAGAAAGGGAGTGAAAAGGGAGAGAGGCGGAGAGAGGGAGTGAAAAGGGAGAGAGGCGGAGAGAGGGGAGTGAAAAGAGAGAGAGGCGGAGAGAGGGGAGTGAAAAGGGAGAGAGGCGGAGAGAGGGGAGTGAAAAGGGAGCGAGGGGAGTGAAAAGGGAGAGAGGCGGAGAGAAAAGGGAGAGAGGAGGAGAGGGAGTGAAAAGGGAGAGAGGCGGAGAGAGGGGGTGAAAAGGGAGAGAGGCGGAGAGAGGGAGTGAAAAGGGAGAGAGGCGGAGAGAGGTTGTGAAAAGGGAGAGAGGCGGAGAGAGGGGGTGAAAAGGGAGAGAGGCGGAGAGAGGGAATGAAAAGGGAGAGAGGCGGAGAGAGGGAGTGAAAAGGGAGAGAGGCGGAGAGAGGGAGTGAAAAGGGAGTGAAAAGGGAGAGAGGCGGAGAGAGGGGAGTGAAAAGGGAGCGAGGGGAGTGAAAAGGGAGAGAGGCGGAGAGAAAAGGGAGAGAGGCGGAGAGAGGGAGTGAAAAGGGAGAGAGGCGGAGAGAGGGAGTGAAAAGGGAGAGAGGCGGAGAGAGGGAGTGAAAAGGGAGAGAGGCGGAGAGAGGGAGTGAAAAGGGAGAGAGGCGGAGAGAGGGAGTGAAAAGGGAGAGAGGCGGAGAGAGGGGAGTGAAAAGGGAGAGAGGCGGAGAGAGGGGAGTGAAAAGGGAGCGAGGGGAGTGAAAAGGGAGAGAGGCGGAGAGAAAAGGGAGAGAGGCGGAGAGAGGGAGTGAAAAGGGAGAGAGGCGGAGAGAGGGAGTGAAAAGGGAGAGAGGCGGAGAGAGGGAGTGAAAAGGGAGAGAGGCGGAGAGAGGGAGTGAAAAGGGAGAGAGGCGGAGAGAGGGAGTGAAAAGGGAGAGAGGCGGAGAAAGGGAGTGAAAAGGGAGAGAGGCGGAGAGAGGGAGTGAAAAGGGAGAGAGGCGGAGAGAGGGGAGTGAAAAGAGAGAGAGGCGGAGAGAGGGGAGTGAAAAGGGAGAGAGGCGGAGAGAGGGGAGTGAAAAGGGAGCGAGGGGAGTGAAAAGGGAGAGAGGCGGAGAGAAAAGGGAGAGAGGAGGAGAGGGAGTGAAAAGGGAGAGAGGCGGAGAGAGGGGGTGAAAAGGGAGAGAGGCGGAGAGAGGGAGTGAAAAGGGAGAGAGGCGGAGAGAGGTTGTGAAAAGGGAGAGAGGCGGAGAGAGGGGGTGAAAAGGGAGAGAGGCGGAGAGAGGGAATGAAAAGGGAGAGAGGCGGAGAGAGGGAGTGAAAAGGGAGAGAGGCGGAGAGAGGGAGTGAAAAGGGAGTGAAAAGGGAGAGAGGCGGAGAGAGGGGAGTGAAAAGGGAGCGAGGGGAGTGAAAAGGGAGAGAGGCGGAGAGAAAAGGGAGAGAGGCGGAGAGAGGGAGTGAAAAGGGAGAGAGGCGGAGAGAGGGAGTGAAAAGGGAGAGAGGCGGAGAGAGGGAGTGAAAAGGGAGAGAGGCGGAGAGAGGGAGTGAAAAGGGAGAGAGGCGGAGAGAGGGAGTGAAAAGGGAGAGAGGCGGAGAGAGGGGAGTGAAAAGGGAGAGAGGCGGAGAGAGGGGAGTGAAAAGGGAGCGAGGGGAGTGAAAAGGGAGAGAGGCGGAGAGAAAAGGGAGAGAGGCGGAGAGAGGGAGTGAAAAGGGAGAGAGGCGGAGAGAGGGAGTGAAAAGGGAGAGAGGCGGAGAGAGGGAGTGAAAAGGGAGAGAGGCGGAGAGAGGGAGTGAAAAGGGAGAGAGGCGGAGAGAGGGAGTGAAAAGGGAGAGAGGCGGAGAGAGTGAAAAGGGAGAGAGGCGGAGAGAGGGAGTGAAAAGGGAGAGAGGCGGAGAGAGGGAGTGAAAAGGGAGAGAGGCGGAGAGAGGGAGTGAAAAGGGAGAGAGGCGGAGAGAGGGAGTGAAAAGGGAGAGAGGCGGAGAGAGGGAGTGAAAAGGGAGAGAGGCGGAGAAAGGGAGTGAAAAGGGAGAGAGGCGGAGAGAGGGAGTGAAAAGGGAGAGAGGCGGAGAGAGGGGAGTGAAAAGAGAGAGAGGCGGAGAGAGGGGAGTGAAAAGGGAGAGAGGCGGAGAGAGGGGAGTGAAAAGGGAGCGAGGGGAGTGAAAAGGGAGAGAGGCGGAGAGAAAAGGGAGAGAGGAGGAGAGGGAGTGAAAAGGGAGAGAGGCGGAGAGAGGGGGTGAAAAGGGAGAGAGGCGGAGAGAGGGAGTGAAAAGGGAGAGAGGCGGAGAGAGGGAGTGAAAAGGGAGAGAGGCGGAGAGAGGGGGTGAAAAGGGAGAGAGGCGGAGAGAGGGAATGAAAAGGGAGAGAGGCGGAGAGAGGGAGTGAAAAGGGAGAGAGGCGGAGAGAGGGAGTGAAAAGGGAGTGAAAAGGGAGAGAGGCGGAGAGAGGGGAGTGAAAAGGGAGCGAGGGGAGTGAAAAGGGAGAGAGGCGGAGAGAAAAGGGAGAGAGGCGGAGAGAGGGAGTGAAAAGGGAGAGAGGCGGAGAGAGGGAGTGAAAAGGGAGAGAGGCGGAGAGAGGGAGTGAAAAGGGAGAGAGGCGGAGAGAGGGAGTGAAAAGGGAGAGAGGCGGAGAGAGGGAGTGAAAAGGGAGAGAGGCGGAGAGAGGGAGTGAAAAGGGAGAGAGGCGGAGAGAGGGGAGTGAAAAGGGAGAGAGGCGGAGAGAGGGGAGTGAAAAGGGAGCGAGGGGAGTGAAAAGGGAGAGAGGAGGAGAGAAAAGGGAGAGAGGCGGAGAGAGGGAGTGAATAGGGAGAGAGGCGGAGAGAGGGAGTGAAAAGGGAGAGAGGCGGAGAGAGGGGAGTGAAAAGGGAGAGAGGCGGAGAGAGGGAGTGAAAAGGGAGAGAGGCGGAGAGAGGGAGTGAAAAGGGAGAGAGGCGGAGAGAGGGAGTGAAAAGGGAGAGAGGCGGAGAGAGGTAGTGACAAGGGAGAGAGGCGGAGAGAGGGAGTGAAAAGGGAGAGAGGCGGAGAGAGGGAGTGAAAAGGGAGAGAGGGAGTGAAAAGAGAGAGAGGGAGTGAAAAGGGAGAGAGGCGGAGAGAGGGAGTGAAAACGGAGAGAGGCGGAGAGAGGGAGTCAAAAGGGAGAGAGGCGGAGAGAGGGAGTGAAAAAGGAGAGAGGCGGAGAGAGGGCGTGAAAAGGGAGAGAGGCGGTAAGAGGGAGTCAAAAGGGAGAGAGGCGGAGAGAGGGAGTGAAAAAGGAGAGAGGCGGAGAGAGGGAGTGAAAAGGGAGAGAGGCGGAGAGAGGGAATGAAAAGGGAGAGAGGCGGAGAGAGGGCGTGAAAAGGGAGAGAGGCGGAGAGAGGGAGTCAAAAGGGAGAGAGGCGGAGAGAGGGAGTGAAAAAGGAGAGAGGCGGAGAGAGGGAGTGAAAAGGGAGAGAGGCGGAGAGAGGGAGTGAAAAGGGAGAAAGGCGGAGAGAGGGAGTGAAAAGGGAGAGAGGCGGAGAGAGGGAGTGAAAAGGGAGAGAGGCGGAGAGAGGGAGTGAAAAGGGAGAGAGGCGGAGAGAGGGAGTGAAAAGGGAGAGAGGGGAGTGAAAAGGGAGAGAGGGGAGTGAAAAGGGAGAGAGGCGGAGAGAGGTTGACAGTTTATGACAAATAGTTCAACAATTTTGCATGTAATGGCTTATGCAAGGAACTAATGCCTAGATGTTTTGAGGGGTAAGACTATTCAACAGAGAACCATCTACTATATTTTGATCAACATGACGTGAGCAATTGATAATGTGGAAAAAAGCTGACACTTGTACATTATCAATTGCAATTTGTTCAAAGGAATAAGAAATTGCTTTAATGATGTGCACAAGTGACTAGATGATTTGGAATTTGTACAAGTCGTATCAAGAATTGCACTTTTGATCTAAGAAATGCACCAAAGCGACTGAGGAAAACTGTAATCACTTTCCCAGTGGAATACAACCTAACAGACAAGAAGCCATTCTTTACAAAACAGTATGAATACAAACAATGGCAGGGCTGATTGGTGATGGGGAGGGTATGGGGCATTAAGTGAGCTAGATCCTTTGATTGCCTTTGGGAGCCTGTCAGATATGGTCAAAATATCTGTAAGATAATTTGTGATACAAACATATTCTATTTGGAGATGCTTTTTTTACCATTCAGGGATCTCATTCCCTTTTGTACTTTAACCATTTGCACATTGTTACAACACTGTATATATATATAATATGACATTTGTAATGTCTATTTTGTTTTGAAACTTCTGCATGTGTAATGTTTACTGTTCATTTTTATTGTTTATTTCACTGTTGTATATTATCTACCTCACTCGCTTTGGTAATGTAAACACATGTTTCCCATGCCAATAAAGCCCCTTGAATTGAATTGAATTGAATTGAGAGAGAGAGAGAGAGAGAGAGAGAGAGAGAGAGAAAGAAGCCCCTTGAATTGAATAAAGCCCCTTGAATTGAATTGAATTGAGAGAGAGACTCTATTTCTTAAAGTTATCCAAAAGAGAGAGAGAGATAGGGAGAGACTTTGCATTCTAATCGTAGAGAAAGAGAGAGAGAGAGAATGTGAGAGAGATACAGACAGACAGACAGACAGACAGACAGACAGACAGACAGACAGACAGACAGACCGACAGACACAGACAGAGACAGACAGACAGACAGACAGACAGACAGACAGACAGACAGAGACAGACAGAGACAGACAGAGACAGACAGAGACAGACAGACAGACAGACAGCTCTGGGTCCGTCTTGTTGTCACTGTGGCTGCGCTCAGACCGAGTGAGCTACGGTCAAGCGGGGCATCTCGTTGAACTCGGCACGGCCTGGAGATAATAGTAATGCCATTGCAGGGTTTGTGTGTCTTTAAGCACCGTACTTTTTCACTCCATCCCTGCTGTGTGT
The DNA here is from genome assembly GCF_029448725.1 of Salvelinus fontinalis. NCBI lineage: Eukaryota > Metazoa > Chordata > Actinopteri > Salmoniformes > Salmonidae > Salvelinus > Salvelinus fontinalis. Next base: position 588,494 of record NW_026600250.1, read on the forward strand.
GTGTGTGAGAGCTTTTCTTTGACATCTGTTGGGAGAAATGACTGATTTACAGTTCACGAGGGTTGTCTAATCACATATATGAAGTTTTGAAAAGTCTTGACCTTTTACCCCTTCAAAACAGCATCTATGACACCATCTTAAGGCACTTCTGGTTGTCACAGTAAACACATATCTTGAATGGAGTATGCTGTTACAGAATCCTGATTTTTAAGTCTGTATATTAAAAAATGACTGATCTACACAGGTTTGAATGCAGTGATTGTCACAATTGCAGGCTATGTAAATCAAAACTTCATTCCTTCATGAGTGAGGGTCAATTTCACCTGCACGATTCATCAGTTTACGTTTTTGTACAAAAGGTCTTATAGAAATGTGTAAAACTATGCTTGACAGTTTGTGACAAATAGTTCAACAATTTTGCCTGTAATGGCTTATGCAAGGAACTAATGCCTAGATGTTTTGAGGGGTCAGACTATTCAACAGAGAACCAACTACTATATTTGGATCAACATGACATGAGCAATTGATAATGTGGAAAAAAGCTGACACTTGTACATTATCAATTGCAATTTGTTCCTAAACAGAGAGTACACAGTGACAGAATACCTGACCACTGTGACTGACTCAAACTTAAGGAAAGCTTTGACTATGTACAGACTCAGTGAGCATAAATGTCAAATGTGTGATTTCATGAACTGGTACAGACAAGAAAACCAGGTTTTAAAGTTCTGTTCAATAGCCATCCCATCATTACAAAACATTTGAAAGGCTAAGTCTATCATCTCCTGAGAAGTGGTAACTATTCACATTAACCTTTCAAATGAGGTGGGTTAGGGTGTGTGAAAATTAAAAAAATAAATATGCATCAGACTTAATAAACTGCTATCTTGAAATGTTGAAAATGTTGACAGAGAGTGCGCCCCAGTCGGCTGAACACGGGTGGGGGGTTCCCCCTTAGCAAGCAGTGGACCCCAGCAACCCAATGAACCATATTAAGAACCATATTCAAAAATACACCTGCTAACCTGTTCAATCACCAAACAAAGTTGAGTGTGAACTTCTGTGTGGACTTAGAATATTTTTGGCTGGAATAAAAATAAAATAAAATCAACTTGCAGCTGTCTTTGATATGCTCAAAACGAACTAACTGCTATCTTGAAATGTTGAAAAAGTGTTTTTAAATAATTATCCTATCATTTGAACATTAGTTGAAAGGCTGAGGGAGCCATCTCCTGAGAAGAGGTTGGAGATGATTCCCTCAGCCTTTCAGCTAATTTGGAAATGCCTATTTTAAATAGGATGCCTATTTAAACACACTTTTTCAACATTTCAAGATAGCAGTTACTCCAGTTTGATGTAAATAAAGACAGCTGCAACTTTATTTTATTCATTTTCACATGTTTTTGGTAAAAACAATATTTTTGAAAATGAGTAGAATAAAGATGCAGCTATCTTTATGTACATCAAACTAAACTAACTGCTATCTTGAAATGTTGAAAAAGTGTTTTTAAATAATCCAGGCTGATCCCTCACCTTGAACACCTCTGGAGTTGAGGTTAACAGCCGAGGGAATTTTTATGATGAAAATGGAAAAAAAATTTTTTTTTGAATATTATTAATAAAATGAAGATGCAGCTGTCTTTGAAATGATCAAACTGAACACACTGCTATCTTGAAATGTGGAAAAAGTGTTTTTAAATAGATCAGGCTGATACCCTACCTGAGCGAAAAAATGACACTTTAAAAGGAGTCTAATTTTGTCAAAAATGCAAAAATGATAAAAATTTCAACTCACAGGTACATTAATAGACCAAACACAAACATCTGTCATCTCGAAATGTCCTAAAAAGGTTCTAAACGGGCCCCCTGGGTCTACACCTGGAGAGCAGATGGGCACATCTGCACCAGAGGTGAAATCTCACCTAGAGAGGAGATATTTCAACTCGACAGATGTCAGAGTGAGTCTTTTCTCCCTGACCTGGTGGTTCTAATGACCTGGTGGTTCTAATGACCTGGTGGTTCTAATGACCTGGTGGTTATAATGACCTGGTGGTAATAATGACCTGGTGGTAATAATGACCTGGTGGTAATAATGACCTGGTGGTAATAATGACCTGGTGGTTATAATGACCTGGTGGTTATAATGACCTGGTGGTTCTAATGACCTGGTGGTAATAATGACCTGGTGGTAATAATGACCTGGTGGTTGGCATAACACAAGCAGAACCCGAGAACAGGATGGCCTCCACCATCACAGCCTGATGACACAGCACCAGCCTACCAGTCTGCTCCAGCCCAGGTCAGAATACCAGCCTACCAGTCTGCTCCAGCCCAGGTCAGAATGCCAGTCTCCCAGTCTGCTCCAGCACAGGTCAGAATACCAGTCTCCCAGTCTGCTCCAGCACAGGTCAGAATACCAGCCTCCCAGTCTGCTCCAGCACAGGTCAGAATACCAGCCTCTCAGTCTGCTCCAGCACAGGTCAGAATACCAGCCTCCCATCTGCTCCAACACAGTGTGCTCCAGCCCAGGTCAGAATACCAGTCTCCCAGTCTGCTCCAGCACAGGTCAGAATACCAGCCTCCCAGTCTGCTCCAGCACAGTGTGCTCCAGCCCAGGTCAGAATACCAGCCTCTCAGTCTGCTCCAGCCCAGGTCAGAATACCAGCCTCTCAGTCTGCTCCAACACAGTGCGCTCCAGCCCAGGTCAGAATACCAGTCTCCCAGTCTGCTCCAGCACAGGTCAGAATACCAGTCTCCCAGTCTGCTCCAGCACAGTGTGCTCCAGCCAAGGTCAGAATACCAGCCTCTCAGTCTGCTCCAGCCCAGGTCAGCCAACCAGCCTCTCAGTCTGCTCCAACACAGTGTGCTCCAGCCCAGGTCAGAATACCAGCCTCCCAGTCTGCTCCAGCCCAGGTCAGAATACCAGCCTCCCAGTCTGCTCCAGCCCAGGCCAGAATACCAGTCTCTCAGTCTGCTCCAGCCCAGGTTAGCCAACCAGCCTCTCAGTCTGCTCCAGCCGAGGTCAGAATACCAGCCTCCCAGTCTGCTCCAGCCCAGGTCAGAATACCAGCCTCCCAGTCTTCTCCAGCCCAGGTCAGAATACCAGCCTCCCAGTCTGCTCCAGCACAGGTCAGAATACCAGCCTCCCAGTCTGCTCCACCCAGATAGTCACCCACAACTGCAATCCTTATTGATTCAAATGGGAAGTTCTTAGAGAGGGAGAGGGAGTGAAAAGGTAGAGAGGCGGAGAGAGGGAGTGAAAAGGGAGAGAGGCGGAGAGAGGGAGTGAAAAGGGAGAGAGGCGGAGAGGGGGAGTGAAAAGGGAGAGAGGAAGAGAGAGGGAGAGAAAAGAGAGAGAGAGGGAGTGAAAAGGGAGAGAGGCGGAGAGGGGGAGTGAAAAGGGAGAGAGGCGGAGAGAGGTAGTGAAAAGGGAGAGAGGCGGAGAGAGGGAGTGAAAAGGGAGAGAGGCGGAGAGAGGGAGTGAAAAGGGAGAGAGGCGGAGAGAGGGAGTGAAAAGGGAGAGAGGCGGAGAGAGGGAGTGAAAAGGGAGAGAGGCGGAGAGAGGGAGTGAAAAGGGAGAGGCGGAGAGAGGGAGTGAAAAGGGAGAGAGGCGGAGAGAGGGAGTGAAAAGGGAGAGAGGCGGAGAGAGGGAGTGAAAAGGGAGAGAGGCGGAGAGAGGGAGTGAAAAGGGAGAGGGGAGTGAAAAGGGAGAGAGGGGAGTGAAAAGGGAGAGAGGCGGAGAGAGGTTGACAGTTTATGACAAATAGTTCAACAATTTTGCATGTAATGGCTTATGCAAGGAACTAATGCCTAGATGTTTTGAGGGGTAAGACTATTCAACAGAGAACCATCTACTATATTTTGATCAACATGACGTGAGCAATTGATAATGTGGAAAAAAGCTGACACTTGTACATTATCAATTGCAATTTGTTCAAAGGAATAAGAAATTGCTTTAATGATGTGCACAAGTGACTAGATGATTTGGAATTTGTACAAGTCGTATCAAGAATTGCACTTTTGATCTAAGAAATGCACCAAAGCGACTGAGGAAAACTGTAATCACTTTCCCAGTGGAATACAACCTAACAGACAAGAAGCCATTCTTTACAAAACAGTATGAATACAAACAATGGCAGGGCTGATTGGTGATGGGGAGGGTATGGGGCATTAAGTGAGCTAGATCCTTTGATTGCCTTTGGGAGCCTGTCAGATATGGTCAAAATATCTGTAAGATAATTTGTGATACAAACATATTCTATTTGGAGATGCTTTTTTTACCATTCAGGGATCTCATTCCCTTTTGTACTTTAACCATTTGCACATTGTTACAACACTGTATATATATATAATATGACATTTGTAATGTCTTTATTGTTTTGAAACTTCTGCATGTGTAATGTTTACTGTTCATTTTTATTGTTTATTTCACTGTTGTATATTATCTACCTCACTTGCTTTGGCAATGTAAACACATGTTTCCCATGCCAATAAAGCCCCTTGAATTGAATTTAACTTAATTGAGAGAGAGAGAAAGAGAGAGAGAGAGTATCTATTTCATAAAGTTATCCAAAAGAGATAGGGAGAGACTTTACATTCTAATCGTAGAGAAAGAGAGAGAGAGAGAATGTGAGAGAGAGAGATAGAGAGAGACAGACAGAGACAGACAGACAGACAGACAGACAGACAGACAGACAGCTCTGGGTCCGTCTTGTTGTCACTGTGGCTGCTCTCAGACCGAGTGAGCTACGGTCAAGCGGGGCATCTCGTTGAACTCGGCACGGCTTGGAGATAATAGTAATGCCATTGCAGGCTTTGTGTGTCTTTAAGCACCGTACCTTTTCACTCCATCCCTGCTGTGTGTGTGTGTGTGTGAGAGCTTTTCTTTGACATCTGTTGGGAGAAAGTTATGATTTACAGTTCACGAGGGTTGTCTAATCACATATATGAAGTTTTGAAAAGTTCTGACCTTTTACCCCTTCAAAACAGCATCTATGACACCATCTTAAGGCACTTCTGGTTGTCACAGTAAACACATATCTTGAATGGAGTATGCTGTTACAGAATCCTGAGTTTTAAGTCTGTATGTTAAAAATTGACTGATCTACACAGGTTTGAATGCAGTGATTGTCACAATTGCAGGCTATGTAAATCAAAACTTCATTCCTTCATGAGTGAGGGTCAATTTCACCTGCACGATTCATCAGTTCACGTTTTTGTACAAAAGGTCTTATAGAAATGTGTAAAACTAGGCTTGACAGTTTATGACAAATAGTTCAACAATTTTGCCTGTAATGGCTTATGCAAGGAACTAATTTATTTTATTTTATTTTATTTATTTAACCTTTATTTAACCAGGTAGGCAAATTGAGAACACGTTCTCCTTTACAATTGCGACCTGGCCAAGATAAAGCAAAGCAGTTCGACACATACAACAACACATAGTTACACATGGAGTAAAAACAAACATATAGTCAATAATACAGTGAAAAAAAATAAGTCTATATACAATGTGAGCAAGTGAGGTGAGATAAGGGAGGTGAAGGCAAACAGATATATGTATAAATAAATAAAATATAAAAAGGCCATGGAGGCGAAGTGAGTACAACACAGCAAGTAAAATAAAAACTAAAAAACACTGGAATGGTTGGTTTGCATTGGAAGAAAGTGCAAAGTAGAGACAGAAATAATGGGGTGCAAAGGAGCAAAATAAATTAATAAATAAATACAGTAGGTAAAGAGGTAGTTGTTTGGGCTAAATTGTAGATGGGTTATGTACAGGTGCAGTAATCTATGAGCTGCTCTGACAGCTGGTGCTTAAAGCTAGTGAGGGAGATAGGTGTTTCCAGTTTCAGAGATTTAATGCCTAGATGTTTTGAGGGGTCAGACTATTCAACAGAGAACCAACTACTATATTTGGATCAACATGACATGAGCAATTGATAATGTGGAAAAAAGCTGACACTTGTACATTATCAATTGCAATTTGTTCCTAAACAGAGAGTACACAGTGACAGAATACCTGACCACTGTGACTGACTCAAACTTAAGGAAAGCTTTGACTATGTACAGACTCAGTGAGCATAAATGTCAAATGTGTGATTTCATGAACTGGTACAGACAAGAAAACCAGGTTTTAAAGTTCTGTTCAATAGCCATCCCATCATTACAAAACATTTGAAAAGGCTAAGTCTATCATCTCCTGAGAAGTGGTAACTATTCACATTAACCTTTCAAATGAGGTGGGTTAGGGTGTGTGAAAATTAAAAAAATAAATATGCATCAGACTTAATAAACTGCTATCTTGAAATGTTGAAAATGTTGACAGAGAGTGCGCCCCAGTCGGCTGAACACGGGTGGGGGGTTCCCCCTTAGCAAGCAGTGGACCCCAGCAACCCAATGAACCATATTAAGAACCATATTCAAAAATACACCTGCTAACCTGTTCAATCACCAAACAAAGTTGAGTGTGAACTTCTGTGTGGACTTAGAATATTTTTGGCTGGAATAAAAATAAAATAAAATCAACTTGCAGCTGTCTTTGATATGCTCAAAACGAACTAACTGCTATCTTGAAATGTTGAAAAAGTGTTTTTAAATAATTATCCTATCATTTGAACATTAGTTGAAAGGCTGAGGGAGCCATCTCCTGAGAAGAGGTTGGAGATGATTCCCTCAGCCTTTCAGCTAATTTGGAAATGCCTATTTTAAATAGGATGCCTATTTAAACACACTTTTTCAACATTTCAAGATAGCAGTTACTCCAGTTTGATGTAAATAAAGACAGCTGCAACTTTATTTTATTCATTTTCACATGTTTTTGGTAAAAAAAATATTTTAGAAAATGAGTAGAATAAAGATGCAGCTATCTTTATGTACATCAAACTAAACTAACTGCTATCTTGAAATGTTGAAAAAGTGTTTTTAAATAATCCAGGCTGATCCCTCACCTTGAACACCTCTGGAGTTGAGGTTAACAGCCGAGGGAATTTTTATGATGAAAATGGAAAAAAAAAAAATAATTGAATATTATTAATAAAATGAAGATGCAGCTGTCTTTGAAATGATCAAACTGAACACACTGCTATCTTGAAATGTGGAAAAAGTGTTTTTAAATAGATCAGGCTGATACCCTACCTGAGCGAAAAAATGACACTTTAAAAGGAGTCTAATTTTGTCAAAAATGCAAAAATGATAAAAATTTCAACTCACAGGTACATTAATAGACCAAACACAAACATCTGTCATCTCGAAATGTCCTAAAAAGGTTCTAAACGGGCCCCCTGGGTCTACACCTGGAGAGCAGATGGGCACATCTGCACCAGAGGTGAAATCTCACCTAGAGAGGAGATATTTCAACTCGACAGATGTCAGAGTGAGTCTTTTCTCCCTGACCTGGTGGTTCTAATGACCTGGTGGTTCTAATGACCTGGTGGTTCTAATGACCTGGTGGTTATAATGACCTGGTGGTAATAATGACCTGGTGGTAATAATGACCTGGTGGTAATAATGACCTGGTGGTAATAATGACCTGGTGGTTCTAATGACCTGGTGGTTCTAATGACCTGGTGGTTATAATGACCTGGTGGTAATAATGACCTGGTGGTTATAATGACCTGGTGGTAATAATGACCTGGTGGTAATAATGACCTGGTGGTAATAATGACCTGGTGGTAATAATGACCTGGTGGTTATAATGACCTGGTGGTTATAATGACCTGGTGGTTCTAATGACCTGGTGGTAATAATGACCTGGTGGTAATAATGACCTGGTGGTTGGCATAACACAAGCAGAACCCGAGAACAGGATGGCCTCCACCATCACAGCCTGATGACACTGCACCAGCCTACCAGTCTGCTCCAGCCCAGGTCAGAATACCAGCCTACCAGTCTGCTCCAGCCCAGGTCAGAATGCCAGTCTCCCAGTCTGCTCCAGCACAGGTCAGAATACCAGTCTCCCAGTCTGCTCCAGCACAGGTCAGAATACCAGCCTCCCAGTCTGCTCCAGCACAGGTCAGAATACCAGCCTCTCAGTCTGCTCCAGCACAGGTCAGAATACCAGCCTCCCATCTGCTCCAACACAGTGTGCTCCAGCCCAGGTCAGAATACCAGTCTCCCAGTCTGCTCCAGCACAGGTCAGAATACCAGCCTCCCAGTCTGCTCCAGCACAGTGTGCTCCAGCCCAGGTCAGAATACCAGCCTCTCAGTCTGCTCCAGCCCAGGTCAGAATACCAGCCTCTCAGTCTGCTCCAACACAGTGCGCTCCAGCCCAGGTCAGAATACCAGTCTCCCAGTCTGCTCCAGCACAGGTCAGAATACCAGTCTCCCAGTCTGCTCCAGCACAGTGTGCTCCAGCCAAGGTCAGAATACCAGCCTCTCAGTCTGCTCCAGCCCAGGTCAGCCAACCAGCCTCTCAGTCTGCTCCAACACAGTGTGCTCCAGCCCAGGTCAGAATGCCAGTCTCCCAGTCTGCTCCAGCACAGGTCAGAATACCAGTCTCCCAGTCTGCTCCAGCACAGGTCAGAATACCAGCCTCCCAGTCTGCTCCAGCACAGGTCAGAATACCAGCCTCTCAGTCTGCTCCAACCCAGGTCAGAATACCAGCCTACCAGTCTGCTCCAGCCAAGGTCAGAATACCAGCCTCCCAGTCTGCTCCAGCACAGGTCAGAATACCAGTCTCTCAGTCTGCTCCAGCCCATGTCAACTTACCAGCCTCTCAGTCTGCTCCAGCACAGTGTGCTCCAGCCCATGTCAGAATACCAGCCTCCCAGTCTGCTCCAGCACAGGTCAGAATACCAGCCTCCCAGTCTGCTCCACCCAGATAGTCACCCACAACTGCAATCCTTATTGATTCAAATGGGAAGTTCTTAGAGAGGGAGAGGGAGTGAAAAGGGAGAGAGGCGGAGAGAGGGGAGTGAAAAGGGAGAGAGGCGGAGAGATGGGAGTGAAAAGGGAGAGAGGCGGAGTGAAAAGGGAGAGAGAGGGAGTGAAAAGGGAGAGAGGCGGAGAGGGGGAGTGAAAAGGGAGAGAGGCGGAGAGAGGGAGTGAAAAGGGAGAGAGGCGGAGAGAGGGAGTGAAAAGGGAGAGAGGCGGAGAGAGGGAGTGAAAAGGGAGAGAGGCGGAGAGAGGGAGTGAAAAGGGAGAGAGGCGGAGAGAGGGAGTGAAAAGGGAGAGAGGCGGAGAGAGGGAGTGAAAAGGGAGAGAGGCGGAGAGAGGGAGTGAATAGGGAGAGAGGCGGAGAGAGGGAGTGAAAAGGGAGAGAGGCGGAGAGAGGGGAGTGAAAAGGGAGAGAGGCGGAGAGAGGGGAGTGAAAAGGCAGAGAGGGGAGTGAAAAGGGTGAGAGGCGGAGAGAGGGGAGTGAAAAGGGAGAGAGGCGGAGAGAGGGAGTGAAAAGGGAGAGAGGCGGAGAGAGGGAGTGAAAAGGGAGAGAGGCGGAGAGAGGGGAGTGAAAAGGGAGAGAGGCGGAAAGAGGGAGTGAAAAGGGAGAGAGGTGGAGAGAGGGAGTGAAAAGGGAGAGAGGGGAGTGAAAAGGGAGAGAGGGAAGTGAAAAGGGAGAGAGGGGAGTGAAAAGGGAGAGAGGCGGAGAGAGGTTGACAGTTTATGACAAATAGTTAAACAATTTTGCATGTCATGGCTTATGCAAGGAACTAATGCCTAGATGTTTTGAGGGGTAAGACTATTCAACAGAGAACCATATACTATATTTTGATCAACATGACGTGAGCAATAGATAATGTGGAAAAAAGCTGACACTTGTACATTATCAATTGCAATTTGTTCAAAGGAATAAGAAATTGCTTTAATGATGTGCACAAGTGACTAGATGATTTGGAATTTGTACAAGTCGTATCAAGAATTGCACTTTTGATCTAAGAAATGCACCAAAGCGACTGAGGAAAACTGTAATCACTTTCCCAGTGGAATACAACCTAACAGACAAGAAGCCATTCTTTACAAAACAGTATGAATACAAACAATGGCAGGGCTGATTGGTGATGGGGAGGGTATGGGGCATTAAGTGAGCTAGATCCTTTGATTGCCTTTGGGAGCCTGTCAGATATGGTCAAAATATCTGTAAGATATATCTGTAAGATAATTTGTGATACAAACATATTCTATTTGGAGATGTTTTTTTACCATTCAGGGATCTCATTCCCTTTTGTACTTTAACCATTTGTACATTGTTACAACACTGTATATATATATAATATGACATTTGTAATGTCTTTATTGTTTTGAAACTTCTGCATGTGTAATGTTTACTGTTCATTTTTATTGTTTATTTCACTGTTGTATATTATCTACCTCACTTGCTTTGGCAATGTAAACACATGTTTCCCATGCCAATAAAGACCCTTGAATTGAATTTAACTTAATTGAGAGAGAGAGAAAGAGAGAGAGAGAGTATCTATTTCATAAAGTTATCCAAAAGAGATAGGGAGAGACTTTACATTCTAATCGTAGAGAAAGAGAGAGAGAGAGAATGTGAGAGAGAGAGATAGAGACAGACAGACAGACAGACAGACAGACAGACAGACAGACAGACAGACAGCTCTGGGTCCGTCTTGTTGTCACTGTGGCTGCTCTCAGACCGAGTGAGCTACGGTCAAGCGGGGCATCTCGTTGAACTCGGCACGGCCTGGAGATAATAGTAATGCCATTGCAGGCTTTGTGTGTCTTTAAGCACCGTACCTTTTCACTCCATCCCTGCTGTGTGTGTGTGTGTGTGAGCTTTTCTTTGACATCTGTTGGGAGAAATGACTGATTTACAGTTCACGAGGGTTGTCTAATCACATATATGAAGTTTTGAAAAGTTCTGACCTTTTACCCCTTCAAAACAGCATCTATGACACCATCTTAAGGCACTTCTGGTTGTCACAGTAAACACATATCTTGAATGGAGTATGCTGTTACAGAATCCTGAGTTTTAAGTCTGTATGTTAAAAATTGACTGATCTACACAGGTTTGAATGCAGTGATTGTCACAATTGCAGGCTATGTAAATCAAAACTTCATTCCTTCATGAGTGAGGGTCAATTTCACCTGCACGATTCATCAGTTTACGTTTTTGTACAAAAGGTCTTATAGAAATGTGTAAAACTATGCTTGACAGTTTATGACAAATAGTTCAACAATTTTGCATGTAATGGCTTATGCAAGGAACTAATGCCTAGATGTTTTGAGGGGTAAGACTATTCAACAGAGAACCATATACTATATTTTGATCAACATGACGTGAGCAATTGATAATGTGGAAAAAAGCTGACACTTGTACATTATCAATTGCAATTTGTTCAAAGGAATAAGAAATTGCTTTAATGATGTGCACAAGTGACTAGATGATTTGGAATTAGTACAAGTCGTATCAAGAATTGCACTTTTGATCTAAGAAATGCACCAAAGCGACTGAGGAAAACTGTAATCACTTTCCCAGTGGAATACAACCTAACAGACAAGAAGCCATTCTTTACAAAACAGTATGAATACAAACAATGGCAGGGCTGATT